>NC_139383.1:198517500-199030000 GCF_054392235.1 Sus scrofa
CTCCCCCTGCCCCCCTTTTTTTGCAACCACTCCCATCTCAGCCCTCAGTAATCTGGCTGGAGGTTTGGCGATCACCTGCCCAGGCCAGTCTGGAGGTGGGTTTCCTGGGCTACCCCTCCAGATTCCTTTTCACTGGTCTCTGCTTTGAATTGTTAATTTCCTCTCTGAAGGCACTTTCTGACTTTGTTAGCAGGTCTGTCACTGTCTGGCTGCTTGCAAAGGGCGACTGGTGCCAATTAAGTGCCAGCATTGTTCGAGGCATAGGAGACACAAAGGGGAAAAGATCCTTTTTCTAACCTAAAGGTGCCCATAGTTTAGTGGGGAGACAGCCAGGCAATGGGAACAGGAAGCAGTCTGCCTCATCTGCTTGGGGGAAGCGGGGGCGGTTTCCAAGGGGGTCAACCTAAAGCTGAGACTTGGGAGGAAGGAAAGGCCTTCAGGGATCTGTGCATCAAGTTGGAAGAGAACCATCACCAAGGGCTTTGCAGCACATGTCACATGCCTTGTTTAAGGCGTTTGTCTTTGTTACTGAAAGAGAGGCCCTGGCTTCCTCCTCCTGCTTCTCCATCATCAGGGCAATCAAAAGTCTTAGTTTAAAACTTGATCATTGCTTTCTTTGTATTCTTGCCAGAACCCCCTTGAGAATCTGTGCTTTTAAAAAATTTCACTTTCCCCTCTTCCCCACCCCATCTCACCTCCAGGAACAAGTATAGTGACTTTGCCAATTAGCCCTAAATAATGGGAGCTGAGTTGAACAATGAAAGAATAAAATGGGATAAATGATGTAAAAATAAAAGTTGGAAAGTAGCTGGCCAGATTCTGGAGAGCCTTCAAGATCAGCCTAAAGAGTGTGGGCTTTACTTGGTAGCAGAAGCAAGAATCTGATGCAGTAAAGACAGGTCAGAACTCGAGATAAGTTTTAGGCCATTGTCAGGATGCTGTGAAGAATTAGTTGAAAGCAGCCAAATAAAATGAGAACTGCAAGAATATTTTATTTTTTATGAGCCATTGTAAGACATACTTTATTTGCCACCAGAAAAGAAAAAAAAATGTCAATTTAACTAAGGCATCTTTTGATTTTACATAATTTTTTTATAAAAATTAAAAAAATTTATTATAGTTGATTTACACTGTTCTGTCAATTTGCAAAAATAATCTTGAGGAGAACAGATCCAGAAAAACCTATATTAATGCACTGTTTTCCACATGTGTGGATATTAAGAGCACCACTCAGTCTGAGTTTCGAGGATTCATTGAAATAATGCAAGAAAAGTACTTAGAACAGTGCCTGGTGCAGAGCACTTAATAAATATTACTCTTCATTATTATTATAAAAGAATGATTTTCTTTTTTGCATTGAGATAAGGTCAACTGATGTACAAATACTAATTGTTAATATATGCATTGATGATTTGTTGCCCGGTAACTATGATTTTTGAAGTGACAAACTCATTTCAGTGTTTGCCTTTTAATTAGAATGGGTATTTCAGCATTTTAAAATTCAGTTTTGAAGGTACCCCCCACTGAGCTGCAGCATCTCAGGCCCAGCAGGGGTATACTATGATTTTTTTAAAAAAGCCAGCTAACAATTAATGTCATAATTTTATATTTATCCTGCTAATTACAGCAAAGACAAACCCCAGTTTGTCCACGGCTGTGCAAACAAACAAAGAAGCCTCAGCACCAAGAGGCAAGTTACTTGCAAATTTGCATATTAATTACTGTTTACCGCCTTTGCCCCTGTGGCTGATTACTTCTAACAAAGAGCAGATGTATACAGTGGCTTGGATTGTCTGAGACAACCTGAAACGCAGCCCGCCACTCTGCGCAGGCTAGGAGAAGTCCACTGAGCTTCCTAGTGGTGATGTGACCAGAAGTGAACAGTCCACATTGTGGCTCCAGGGATCTTTATGCAAAGAGACATTAAGATTTCTGAGATGCATTTTAATAAAGAAAGAGAGGCAACAAACATGGTCCTACAGATTCTCGCTCAAATAAGGTCCATCTTTGCTTTAATGTACTTTGGAGAAGTATTATTGATGTGTGCTACACAGTGTAAAAGGTAAGATCTATTATTTTCTGTGCTTTGAAAGATTACCTGTATATGAAACTCTGATCAAAGCACCCTGGAACCAAAGATTTCCTAAGGCTCATGAATATCCTTTTTTCCTTCAATTTTGGAGCCAATTGCCAGGGGGACAGGGTGCTCTGAGTGGAGACAGAGTCCAGTCCTGTTTTCTCCCTGTGGTGTTGAATGAATTGGGACACCCTTATGTCTAACTTGGGCAGGGAAGTCTAGTGTGTGTTGGAGAATTTTAATTTGGTTGTAATTGGAGACAAAACCCACATTAGTTGATTTAAAGACCCTGAGCCTGAAAGACATTCTTTGTGCTCACAATTCAGAAAAAGCAAAAGCAGCCTCCTCTTGAGATGAAGTCCTGTCCAAAAAAACCCTTGATGGAGGCAAGAGAAAAGTCAATGGAAAAATTTTAATCCTGACATAAGCATAATACATTATGCATGATAATCTTCAGAATTTGAAATCCACTTAAAGGCAATCATCTGAAAAAGCAGGGGCTGGTTTACAAGGTAGACTTCAGCTTCCTGTAGTTGTTAGTGAAAAATGTTCCAAGTGTAAGAACAGAGCAACTCCCCTCTGTTTTTAATCTCTAAAAGAAGCAAATACTTGTAATGTCTCAACAGCCACTCCTTAGGAAAGTCACAGTAGTATGACAGTAATAATAACAACAATGATAGCTAACAGTTATGGAGTGCTTACTCTGTTCCAGGCACTTAATTTGCATGATCTCACTTGATCCTCTCAATGAGGAGAGTTATATTTTTTTATCCCCATGAAAACAGCTGAAGAGACTGAAGCTCGGAGAGATTAAGAAACGTGCCCAAGATCATAGAAGTAGAACGTGGCAGAGTTGGGATTTGAACCCAGAAAGATTGACTCTACAGGTGACCATGCTAGGCCCCTTTATTTTATACGTTAGAAAACTAGTTTATTTTCCTAATGCCCCAAGTTTTGTTGTAAAGTGGGAATTCTATCCCAGCTTTCTGAGCTCCAAAACTCATTGTCTTTATATTCCTTCATGCTACCTTCCTTATTTAAACTAAGCATTAGATTTAAAATATCCTAGAGTTCCTGCTGTGGCTCAGTGGTAATGAACCCAACTAGTATCCATGAGGATGCAGGTTCGATCCCTGGCCTTGCCTGTTGGATTGAGGATCCAGCATTGCCGTGAGCTGTGGTGTAGTTCACATATGTGGCTTGGATCTGGCGTTGCTGTGGCTGTAGCTGTGGCTGTGGCTGGCAGCTGCGGCTCCAATTTGATCCCTACCCTGGGAACTTTTATATGCTGTGAGTGCGGCCATAAAAAGCAAAAAAAAAAAGATTTAAAATATTGTAATATCTTAGAGCAGAGGTCAGTTGATTTAACTCTGGCCTGTGGGCTAAATCTGTCCCCTACCTGATTTTGTAAATAAAGTTTTATTGGAACATAGCCATGCCCACTTGTCTAAATGTTTTCTATGGCTCTTTTTGTGTTGAGTCGTTGTGACAGTCAGTGCAAGGTCCACAGCCTGAACTGTTTCCTGTCTGGCTGTTCACAGAAAGAGTTTGTTGACTGATGACATACAGGAGACATTTCTTTTCTTTTTCCTAACTAACCTGTGGCCCAAGACTTCAGCAGCAGCATCTTTAAGCCAGAGAGTAGGTGTAGTGATGACTTGCCCAGCTAACTGTGCTTATTTTATTTTATTCTTGCTTTTTGTCTTTTTAGGGCAGCACCCATGGCATATGGAGGTTCCCAGGCTAGGGGTCGAATCGGAGCTGTTGCTGCCGGCCTACGCCATAGCCACAGCAATGCCAGATCCGAGCTGCATCTGCGACCTACACAACAGCTCATGGCAATGCCAGGTCCTTAACCCACTGAGCAAGGCGAGGGATCGAACCCTCAACCTTGTGGCTCCCAGTCAGATTCATTTCCGCTGCGCCATGATGGGAAGCGTGCTTTAAATAACTGTGCTTATTTAAAATCTGAGAGATGGTCTGGGGCCAGGAGAAGGGGCCAAGTGAGTGCCAGGACAGAGGTGGCAGGCAGCTTCTTACCGGCTTTTGGTGCTTTCTCTCTACCTGTCCCAGGAGCCCAAGAAAAACTAGTCCCAGCTCTGTCCCCAGCACTTGGAACACTGCCACAGATATAGTGGGCACAGCGTGGATAACTGCTGAATTAATTGTCAGAAACAAAGCTTGCAGTTAGACCAAGGATTCTGTCTCTAGTCTCAGGATGGAGTTCCAGCTCCTTAACCTGGCAGTTAAGATCTTCGCCCCTGCTCCTTTCCTCCCACCAGAACTCATTTACCTTTGCAGTACTTTCTGGTTTTTTAAAGACTTAATTCCTGACCATTTGCCCACTTGGGAAGGTCAGGTTTACCAGGTGGGCCAAATCACAGCTGGGCCAAGTCAGTCCTCCAAAGAGGACTGAGGGGATCAAAACGATGCTTGTGATGTGCAAAAGAACCTGTAGGGGGGAGAGACTAGAGGCTAAGGGATCAATTAGGAATCTATTTGAGGTGATAATTGTGTAGCCAAGGGCAATGAGAATAGAGAGGAAGGGACAAATTGGAGAGAGATTTGAAAGGAAGCATCTTCAGGAATTTGATGACTTAGTGATCTGAGGGATGAAGGAGAGAGAAGCATAACAGAATGAGAATTTTAGTGTCAGGACTAGTAGTTTGTGTCGTCATTGACAAAAATAGATACTCTGGGGAGAGAAGCAGGGTAGAGGGGATGAGACAAAGTGTATCTGGAGTTAAGTTTGGGATTATCCTTCTGATACCTTCATGGCCTGTGTGGAAGAGGACACGTGCCCTTAATGTCACTCTCAAGGTGATGCCCAGAGATTTTGACCTAATAAGAATGGACAATCTGACTGGTTCATTCGTTCCCTCAGCAAGTGTTTATTTGGGCAGCACAGTGTGCCAGGCACAATTCTAGGCCTTTGGGATATATCAGGGCCTGGATGAACAAAATGAAGATCCGTGCTTTTACGGGACATGCATTCCAGCAAGAGAGACAGGCAATAAATAATGAACTTAATAAATAAGTAATGTATATAATGTAATGATGTGTTAAGCGCTATGGAAAAAAAGACAAGGTAAGGCAGGACAAGATGGACTGGAGGCTCAGGGGCAGTGAGGGCTTTTGCAGTTTTGAAGGTGTTCCCAGGCAATACCTAGACCTTTTTTTTTTTTTTTTTTCTGTCACTGGTATTTGTTATTCATCTCCTGACCAAAGCGACAAAAGGAAAAATGGTAGGGCATTGGCTACTGTGTGATATTTTAATAAAGATTCTTTGTTTGCCACATCTGGAGGCAATTTCAAAAAAGGGAAACAGCTCATGGTTCCCATTTCCTGAATGAGTAGCGCTGCGATGAAATTCAGATGAGTCGAGGCTGATAATTTTCAGCAATTTAAATGTCGTTGCCTTTCCTAGAAGGAAGAGCTTTGTTTATAAATAGCTGGGCCAATAGAAAATGTAGCCTCATTATTCACATTCTTCTGATAGGCTCCCAGTCCAGACACACAGGGCAGAAAGGATATACAGAGGCTGGGAACATAAGCACCTAGCTTTGGGGTTTTGTTCTTTGTGATGAGATGGGGAAAAGGTGAAGGGCTAATTTATTTCTATTTTTAATTTATTTTATTGAAAACATTTAAAAAATCAATTTGTAGTTGATTTACAGTGTTGTGTCAATTTCTGCTGTACAGCACAGTGACCCGGTCATACATAATATATACATTCCTTTTCTCATACTCTCTTCCATCATGTTCTATCCCAAGAGATTGGATAGAGTTCCCTGTGCTGTACAGTAAAGGACTTCTTTCTCAGGAGACAGATTGGACAGATGACACACTTTTTGTAAAGACCAAGAATCTGAGCAATTACCTAGTGATGCAGAGGAAGGCAGCCATCTCTGCACGCTTCCCTTCTTGGATTATTAATGATCAAAGCTCTGCTTGGGTCACATGCTAAGCAGCTTTCAGTTTTCTGTGTTTCTTCAACGGGATATGATGGGGCAAAGATCCTCTTTAATTTCCACTGCCTTCCATTGCCAAGATGCTTACTGAGGGTCCTTAGAGGAGAGGAGATTATTATTATTGTTATTATTTTGTCTTTTTAGGGCCGCAGCAGCAGCAGCATATGGAAGTTCCCAGGCTAGGAGTTGAATTAGAACTGTAGTCGCTGGCCTACACCACAGCCACAGCAACGAGGGCTCCAAGCCGCATCTGTAAACTACACCACAGCTCAAGGCAACGCTGTATCCTTAACCCACTAAGTGAGACCAGGGATCGAACCTGTGTCCTCATGAATGCTAGTCAGATTCGTTTCCAGTGAGCCATGACAGGAACTCCGAGAAGGGATATTTAAAAAGAAAGGAGGGAGAAGAGAGAGATGACTCTTTGGTTGGGACAGTGTCAGAAGGCACAGTTGATACAGATTAAGAGAGTGGTATGCATTGTGATTCTGAAATGGCCCCAGCTCTATTGAAAATGGAGAAACTCAATTCTTTGGTGTGGAAATGAGCTAAAGAGGGGAAGGAAAAGGTGAACTTGGAAGCTCTGGGTTTTTTTTCTGTGCTGCTTGTTCTAAGCCAGTGAAATCCCCTGGGTGCAGGGTGCAGCGTGATGCTTGAAGGGACGGACAGCCATTGTCCAGCAGACCCAGGAGTCCCACCCCTTGTGTGGACCTAAGTGGCTGCAGCCAGAGGAGTTGGCAAGGTAAGATCTTGGCCTCTTGGAAAAATCCTGGGAAGAGCTCAGCATCAGTCCGAGCATATCTGGGTCTTCCAGATACAGGTTCAGGAGGACAGACAGAAGGGCTTGAAGGGGAACAGTGGGGAAAAGTTTTAATGTAAAACTTTCTGCGCTCAGAGAAGGGGGCTTACATGCATCCATCTTTGGAAAGGAACCGTTCTCAGTTAGAAGAGGATCTATCTTCAGTGAGAATGCATTGGTTTAATATTACCTTTGCAATTCCTACCCCTTGCACCTACCCAATTCAACAAACATTTATTAAACTCCTAGTAGGTGCTGAGGGCTCTGTGAGGTGCTACAAACTATCATGAAGGAGGAAACTGGAATTAATGACAAAATGAAAGGAAACCAGTTTTTGGTTTTTGGTTTTTTTTTTTGTTTTGTTTTGTTTTTGTTTTTGTCTTTTGCCTTTTTAGGATCGCACCTGCGGCATAGGGAGGTTCCCAGGCTAGGGGTCCAATCAGACCTGTAGCCGCTGGCCTATGCCACAGCCACAGAACCACAAGATCCGAGCTGTGTCTGCAACCTACACCAAGGCTCAATGCAATGCCAGATCCTTTACCTTTCTCATGGCTTCCATCACTGGAAGCCATGAGAAAGCATGGATCCCACGTTAGTGATACCCTTATCTGTCATTCTCATCCTTATTTATGAACATACAAACACACACAGATGTGCTCAGGTAGAAATGCCTTTTGGTAGAAACACCCAGGGCTCTTTACACAGTGCCAGGGGCCTGGCTGGGCTACCCTGAAGTGTCCTCTCATTGATGAAATGCTGATTGAGTTGCTTTGTGCTCCATACAGGACCAGTGGGTCATTTTCTGTTTCTTGTCAGCTTCAAACAGGCTGGGCTGTCTGAGTTTGTTTTAACTCTACTGACCCCAAATGCCTTTTTCTAGAAATGGAATGGTTTCTCATTTTCCTGTTTCCTCATACTGTCCTAAAAGGCACAAACTTAACAAAAGATGTTTCTGAAAATGGAGCAGACTGGAAACATACCCAATCATACCCAACTTTGTTTCTAAATATCTGTTTATAGAATTTTCCAAAATCCTTCCTGTTCCAGACAGGGAATTCCATCTCAATCTACCATGAAAGGCTGTCAAGTTAAAGGAGCATTTGGTATCTGTTTTGTATCTGGCTTTGTTCTGAGGGAGTTAGAGGAAGTAGGATTTGTCCCTGCCCTTGAGGAGTTTAAAGTCAAATGGAATAAGAGGCAACACTAATTAAGCCAAGAATTTACTTCTGAGTTTTCTTGGCTTCAGTATTTCTATGTATAATGGCCAAAAGGGTCCATTAGTTTTAATCTGTGTAACATAATAGATTTAGTTCAGGAAAAAATTCTCTCTAACCCAAATAAAGGAACCCAGTCTAGACACTGGGGATACTTTAACTGATTTTCAATCTAATTTCGCTTACCTAGTTCATTTCCTAATAATACTTTGTTCCAGACTCCATGACTGAATGTTAAGCCTTAACCCAGTCCTGCCACCTTCCCTGGAGAGGTAAGGCTGCATCAGGCATGAAGCCAGCTCTCAAGGAGCTCGCTGCCAAGCTCAGTAGGTGAGACAGAACACGAGGGGAAAAGTCATTGGTGCACAAGAACAATCAGACCACGGGACTAGTAACTGGGGCCTTGTCCTGAGAGGCTGGGGGAATCATTTCACTGCTTTTCTTCATGGTGACTTCACCTCCCCCCATCATGATGTACTGTGAGGATGGTGCGAAATGCTTTGTGCTGTTTGAATGGAAGATGTATTATGAAAAGTCTGTAAAAAGTTTTTGGATAAGTTTCAAAAAAGTAATTGGTAACGATGATAATGATATATAGCACTTATTGAGTGCTTATTATATGCCTAACACTAAACTAATGATGCAAATACAACTCTAATCTGTACTTTTTTTGGCTGTGCCCATGGCATGTGGAATTTCCCAAACCAGAGATCCAACCTGAGCCACAATGTGACAATGCTTAATCTTTAACTGTTAGGCCATCAGGGAACTCCTGTAGCTCCACTGGTCCCCAACTTATCAAAGTATTAAGTTCTAAATGGTCCCTGTTCATAATCTGTTTCCAACTGTTAACCTGGGTGATGGTTTCTTGGGAATTCATTATACTATTCTTTCTACTTTTGTGTTTTGAAATTGTCCATAATAAGAGGCCTCGCAAAAAAAGGAAAGGTGAAGAAAGAAGGACGTCAACTGTTTTTCAGTATTTATTTATTCTGAGCCAGATCCTTCAAATACTATCTATGAATTAACAGTAATCCCATTTTACAATAAATCAACTGAGGCTCAGAGAGATTAAAGGACTTTCTTAATGGAGTTGAACCCTGGCCAATGCTTATGCTCTTTCCAACAGGCTACCTTGCTCTACTGGTCCATATGGTTTTATCTTGGCTGCCCCAACTGCCAGTGGGTGGAATCACTGTGCTACTCTTCAAAAGTCTCTCAGACCTTCTTATATTTCAAAACCTGATAAAGTGTTCTGAAAACAATATGATATATATGTTAGGAAAAAATTCAAAGCAATATATGAGAACCGGTAAAGCAGTGGTTAATGATCATTTTTATCTGATTGGACTGTCCTTAAATGTCCATTCTCTGTGTGGGTGTGCACATGCTTGTACACCATTTGGGACTTTGTGGTAACCAACATTTATTTCCAGACATCTCACAACCTCTCTATAAATTTAGATATAAGACCCATTTTACAGATGAGAAAGACAAGGCTGAGAGAGGTCCAAGGTGGCAACAGTGGTGGATGGTGGGCATTAACCAGCCATGGAATGTGGAGTGTGGGGTTCAGATCCAGCCTGGTCTGCCCCTCAGTGGATATCCTCTCACCATAACAGTGAGTCCTATTGGAATCAGGTTCTTTCTTCTTTGGAAACAGCATCTATTCAAGGCTAGAGAGGGTCAACCAAATTGCTCCATGGGGCCTGGGAGGGGGCAAAGAGTTGGGTGTAACAAAATGGCAGCATTTCCTTATCATTAGGCCAAACTCCCTCCACTGTTTGAATTTAGTCTGCAAGGACAAACTGAACAGAAGCGAATTGTCCCATCTGTTGTCAAAAGTGTCCTCCCTGACTTCAAAGAATCCCGCCCTGAGGGCGAGTCCCCGGGGTGCAGAGGGAGATGGAAGTGGAGCCCCTGGGCCTCCTGTCGGCCGCCTGTCTCTGGGCTGGAGCCACTGCCTGTCATTCCCGCTGACATCTCTTTGAATCCGAGGCTCTTCACAGCCCCAGCCTTCCCTCAGCCCAATGCTCCCAAGGCCCGATTTCTGTTTGAAGTGGATGTGCTACTCTTCACACGCTGTGGAGGGTGTAGGTGCATCGGGATTAGAGGAAGTGGCTCCCTGTGGGGCGAGGCCACGTAAGCCCCGCGGCAGTGAGCGCTTTCAGCCACTCTCCGGGTGATAATGGCATTCTGGATTTTTCCACAGGGGTCCCTAGGCCCCCAAGGGATCTTAATTAAATTGATGTTGTGGGTCTTTTAGGCAAACACCGGCCCAGAACTTAGGGTGCGGGCTTGTTTTGAGTTCTGGTTTCCCCCTGGCCTCAGAGAGGTGAGGTTCATAGGAAGAAAGAACGTGAAAGAACTAGACCTACTGTCTAAATCCCTAAAGCAAAAGCCTCTGCTCTCACCTGATTAACCCGGAGCTCTCCTGCTGAACATCACTGGTCCTTTCCCTTTGCTGGTGTAGAAATGACCAGGAAACCACACTGGGAATTGCCTGCAGCTCCATGGATTGCAGGGATGCTTTCTCTTCCTCCTTTCTGAGAGCATTCTGAGGAAAAGGTAATAAAGAGATCTGTAAGGAAATTGGTTATCTTAAGAATTAATCACCCATGCTAGTTACTACCTTTCAGGGAATGATAGTTAGATGAGAGTTTTGAGTTATTTTGCTATAGAGCAAGTATCTCTCTATAGACATTTCAAATGTAGCTCTAAGGAGAGTAAATATTTTTTTGAAAAACATAATAAAAAATTAAATGTAAGATCTCTTTCCCTGTAAAAAACTTGGGTTTTATAAAGGCTGGTGATTTGGGTGATTGTGATTTCATTTGAGTATTCCTTTTTGGATAGGATCATAGAATATATTTGCTTTGAAAATATTATATTGAAAAAAGGAAAAATGAAGTGCCATTTTAAATATAATATTAATAATTATATTTACTTGTTAAGATGGTACAATTGGGAGTTCCAGTCGTGGCTCATCAGAAATGAATCTGGGAGTTCCCGTCGTGGCACAGTGGTTAACGAATCCGACTAGGAACCATGAGGTTGCGGGTTTGGTCCCTGCCCTTGCTCAGTGGGTTAACGATCCGGCGTTGTGGTGTAGGTTGCAGATGCGGCTCGGATCCCGCGTTGCTGTGTCTCTGGCATAGGCCGGTGGCTACAGCTCCGATTCGACCCCTAGCCTGGGAACCTCCATATGCCGTGGGAGCGGCCCAAAGAAATAGCAAAAAAAGACCGAAAAAAAAAAAAAAAAGAAATGAATCTGACTGGCATTCCTGAGGACGCAGGTACTATCCCTGGCCTTGCTCAGTGTGTTAAGGATCCCAGCCAGCAACTATAGCTCCAATTCGACCTCTCACCTGGGAACTTCGATATGCGGGTGCGGCCCTAAAGAGACAAAAACAAAACAAAACAAAAAAAAAGAATAGGGCCTACTTTAAATTGGAGTTCCTGCCATGGCATAGCAGAAACGAATCTGACTAGGAACTGAGAGGTTGCAGGTTTGATCTGTGGCCTTGCTTAGTGGGTTAAGGATCCGGCGTTGCATTAGCTGTGGTGTAGGTCACAGACTCGGCTTGGATCCTTGCTGTGGCTGTGGTGTAGGCCAGCAGCTGTAGCTCCTATTGGACCCCTAGCCTGGGAACCTCCATAAGCTGTGGGTGTGGCCCTAAAAAGAAAGAAAAAAAAAAGACACAATTGGATAGAATTAAAAGAAATATTAGCTTCCAAGGATATTTTATATTGATGCCTTTCTCTCTATTCTTAAAATATGAAATTATTTGCACATACTCCTGCAAATTGTGGCAGTTGTTTCATAATTTGGAGATACATATGTATATATCACACATAGATGTGTGTAGTTATTTAGTCAGTGCCAGTTTACCTCCTAGACCTTAGCTCCATGAAGGCAGGGACCAGGCATGTATGAGGTACTCAAATATCTGTTGGATAATCACTCAAAGAGTTACAATAAAATGATGACGATATATGTTTTTCTCCTATAAGAATGCCTGCTTAAGTTTTTTTTTTCTCTTAATAGAGACTCGGGTTATAAATTTGGATTTTGTTATTTTAAGAAATCACTGGGGTTCTCTTGTGTCGCAGTGGGTCAAGGATCCAGTGTTGTCATTGCAGCAGCTTGGGTTGCTGTTGTGGGCAAGGGTTCAACCCCTGGCTGGGAATGTCCACATGCGTGGGCCTGGCCAAAAAAAAAAGAAAAGAAAAGAAAAGAAAAGAAATCACGAATACTTATCTACAAAGAAATATGACTTAAAATGTTCTTTGGATTGTTAGATCAGATGTGTAATAGTATGCCGGTTCAGGAGTATGAGACCTTCAAATAATTGGCGACTGGTCCAATAAACCAGAGTAAAGGCAAAAATCCACTGAATATAATTATTTAAAGAGGGCACTTGTCGTTGAAACACTTTTACATTTTGCCTGGGGGTGAAATCACCCTAACCATTTGAGAGTACCAGGGCAAGCAGTTCTAGAGGTCTTGCACAGTTGCTATGCTGCACCTTCCATCTGTAAAGGTGACCAGATGAAACGGTAGAGCTAAGGGGCTGCAGTCCAAGGCTGGTGGAGACATCAGTGATGAAGACCGTGGCAAATGCAGGTCACTGCCAAGCAGATGCCAGTGTTGGGAACTCACGGTGCTCTGAGAAGCCTGAAGTTCTTCCTGAAGAACTCACTCCCCAGCTTCACGGAACTCCCTGGCACTTGCTCCTTCTGCAGAAACCTGGTGACGGGAGCTTCTTTAACAATACTGAAAAAGAGCTCAAAGACAACCTTTTCTTCCAGGAATACGGATGCCTCTGGTTGTGCACGAGCCAGTGAGGGTAGAAGAAGCTGCTTCACAGCCTTGCAGACAAGACCAGCATTGTCAAGAGTTCGCTGTTTCAGCTGCCATTCCCCGGTTCCCCTCTGCCCTCAAAGGATTTTTAAAGTGGTCAGAGCCATGTTGCTGCCCAGTTTTGCTACCAACTTTCTTTTCTCTTGATCTTTTGTTTCAATGTCTGCTTTCTTTCCCCTATGTGCTCACTGAAGCCTGATTGTGGGGTCAAGCTATAATTAGTTTATATATGAAGTTTAATTCACTCTGGCTCTTCTGGCATTAGACTCAAATGGGCTTTGATGTCTGGCTGGAGCTTTGATCCCAGTCCCTCGAGTGGTGGTCATCACCCCAACTCAAAGGATTGCCCTTTATTTTTTTCCCTCCTTTTCGGAGACAGCTTTTCCCAATTACATCATTTGTGTTTGTTTGGCCATAAAAGCTGCAAGGCATCATTTTGTTGCTTTGCTCTATAGCAAAACGTGCAATTGATGCTCCTCACTTTGCTTGGCTGCAAAAGAATGCTCCCTGCTGGATAAGGCATTTGTACAATGATGCTCAGACTTTGCGGGGGTGCTGTTGGGAGTTGTTCTGCCCAAGGGCAAAGCGTTGGACTGTGTGATCTGAAGGACCCTTCCTGGCTCTGTCCAGGAAATATCTTAAAGCATCGGCTACACAACTGTGATCTATTCAGTCAAGACTCCTTTTTCATGCTGGCAACTTTAACTTACTCTTCATATCCTCCAGGCAGCAGATCCACCCTGTCTTTCATGTCATACTTTCTGAGTGTTGATTAGCAGCTTTTTTGAGAGGACAGAGGCCTCCAGGGAAAGCAAGAGAACTAACAAAGGCTGAACAAAACTAGAAAGATGGTAACAAAGTAGCATTGGTGGAGGAAGACTCCCCAACACTTCCTTTAAAAAGAAAGGGAAAGAAGAATCAAAACAGTAGAGGGAAATGCGAGCCAGCTGTAGACAGGCGGGAGCAGCCAATGGTGGGTGATTACCTTCAACTGCCTCCCAAATACCTGCAACCAAAACAAAGAATCAAAGAAAGAAAGCAAGCTGGGCCAAAACTGGAAAGGAGAAGATTTGGCTGTTGGGTTAAGAAGAGAATAGGGGCAACCCAACCAGGCCCATTTAATCTGACGACATTAGGAGTTTTCCTGGGAGAACAATTACAGCATTGAGCTCCTTGCTTCTAACTTCACTTGACAGCCTGAGTTTGTTTTAATTGGGGTGTGAATGAACAGCATTATTTATTAATGTGTAAGGGATCCTTGGGAAAGCATAACCTTTTTTCCTAGTTGTGACCATTTTATTGGTGGAACCATTTGAAAACATTAGTTCTAATATTTAAGTTTGCTGGGGACACTTTTTTGTGGAGGTGTACAAACTGTTATGGCAAATGGTTTGCTTTGGACTAATGAGCCAGCTCAAAGTGGCATTTGGTGGTGAGGGAATTGGAGGAGGGGGGAGGTTTGGAGACACAGCGACTTGTCTGTCTACTTTGACAAGATTTATTAGTAGTGGTTAGAAACATGTTTCAGCTTTTTTTTCCCCCCTCAACTACATAAATATAGTTGTCAGTGTGTGACATAACACAGGCCACAATAATAGACTCCACCCAGCCAGAAGGCATCTAATTCAGAACTAGAAAGCAAGAGGCTTGCCTAGAAATGAATAACATGAGACAATGACAGAGGACATGGGTGAGTGGAATTTGGCAGACAGAAGTCCTACTAAAATTAGAATTTAATTCCTCTATTACCAAGTATGGTGTTTGGCCTACAGTAGGCATAAAGCATAGGTGAGCTGAATAGAATTAATTTTGTTTGCTGATGAGCACCTAAGCATAATTCCATTTTTAGATCTAATATACAGTCTGGTTAATAATGAATCTTGGTTGTAGCTATAGTCCCTTTCATGTCTGAGAGGGGCAGCCATGGGGACATCAGTGGAGGGTGGCAAGAGAACTGTTTTCTTTTTGGGGGGTTTTTGGTAAATGTCAACTTGACTCTATTTGTCACAGAGACTAAATGGGTACTATAAAGTTAGTTAGAAAGTCTGTTCATGAAAAAGCAATTTATAACTAATGTACAGTTTCTTGAATGCTTGCAAAGCCATGGTCCTGAGTACAGTAATACCAAGAGGATATTAAAACAATCTCTGCATTCAGGATCCTTGGGAAAGCATAAACTTTAATAATGTAATTGGAGGGAAGAGATACATATAAACACCTACATAGATGTGTATGTACATACCCAGATAAATAACCATACAAGTAGCATTTGGTAAGAATCAAAGAGTCATGCAATTAACTGGAGTTCAGAGGAGGGAAGTGAACTGATCTTGGAAGGAAGGAGGCTGGAGGACCACACAGAGGGGAGAAATGGAGAATCCCTTCTGCCCCTAGCTTGCTGTGTGGCAGTTCGTGGACCAGGGAACCAGCCACAGAGCCACAATAGTAACCTGAGCCAGAGCAGTGATGACTCGGAGTCCTGAATTGTTAGGCCACCAGGGAACTCCAGAAATAGAGAATTCTTGACAGGGGTAAACAGCTGGGTAAAGGTGTAAAAGTCTAAGGTAATGATATAGGATTATCATTTACCTAAGTTTCAGCAAATTGTGACTTGCTGGCTTCAACTTCTGAGGCTCCTGGCCCTATTGCTTTTTTAAAAATAGATATGGTACTTTTCCATAGATAAGCCAGCTAGTGGCATTTCCAGGTCCCCATCCTATTGAAATTCCCTGTGACGAGTGTGCCAAGTAAACATGACCATAATACCACTGCTGCTCCAGGGGAAAAGTTTGTCTCCCTGGAGGAAAAAAAAAGTTACAACTCTTATAGCCCTTACTATGTATGTGCCTGCCACGCTGTTAACGCACCCCCATGCATATTACATACTGAATTTATAATTCTTACAACAGACATGTTCTGTTAGCAGCTCCATTCTACCATTGGGGAAACGGAGGTGAAGTTACTTGCACAGCCTGTCTTGGCTGGAAAGGGCATTCAAATGCAAGCAGTCTGGTTTCAGTCAGAGCTTTTGTGCTTGCAGACTAAATAACAACAATAAAAAAACTCAAAAACCGAGGCGCGCACGCGCGCGCACACACTAGACCCCAAGCCTGTAAAAGAATTGATGCAACCGCTTGCAATACAGCGACATCCTACTGCCTAATTTTTAATGCTTTCCGTAAAAAAAGATGAAAACAACAGCAACAAAACTGAGGGCTAAACGGTTTTAGGACAACGGTGTACTGTGCCTTGTAGTTCCTGCCTTTTACAGCGTGGAGTCAAAAAACCAAACCCAAGATACGGTCTTGGAATACTTTGGCAGGACCTTGCTGGGTAAGGTGAAAGAAACCTAAGTCGGCCGGAGTGGATAGGGACAGTGGACGTGTGGGAAAGGGTTAATACTGTGCTGCAACTCGGTCGAGTTTCAGAAAGTTCTCCGGGGAGCCCAACTACCGCGTCCCTCGGCGGACCCTGCCTGCGAGGCCGACTGTAATAGGATGCTGGGGATCGAGGCGCTCGCCCGTGGCTTTGTGAGACGGAAAAGAACCAATAAGGAGCGAGGCAAAAACTGGGTGCCGTAAACCCGAAAAGGGGGCGAGGAGGCCCGCGGGAAGAGCGAGGGGGGAGGAGAGAGGGAGGAGCGGGGAGGGCCGCGCGAGGAGGAGGCCGGCGCAGAGCGCGAGCGGCGCCCCAGACACAAGAGGGGGAAGCCGAAGGGGGAGCGGGCCTCGCCGCCGAGGGGCCGGCGCGGGGAGGCGGGCGCCGGGCGGGGGTTCGCTGTGCCGCCGCTCGTGACGTAGCGCCGGGCAGGGCGTTATCAGTTGCGGGGCCGCGGCGAGGGACGCTCGGCGACAGCGGACGACGCCGCCCGGGCCCGGACGGCTGCAGCCCGCGGCCACGCGCGGGTCCCGAGCGCTCCGTGTCTCCGCCCCCATCGCCGCCGCCACCGCGCCCCACCGCCGGGAGGCATGAGCCCAGGGTCGCAGCCTTAGCGCCCGCTCCTCCTCCCGGGCGGCCCGGCTGCGGGGACGGGTGCGCGCTGCAGGGTTGGGGGCCATGAAGCCGAGTCTGGCAGGGACCGCGAGGGAGCTGGAGCCGCCGGCGCCGGCCCGGGGCGAGCAGCGCGCGGCGGAGTCCGAGGGGCGCTGGCGGGAGAAGGGAGAGGCGGACACGGAGCGGCAGCGCACCCGCGAGCGGCAGGAGGCCACGCTGGCCGGGCTGGCGGAACTGGAGTACCTGCGCCAGCGCCAGGAACTGCTGGTCCGGGGCGCCCTGCGCGGCGCCGGGGTCTCGGGGGCCGCTGCAGTCCGCTCCGGGGAGCTGCCGGGGGAGGCGGCGCAGCGCAGCCGCCTGGAGGAGAAGTTCTTGGAGGAGAACATCTTGCTGCTGCGGAAGCAATTGGTAGGTCTTGGCCGGAGGTGGGGGCGCGGCTGTCCTTGATGAGGGGCCGGGTTTCGGGCAGGTGGCCCGCGGCGGGCGCTTGGGTGCGGCGGGCTGGAGACATCCTCCGGCTTCCGGGGATCCCCTCCCGGTGCCTCCCTGACCCTGGGTTCCTGAGGGTGCCCGCGGCGTGTGGGTTGCCGACGCCCACGGGTCCCCGGCGTGTGCCCGCTTTGTGTCAGGTGAGGGCCTGGCGACCCCGCGCGGAGGGCTGGGCGGGGGTGGCCGCCCTCCCCCACCTCCCTCTTTTGCCTTCGGGATTCTTGGTGTTGCCTGTTCCTAACCTCCCCTCTCTATAGTTAGACAAATGCGTGCGCTCTTCCCGAAGGTTTGCAAACCCTCGTTTGAAATAGCATTTCTTTGAAGGGCTTCTCGGCTTCAGGTCCTTCCGCCAGGAGGGGACAAAAGCCGAGGAGGGGGCGTGTGGCATGGTTGCCTGTCCCGTGCCGAATTTTACGGTTACACGGAAGTGGCCCCGGGGACCCTGCCGCTCCTAGGGTTGTCCCCGGCCGGCCAGCTTTTGCCTGGGCTGCTGCCTCATTTCAGATAGAAGCCCTTTGTATGAGCGGCTAAGACACATGCAAATGATGGAAATTTGGCTGGAGAAAGTGTCCCCTCCCCTCATATTTTATCCGTACTCTTCGCTGAGACTTGAATTGGAGGTGAGAGAAGTGAAAATCTGCTTCCAGGGAGCATTTCTCTTTACTGGATTTGCGTCAGTGTCTCAGACATTCCCCGCAGTCTTCATTAATCGGGAAGAAAAAGAACTTTGGCGCTTCATGTATTGATGAACAGCTTTTGACCCCGCCTCAGAGTAATGGCGGCAGCTTTGTTTCGGTGACCTCAAAAATGTAGTTTTGCAAACAGAAAAAAAAAAAAAAATCCTTATCTGACCATGTGATCCTATCTGAAACTAGACACATGCTAGATAATGTCCCTCCTGCAATTACGAACAGAGTGATGCTGTGCAGTTGTCAAGTGCCTTCTTGTTTTACCTCTTTTCAGATGATTTTCTCTTTTTTTGAGCATTGACGTGATTTGACTTGTTTAGTTCCTTTTTACCCCTGAAGAAACTCATTCTAACAAATAAACATGTGTGTCCCCAAGCTTTTTAAGTCAAAGGACAGACAAGAGGAGTAGATGTGCATCTGTTTAGTCAGGATGGATGTACATGGTGGTTTGTGGAATACCTCTTGTTTTGGCATTTGTCTGTGGTTTTTGGTAGCAGACCAGAGTTGCGTATAACTCTGATTTGAGCCAATTCTTGCTGGTTATGCCTGGTCATTGACATTGTGTGCATTGTCTTGTACAATAGCACCTCCTGCTCTTCTTGAATCTCACGATTTTAAGTGGCGCATTCCTGTTGTCCCCTGGAGGGGAGCAAGGCTGCATGTCAGGAGAATTCCCGGCCAGTCAGTGTTTGTGGTACTATTTTCATTTGTAGACTTGGCATTTGTGATTTGAACCAGATGCCTTTTGAGGTTTTTTTTTTTTTTTTTTTTTTTTTTTTTTTTTTTTTTTTTTTTTTCCCTCTCCCAGCCATAGGAAGCACTAGGTGGCGGTGTGACACTCCAATCTGTCACCTTTGGAAACCCGAGTTGAGTTCAAATCTTGATGGAGCTTCCCTTGAGGGTTTTGGATTCTGCCAGCTCACATTATACTTGGCACTGGCTATTAGTATTAGTTTCTCACTTTCAAAGGCCCTAAGACTGATTAAACCCCACAAAGCAATTCATAGAAAACAAAACTCTGCAGGACATTTGGCCAGAAAATCTCACCTAAGTAAGATTATAGTGCATTGGAGGAAATCTGTTACACTCTACCTTCAAGTCGAAGAGTCTACTGTGAAGTACTGTTGTGTGAAAAAAATTGGCTGTACACAGAGGATTTTTAAAAACCTCAGTTTTTTTTTTATCCCTACCTATAAAAAGTTAATGTGTGTGTATATATGTGTGTGTGTGTGTGTGTGTGTGTGTGTGTATGTTAGTTGAAACTAAAAGCAAGCCTTGTTTTCATGAAGAAACTTTATATCACCAGAAAATGTGAGAAAGTGGAATTAGATATAGGACATATTTTTAAAGTTTTTTTATTTCAAGTCATCCAGGAGAATTTTGGTTTTAGAAGATTTAGTGACTGCCTCAGATGGTAATTGGAATACTTAGAGTGGGCTTTCTGGTTCTTTGTCACCAAAATGTGTTTATTTTTCCTTTCTCTGTCTCTTCCTAATCAGAATTGTTTGAGGAGAAGAGATGCTGGTTTGTTGAACCAGTTGCAAGAACTCGACAAGCAGATAAGTGACCTGAGACTGGATGTGGAAAAGACCTCTGAAGAGCACCTGGAGACAGACAGCCGACCTAGCTCAGGTGAGTGTGGGAGCACAAGGGAGAATTCTGCAGTCCTGAGTGCTACCTTGGCCCCCCCCATGCTTAGCATCCCCAGGTCTGCAAAGGACAATGACATTTGTTTCCAGTGCAGAGAGAATTAACAAGACAAAACAAAAAACAGTCTGCCATTCAGTGGCATGAGGGGAAAACAAAATCAGACAGCCAAATTTTTAATAATGAGATTGATCTGACTCAATGCCCTGAGTTTAAAAATAAAAGCTTCTATTCAAATTTCTGGAAGAGCGTTCTTCCTTTGAAACTTGAGAAAGTCAGAACTAGGCTAGAAAATTAGTCACACTTCAACTTCCTGAGACCACTTCAAAAGTTTTTTTTGTTTTTTGTTTTCCTTTTAAACCATTTGGCTCCTTAAATAAATTTGTTTTTCTCTTCAAGTTACTCTTTCTGAAATGTTCATGAAAAAGTTGAAGCCTTGACAGATCTAAGTCTCTTTCCTTGCACATCTTTAAAGGTGGGGTCAAGGAGGAAGGTCAGTTTGAGAGTGAGAGTAACTTTGAAATGTACCCATAGTCATGGGCTCTTTGCCTTTTTCTAAGGATTGCTAGAAATGAAGCCATAAAATCAGGACACTAAACCTAGTGAACCAAAATTGGCACCCCCTCCATACTCTCCCTTTCCTACTTTCCCTACATGATCACCCGTTTTCCTTTTAACACGAATGTGTATTATTGCTTGACATGATCTTAATCCCAAATGATATTTTTATTTGTAGGGTTTTATGAACTGAGTGATGGGGCTTCAGGGTCCCTTTCCAATTCCTCAAACTCGGTCTTCAGTGAATGTTTATCCAGTTGTCACTCCAGCACCTGCTTTTGCAGCCCCTTGGAGGCAGCCTTGACTATATCAGATGGTTGCCCCAAATCTGCAGGTAAGACTTTGTAGAATTGAAAGACATTCTTAATTGGAATGGGTCCTTAAAGGTCAACTTCACCTCCTTCTACTGATAAAAAACAAGAGCTCAGAGAATTTCACCAGCTTCTTGCATTTAGTGCCATAGTTGCATCTGGAATCAAGCTCACCACTAGTTCAGTCCTCTTTGGGTGTCACCTGGCTTTATATACTGATAGTAGTAAACAGCTCAGCATTAGAAATTGTGTCCCAGAGTTCCTGTCGTGGCTCAGTGGTTAATGAATCTGACTAGGAACCATGAGGTTGTGGGTTCGACCCCTGGTCTTGCTCAGTGGGTTAAGGATCCAGCGTTGCCATGAGCTGTGGTGTAGGTCTCAGACGCAGCTGGGATCCTGTGTTGCTGTGGCTGTGGCATAGGCTGGCGGCTACAGCTCCGATTAGACCCCTAGCCTGGGAACCTCCATATGCCGTGGGTGGGGCCCTAGAAAAGACAAAAAAAAAAAAAAAAAAGAAAGAAAGAAATTGTGTCCCAATGTTATAGGTCTTGAGTGCTGTTTCTGAACCTTTGCCATTAACTTGTTTGCATTTTCTTTTGAAAATCACTTTGGATCTGTTTTCTTCTTTCTTTAATCATTTAAAGCTAAAGCTTAGATTAAATTAAAATATTTTTCAGTTTGGCCAAGAGCTGCTTGGCACTTCTGGTAGTGGGGGCCCCACCGTGTTCTCCAGAATGCCTTGCATGATGGCAACTCTCTCTTCTTTTAGCAGGTGGATGGGGTAAGATCCCATTAGGCCATATTCCCCAATTGGGGCTTTGTTTGCAACGACCTCTAGACAGAATCATGCTCTTGTTGGTCCTGCGAGAGTTTCTGCATCCCTATTCTGTGTCACACACTGCTGTATGCTCTGCGCACAACTCTCTGCTTTGAATCCTCCCAACAGTTCTGCAGAGTGCAGGTGTTGTTAGCTCCATTTTATGTATCAGAAAACAAGGTCTTTGGAGGTTAGGTTAGGTAAGTTGTTTAAGGCTATGTAGCCAGTGAGGGGCAGAGGCAAGTTTCAAGCTCAGGATGCCAAGTTCTTGTTTTCCATCACCAAGGGAATTCACAAATTGTTGTGTTCATCCTCTCATCAGAGAAGGAATTTAGTTTCATACGTCCTTTGTCAGTGGCTCCTCATTTGCTGAATGGCAGAGTTGTTATTCCTTACTTCTGCTTTAGTGTGACTCTGCAGAAGAGCAGAGAAAATATGGGTCTTAAAGAAGCTATAGGTCCTAGCACAAGTATGTGTATGTGTTTTATATGTTGTTTGTTCACTCTGGTATAGGGCTGAATTTCTGAGGTCCAGGCAGTGCAAACATAACATCAGACAACTGAGGTGGCTAGTTGGCTGGTGTCTTTGTATTTGTACAGTGTGTGTTGGTAGCAGTAGTCATTTGGGGAAGCACAAATCTGTTATCTAAAGTGTCTAGGCCCAGAGTTCATTGGTAATTACTCCCTTTCACTCTGCAGATCTGGTTTCAGAGGGAAATTTTATAAACTCATTAAAGGTACTTTGGTATAGGTTTTCCTTAAAGACAGAACCCTGCTGTCCCAAATGCCACATCTTCACATAATTGAGACAGCTGGGCTGGCCCTTGGGGCCTGGGATGTCTGTCTTGTTCCTTAACACTATGGAGGGAAAAGGGATGCAAAGTGACATGTAGGTAAATGTGGCTTTAAGTCAGGCCAGATAGGTCTTAGGGTGGTGGAGGAGGGGTGGGTAAGGATACCAGCTAGAGAGCTTTCTTCTGCTTATAACAAAGCTGTTTATTGGAAGTGGAGGTGGGATTGGAGGCATGGCACTTTTATAATAATCTTTTGTTTACAAATGAATCACATAATTTCTGGGTCTAGACTGGATTTTCCCCCCAAGACTTCTAATTATCATTGAAATTCATGGAGCTTTCCTTTAAATTAAACAATTAACATAGAATCTAGCATGCAGTGGGTTTTTGGTATTTGAGTGAATAAACATAATTATAATGGAAGACAAATTAGTGATAAAAACATTGATTTTCCCTAACTAAAGATCGTTCAAGGGATTTGATATTTGTAATATTCACCAAGATAAGAAATCAAAAGCATGTGATGAAACAAGAAAGCTTGATTTCATTGTATTTTGGTAGGAACATTTTTGAGATGTGGGAAATTTATTCGTGAATACTACTACTCAATCTTTTAAAACCTCATTAAGAGTTCCTTAAAAAAAAGGGAGGGCGTGTGTGTGGCGAGTTCCCTGGTGGCTTATCAGATTACAGAGCAGGGTCACTACTGTGGCATGCATGGGTTTGATTCCTGGCTCAGGAATTTTTGTATGCTATGACGTGCCAAAAAAAGGTGTAACTTTTGAAAATATATGGTGATTGTTATTTAGATTTAATTAGTTTCTGTTGAAATTTGATCAATTTCCCTGTCCAATTAACAGTTAAATTTGAACACATGTCATCAAGAACTAGGTCTAAAAAAAATACAAAATGAGGAGAAAGCCCATTGAAAGTATAGTTTATCTGAAATATTTTAAAGGGAAACCAGAACACAGAAGGGAGAGTGACCTAGAGTAAGAATGACTCGAAAAATGTTTATTTTTCCAGTTATAAATGCAATATGTATTTACTGAAAATTTAGAAAACAGAAAATAAAGAGGAAAGTAAACATAATTTGCTTTCCAACCACACTGATATGCTACTATTAGCATCTTGGCATGCTTCACTTCAGACTTTTTTTTTTTTAAATATATCTAGTCTTTTTTTTGTTTGTTTTTTGTTTTTTGTCTTTTTGCTGTTTCTTGGGCCACTCCCGAGGCATATGGAGGTTCCCAGGCTAGGGGTCTAATCAGAGCTGTAGCCGCCAGCCTACGCCAGAGCCACAGCAACGCGGGATCCGAGCCGCGTCTGCAACCTACACCACAGCTCATGGCAACGCCGGATCGTTAACCCACTGAGCAAGGGCAGGGACTGAACCCGCAACCTCATGGTTCCTAGTCGGATTCTTTAACCACTGCACCACCACGGGAACTCCTAATATATCTAGTCTTAATAAAACTATAGTCAATATCCTGGTATTGTGATTTTCACTCCACTTTAAAATGTTTTCCCCATTTTATTCAATAGTTTGAAAGCATTTTAATGGCTGGATATTTTCCTTCAGAGTTCTATCATATCTTGTTAAAAATTCCTTTGTTAGTTATTTTTTCCCTCCCCCCAATAGTATGTATGCACTGTATGTGAAATAGTGGAGTATCTTGTGGCATATTTTTTGATTCTTTAGCATTCTCTCTCAACCCATGAGTTTATCTTCGTGGAAATTGGCCTGAGTCAAGCTGGTGCTGACCGATTCATTTCTTCAGAGTGTACCTTTAAATGTTTTTCAGATCTCATAGGATGGTTGGAGTATAAAGAAAGCCATTCTGAAGGCCAGACCTCAGGGCCAGTTTGCTGTTCCCCCTCCACATCACAATCTAATGCCCTTGGTGTCATTGCAGATGTGAATCCCAAGTACCAATGCGATCTGGTGTCTAAAAATGGGAATGACGTGTACCGCTACCCCAGCCCGCTTCACGCCGTGGCGGTGCAGAGTCCGATGTTTCTGCTTTGCTTGACCGGAAACCCCCTGAGGGAAGAGGAGAGGCTTGCTAACCATGCCAGTGACATGTGTGTCGGATCCGAGCTGGACGCCGTCAAGACAGACACTTCCTTGCCATCTCCAAGCAGTTTGTGGTCTGCTCCCTATCCTTCATCCAGTAAGAAAATGGATGGTTACATTCTGAGCCTGGTCCAGAAAAAAACACACCCTGTAAGGACCAACAAACCGAGAACCAGTGTGAACGCTGACCCCACCAAGGGGCTTCTGAGGAATGGGAGTGTTTGTGTCAGAGTGACTGGGGGCATCTCACAGGGCAACAGTGGGAACCTTAAGAATTCTAAACAGATGCCTTTGCCCTCTGGCGGGATCCCTTCTTTGGACAATGGGACATTCTCCCCACTGAAGCAGTGGGCCAAAGACCCAAAGCCAGAACTACTGGAAAGCAAGAGGTTGCCCCTGCCTGAGGGCTGCTCCCCAGGCGCTGCCAGTGAACTTCAAGGTAAGCATCTGCCCAAAACCGCCAAGCCAGTCTCCCAGGAACACGCTAGGTGTCCCCCCGCGGGGACAGGGGAGTCCCCTAAGGAAAGCAGTCAGATCCCAGCTGCCTCTCCCAAAGAGAGTCCCGGGAAGGTCCCCGCCCCGCTGCAAGAGAACAGAGGGGGCCAGCCGCTGAAAAAGGTGCCTCAGAAAAACAGCCTGCAGGCTGTCTCTCCGGCGGCGCCCGCTTCCGCCGCTCCGGCCCAGCTGCCCCCAGTTTTCCCGGCCGCTGAGGAGCGGCCGGCCCTGGATTTCAGAAGCGAGGGCTCTTCTTCCCAGAGCCTGGAGGAAGGGCCTCCGGGGAAGGCGCCGCCCGCCCTGGCGCAGCCGCCCGGCGTCAGGCCGCCCCGGGGAGCGCGGTCCGCGGCCGCCCCAAGGGGCTCCGCCCAGAAGCCCCGCGCCCCGGGCGGGCACGGGCCAGAGAGCTCGCTGCCCGCCGTGCGGGAGAAGGCGCGGGCGGCCGGCAGGAGGTGTCGGCTCCCGGACGACACGGATACGAACAAGAAACTGCGGAGAGCGCCAGCCAAGGGGCGGCGAAGCGGGGGCGGCCAGCCAGACGCTGGGCTCCCGGGCCGGCAGCTGGGGGCGGGCCACCGGGCGGGGAGCCGCGCGCATGGCCACGGCCACGGGCGGGAGGCGGTGGTGGCCAAGCCCAAACACAAGCGAACTGACTCGCGGCGGTGGAGGTCGGCCGCCGAGGTGTCCTACGAGGAGGCGCTGCGGCGGGCGCGGCGGGGCCGGCGGGAGCCCGCCGCCCTGTTCGCGGCGGGGCCGCCCTTCGCCAGCCCCTATGCCTACGTGGCCAGCGACTCGGAGTACTCGGCCGAGTGCGAGTCCCTGTTCCACTCGACCGTGCTGGACACCAGCGAGGACGAGCGCAGCAACTACACCACCAACTGCTTCGGCGACAGCGAGTCCAGCGTGAGCGAGGGCGACTTCGTGGGCGACAGCAGCAGCACCAGCGACTCGGAGGAGAGCGGGGGCCTGATTTGGTCCCAGTTCGTCCAGACGCTCCCTCTGCAGCCGGTCCCGGCCCCGGACCTCCGCGGTCACCCCACCAAAACCTTTGTCAAGATCAAGGCTTCGCACAACCTCAAGAAGAAGATCCTTCGCTTTCGGTCTGGCTCTCTGAAACTGATGACGACCGTTTGAGTAGCACCGTTGGTGTAGAAAGCGGGAGTTTTTCTCCTTCCCAAGAAAGCTGTGGCGTCTTCCTTGTTGTGTGTAATAATTTCATAGAATGCTTTCTTTTGTTAAGTTAAAACCGAGGTGAATTATGTCTCATCTTCATCGTGTATGGACACTAGTGCCTTTAATGGAAGGTAAAGAATGTTTTGCTGGTTAGAAGTGAATATCGAGTTTCTGATGGTGGTGATAGTGAATTTTGTGGTACCGATGGCTTTTATTTGAAATTTTCTAAGCATTTTGAAGGCACAGGTTGTAATGTTCAAGTGTTAATGGGATGAGACCGTTTGGTCTGAAGGTCAGGTGAATGGAATTTTCCGACATACACTTGCTCCTTTGGTTCTTTGGGGTGGCGTCTCCATGAGGGTTTATCTTGTTGGGGCTAACACATACAGTTTTGTGAGGTAGGTACAGGGGGCAGTCATGGGTTTTCTATAACTTTTTATATACTCTGCTTTTCTCAGATGTATCCCCATTCTATTTTCTTCTCAGAACTGTTTGGTTTACTGGACTCAGAACTTGAAGACCAGACCCTAAATCCAGAGAGGTGACCTGGATAGGTAGGCTGGTAATACCTTAAAATGATTCACTAAAACCTTTGCCGCACTTGGTGCCTAGGCCCTGGTTACAGTAACCCCCCAGGGCCATTTACCCAACATGGATGCCTTTCTTCCCCTCCCTGATTTGCAGCAGATCCAACCATTTCTTCCTTGGAGACTTGCCTTTGGGATAACATTTTGGTCATTGGATACAGAGACACTCAGTCCTAACAAAATAACCTTTGGGTGTGACCCCCAAGCTCAGAATTGCTCACTGAGCACTGTGCCACCTAAGCATTAGCCCAAACATATTAGTGCAATCCAGTCCAGATTGGACCACTGACCCTCTCTGGAAGGGCTTTTTTTTAAAAAAAAATTTTTTTTGGTAAACAGTATTGTGTAAAGTTGCTTTTTTATACCAATATATGCATGTTTGGTGCATGAGTAGTATTTGTTTTGATATTCCTGTTGATGTTAAATGACTGTATGATATAAACAGTATGTGTTTTTATATATCTTTGTGTAAATTTAATATAACACATTATATGCTGTAATAAACAATTTGTTTTACTGCTGTTAAGTTTGTTATTTGGGTATAAAACCAGGGGTTTACACCTGTAAACCTTGTGCTGATTATTGTGGGGTTTATATTAGGCTATTCTAGCATTAGATTATTACTTGCAATCATTAAGGCAGATTTTAGGCGTATTGGAATGGATGTTGAGTAAGCAAATGAGGAAAAGCAAACTTCTGATTCTTTAAAATTTAGGGTAAATTTGATAGGTCTCTACTAAGGAAAATATTTCTCAGACTTCCCCTCTTTCCCCTCGCTTCTAGGTATTAACAATTCTCAATATGGAACAGTTGAAAGAATAGTACAGTAAACACCTGTATAGCTACCACCTAGATCCAAGTTAATATTTTGCCATGCTTCCTTTAACTCTTTTTATGTATATATTAGAGTAAGTCACATTGCTGGTTTTGTGGATGGAAGACAGATTTTGGCCGTCCTCCCTCTCCCCACCATGCTGCCGCATTATTTTAAAGTAAATTTCAGGCAACATGCTATTTTATCTCTGGAAACTTAAGCATGTATTTCCCAAGAACAAGGAGATTTTCCCATATAACCACAACATCATGATCACACTTAGGGAAAATTGACAATCATTCTTTTTCTATCTTTAGGGCCGAAACTGTGGCATATGGAAGTTCCCAGGCTAGGGGTCTGCAGAATTGGAGCTGCAGCTGCCAGCCTACGCCACAGCCACAGCAACACCAGATCCGAGCCACATCTGCAACCTACACCACAGCTCGTGACAATGCCAGATCCTTAACCCACTGAGTGAGGCCTGAAATTGAACCAGCATCCAGTTCGTTACTGCTGAGCCACAACCAGAACTCCACTATCATCAAATATTTAACCTCTATTTGGATTTTCCAGTGTGTTTCAATAATTTTTTAATAGCTTCCCCACTCCCCCCAACCAGGATTCAGTCAGTGTTACACATTGCATTTGGTCATAGATCCCTAAGATTTTTTGTCTAGGATAGCCTCTCTGTGTATATATTTTAATGACACTGGGTTTTTAAAGTCTGCAATGGTCTTGTAGAAGGGCCCACAATCTGGATTTGGTTGTTACTTTATGTTGTGTCCTCCAGTATCTTCTAGTCACTCTATTTCCTATAAACTGAAGGCTTAATTGGCTTCGAGTTGGACATTCTTGGCACGATTTCACTAGTGATCTCTCATACTTTTATTGTTTCACATCAAGAAACAGAATATCAGGTTGCCCATCTATTGGGGAAATTAAGAGTGGTCCCTTGTTCAAGTTGATGAAGAGTTTTCTGCGCTATAAAAGGTTTTTTTTCCCCTTCTCTTTGCAAATGGTTAGTATTTGTGAGTGATTCTTGGTAGTGTGTGGATGTCCTACTCTTCCTAACCTCTCTCCTAATGGCTTTAGTTTACATTACTGATCCTTTCCTGAATCAGTTATTGCCTTGGAATGTAATATGGTGGTTTTCTAAATATCTTCCCTTCTACTTTTATCAGCTGGCCTTCCATAAAAAAGAGCTTTCCTTGTCTTCTTCCCTTTCTTTTTTAAAAATATCATGATGGGCCCAAAAATCTTTATTCATTTGATACTTTACAATCACTTGGCAATTATTGTTCTTTTTGATGCTCGACATGTCCCAAACTTGGCCAGTGGGAGACCATAGAATCAGCTCAGTCTCATAATTCACATATTTATTATGAAATGTGCTCAATTAAAATAATTTCTTCAGGGAGTTCCCATGGTGGCTTAGTGGTTAATTAACTGGAGTAGGGACCATGAGTTTGTGGGTTTGATCCCCAGGCTCGCTCAGTGGGTTAAGAATCCCACGTTGCCATGAACTGTGGTGTAGGTTGCAGTCATAGCTTGGATCTGGCATTGCTGTGGCTGTGGTGTACAGCTCTGATTCGACCCCTAGCCTGGGAACCTCCATATGCTGTGGGTGCAGCCCTAAAAAGCAAAAAAAAAAAAAAAAAAAAAAAAAAAAAAAGATTTTTTTTTCAGCCACTCTCTCGCCTCTTGAGATGGACCACATTCTGTTTATGGAATGTGTATCTTCTCGCCTGCTCTTGCCTTCTGAAAAGTCCACACTCTATCTCTCAATATATCTACTTCTTACCTATCAAAAAAAAAAAAAAAATCCAAGCAGATTTTTTCAGATGCTAAGTTTCAATGCAACAAAATCCCTTGACTATCCATTTTTTGATTCTGTCTTGGAAATGATCTCTTTTCCTATATTTTAGTACCTCTTTAAGAAAGCTTTTAACTTTGGAACATAACGAATTATTTCTCCATGGCTTATAAAGATAAGACTTTTTTTTTCAACGAGATATCTTTTTTAGCAAGATGTCTCAGATAATTCTTCAAAATGTTGCAGAGTTGCTAGTCTTTTGGTATTCATATGTTTGTATATGTAGCCAGTCATTCTTCTTTGACTAGAATTTCTTTGGTTACCTGATTAAATCTAAGCCAAGCACAAACAAGGAGATGATCTCACCATCTTTCTAATTCTGTGATCCAATCTCTTTGGGGGCAAGTTATGTAGTTTATTGTGTAAGGCAACTGTGACCTGCAGTTGGTTCTTGAATCACGGCCAAGTTGTTCTCAATAAGCATTATTCTCAGAAGGGGACGCTGTCTGAAAACCAGCTTCTGAATAATTACATTTTAGGTGACAGGATGCCAAAGGAAGAGAAGCGTGAAAAACAGGATTTTCAAAGAACGTTGGTTTTGTCCTCCTCTGTCTGTTGCTTGACTTCGCTGTAACTAGCAGTTGTACTGCACTGGGAGAATTGGGTTTAGTCCATTATTTTCAATGATAAAATACCTGTTATTGTTGTTTCAAACAAAAGAGCTCTTTAAAATACTTTCCTTTATTTAAATGAATTAAAATGCTCATTGTCAGAAAAAAAGAAAGCAGGTACATACACAGGGGTTTACACTCCTCTCAATCCTCCTCGAGTCCTACTCTTCAATAGTTTTGGTGTATATATTTCCACACTCTGTTGTATGCACAAGCAAATATATAACCTTTATATTTTTTCTTTCCAAATCAAGTCTCAGTCTATATGTATCATTCTGTAACATGTTGTCTTCATTTCATGAACATGATATTCTCTATTCTTTTTAATGAGATTCCACATATTTCCTCACTGAGGAAAAAGGCACCAGATTTTCTGGGGCTACTTGTTTGCCCTACTTAGAAAAATTCTAATATTTAGCAACAAAGGTGTAGTTTCCTGAGTGCTATACATTTGCACACATGTTGTCTTTCTAGTTTTCTCATGTATTGTGTTCTTTTGTATTGTGAGGCCACCTCACTGGGGTATTTTCAGAGGGATCCTGCGAGGCTTAAGGGTTTTGCCACACTGAGGAGCTTTGTGTTTTTTTCTTTCAGATGCCTCAGGGACATTTCCAGGCTGGACTGCTTTTAAGTTAATTTCTCTCTTTCAGGGTTACCTGACCAAAGAGATAGTTTAAATTCAAATCCTAAACTCATTTGAGGGTAGACTGGTTCTCAGAGGAGACCTATCCCAAGCAGAAGAGCTTCCTTATTTTCATCCTGGGCCAGGAAGTGGATTTTTTCCCGCTGGACCAACCCTTCACTGAGGGGATGGCCCTTCAGTACCTGTAGGAATATGGGGGAGTCTCAGCCCCAAATCCTACCCTGAGAGAGCATCCTTGTCCTTGTGTGCCTTGCTTTAGGGACCAGAAACTTCTCTCTCTGCTCTGCAAAGGTAGATCAAGCTTGGGTGCCTTTATAGTGAGGTCAGCATACACGTATGAGGATGATTGTTACTAGTTTAGCCATCATTTCTAAGTGTTTTACAGGGAAACGATTAGTTTATTTAGTCCAACGAAGGGCTGGACTAGAAACCATAATCACCCATTGCCTTTGTTGATAAGTTGGTTTCTCCTTCCCCCCTCTTATTTTTTTGGGTACCATATTATTGAGGTACAACTTAAGTGTAATAAAATGCACATATTTGAACTTGACAGTTTGATCAGTTTTGACATATACCTGTGTAATCACCACAATCAGTATAGCAGACATTTCCATCCTCAGAAACTTTCTTGAGATCTCTGTACACCGTCTCTCTCTCCATTCCTTTCCCCAGACAACCACTGTTCTGCTTTCTGTCACTATGGAGTACTTTGTATTTTCTAGAATTCTTATATAAATGGAATTAAACAGTGTCCACTCATTTTTGCCTAAATTTTTCATCGACATAATGATTTTTAGAATTACCATGTTGCTTCATGTCTCAGTAGTTCATTCCTTTTTTCTGCTGAGTTATATTCTTCTCTATAGATAAATAGTGATTTGTTTATCCCATTTACTTTTTTTTTTTTTTTTTTTTTTTTGTCTTTTTAGGGCTGCACCCTCGGCATATGTAAGTTCCCAGGCTAGGGGTTGAATTGGAGGTAGCCGTTGGCCTACACCACAGACACAGCAACACAGAGTTTGAGCCGCATCTGTGAACTACACCACAGCTCATGGCAGCGCCAGATCCTTAACCCACTGAGTGAGGCCAGGGATCGAACCTGCATCCTCATGGATGCTAGTCAGATTGTTTTTGCTAAGCCACAATGGGAACTCCCCCATTTACCTGTTGATGGACATTTGAGTTATTTCCAGTTTGGGGCTATTACAAATAAAGTTGTGAGGAACATTCATGCACAGGTCTTTGTGTGGACAATTGCCTTTGTGTCCCTTGGGTAGAAACTCAAGAGTGAAATGTGTTGGCATTATGGTACGTATATGTTTAGCAGTTTTAGAAATTGCAAAAATAAGTTCCAACTGAGTTGTATTAGTTTGCCTTTTTATAAGTAACATATGAGAGTTTCTGTTGTTCCATATCCTTACCGTCATTTGGCCTGTTCAATCTTTTTAATTTTAGCCAATGTAGTGGTTCTGTAGTCGTGTCTCATTGTGGTTTTAATTTGAATTTCCTTGATGACTAATAACATCTTTTCATGTGCTTTTTGGCTATCTGTCCATCTTTGGTGAAGTATCTGTTCTCATAGTTTATCCATTTAAAGAATTGATTTATTGGGCTTCTTGGTGTAGGAGGTTTTTTTTTTTTAATTTCATGTTAAAGTCTTCTGATATATTGTGAATATTTTCTACTAGTCTGTGGCTTGCCTTTTCACTTTTGTAATGGTGCCTTAGAAGAACAAACATTTTTAATTTTGATAAAGTCTAGTTTTCTGTTTCTTCTCTTATGGTTTGTGATTTTGGTCTCCCATCTAAGAAAGCTTTGCCTAATCGAAGGTTGCAAAGATATTCTGCTATGATTTATTATAGAAGTTTTATGGCTTTAGGTTTACATGTCGATCAGTGGCCTATTTTGAGTTACTTTTTGGGTGTGATGTGAAGTAAGGACAGATGTTCAATCTTTTCAGATATTAAGTTTGCCTAGCACTATTCATTGAAATGACTTTCACTTTTGAATTGGCACCTTTACAGAAAAAAAAAGGAAATACCTATTTCTAGATTCTGTTCTGTTTCATTTATCTATATGCCTATTTTTTTATCACTACAAAACTGTATTTTTTTTTGGCTGCACCCATAGCATGCAGGAGTTTGTGGGCCAAGGATCAAACCTGTGCCACAGCAGCAACCTAAGCCACAGCAGTGACAATGCCAGATCCTTCACCTGCTATGCCACCAGGGAACTCCCAATACCAAACTGTCTTGATTTTTGTAGATTTACAGTAATTATTGGAATCAGGTAGGGCAAGTCCTTCAACTTTGCATTCTTATTTTCTTTCTTCCTTATTCGTTTTTAAAAAATCTATTTTTTAGAATATAATTGATTTGCAGTGTTGTCAATTTCTGCTGTACAGCATAGTGACCCAGTCATACGTATATATACACATTCTTTTTCTCATACTATCTTCCATCATGTTCTATCCCAAGAGACTGGATATGCTTTCTTGTGCTGTCCAGTGGTACCTCATTGCTTATCTACTCCAAATGTAATAGTGTGCACCTGCCAACTCCAAACTCCCATTCCATCCCACTCCCTTCCCCCTCACCTTTGGCAACCACAAGTCTATTCTCTATATCTGTGAGTATGTTTCAGTTCTGTGGATAGGTTCATTTGTGCCATGTTTTAGATTGCACATATAAGTGATATCATATGGTATTTGTCTTTCTCTTTCTGACTTTCTTCATATGGTGATCTCTAGTTGTATCCATGTTTCTGTAAATGGCATTATTTCATTCTTTTTATGGTTGAGCAGTATTCCATTTTGTATATGTACCACATATTCTTAAACCATTCATCTGTCAATGGACATTCAGATTTTTTTTTTTTTTTTTTTGTCTTTTGTCTTTTTAGGGCTGCACCCTTGGCATATGGAGGTTCCCAGGCTAGGGGTCTAATGGAAACTGTTGCTGCTGGCCTACACCAGAGCCACAGCAATGCCAGATCCGAGCCGCATCTGTAACCTACACCGCAGCTCACGGCAACAATGGATCCTTAATCCACTGAGCAAGGCCAGGGATCGAACTCACAACCTCATGGCTCCTAGTTGGATTCGTTTCCTCTGTGCCACGATGGGAGCTCCCATTCAGATTGTTTCCATGTCTTGGCTGTTGTGAATAGTGCAGCAATGAACATACGGGTGCATGTATCTTTTTGAAGGAAAGTTTTGTCTTTGATTCAAGATCAAGCTCCTTTGATTATTCTTTTTTTTTTTTTTTGTCTTTTTGCCTTCTCTAGGGCCGCACCCGTGGCATATGGAGGTTCCCAGGCTAGGGGTCCAATCGGAGCTATAGCTGCTGGCCCACACCACAGCCACAGCGACATGGGATCCGAGCCTCGTCTGCAACCTACACCACAGCTCACAGCAACACCGGATCCTTAACTCACTGAGCAAGGGCAGGGATCAAACCCGCAACCTCATGGTTCCTAGTTGGATTCGTTAACCACTGTGCCACGATGGGAACTCCAAGCTCCTTTGATTATTCTTGATCCTTTGCATTATTATTTAAATTTTAGAATCAGCTTATTAGTTTCTACAAAACAAAACCCTGCTGAAATTTTTATTGGTATCACATGGAGTGTAGTTCACTATAGAGATATTACCATCTTAAAAGTAATGAGTCTTTCAATATGTGAGTATGCTAGATCTTTCCATTTATTTAGGTCTTCTTTAATTTCTTCAGCAATGTTTTGTGGTTTTTAGTATAGAGGTCTTGGTCATCTTTTGTTAGATTTATTCTATGTATTTTATGATTTTTGGTGATACTGTGAATAGATGTTTTGAAAATTTTGTTTTCTAATTGTTTGCTGGTTGTATATAAGAGTACAGTTGATTCTGTACATTAACCTTGAACCCTGCTAAATTCATATATGTTTTAGTAATTACTTTGTAGAATTCCAGTGCTAGACTTGTTGAAACTGACCTGAAGATATAGAAACCTTGTTCATTTTTTTCCCAATATTTTCTCCTTGTTCTTCAGTTTAGATAATTTCTATTGATCCATCTTTGTTTTCTTTTGTTATCTATATTATACTGTTAAGCCCATCAAATGAGATTTTTTTTTTAAATTTCAGATAGTCTTTTTCAGTTTTAAAATTTCTATTTGGTTTTGTTTGTTTGTTTGTTGTTTGAAGTTTCTGTTTCTCTACTGAGAATTTCTATTCATTTATTTTGTTCTTTTTTTTTTTTTTTTTAATTTTCCATTATGTTCTAACCCAGGAGATTGAATGCAGTCCCTGTACTGTATAGCAGGACCCCATCACCCATCCATTCTTAACGCAGCAGGCTGCATCTACCAACCCAAACTCCCCAGCACCCCCTCCGCAAACACAAGTCTGTCCTCCATGTCCAGGATCTGTTTCTATTTTGTAGATAGATAATTTATGCCATATTTTAGATTCCACATATAAGTGATATCATATGGTATTTGTCTTTCTCTTTCTGACTTACTTCACTTACTATGAGAATCTCTAGCTCCATCTATGTTGCTGCAAATGGCATTATTTTGTTCTTTTTAATGGCTGAATAGTATTCCATTGTACCACATCTTAATCCATCCGTCTGTCATTCATTTCAAATGTTGTCTCTCTCATGGAGCATAGCTGTAGTAGCTACTTTAAAGTCTTTGATCGTTTCAACATTTAAGTCATCTTGACATTGGCCTCTGTTGGTTATTTTTCCTTGAGAATGGGTCACATTTTCCTATTTCTTTGGTTGTCAAGTAATTTCAGATAGTATCCTAAATGTGTCAGGGTAACACTGCGTTATTTCTGAGTGCTTCCATCTTCCTCAGGAGAATGTTGATGTTTTTGCTTTAGCAGGCAATCAACCAGTTTAGGCCCTGACTCTAAGTTCTTCTCACCTTTGTGGGCAGTGGTTTAAATCTCAGTTCAGTTATATAAGCCTTTGCTCTGTTTGCTTTGGGTCTGTCTTGCACATGTGTAGTTCAGGGGTTAGTGTGACACTAGGTAGGTGGTTCATATCTCATATAACTTCTCAAAGCCTTTGCTATGTTGTTTTGAGTCTGTACCTTGCATGCTTGGCTCAGATGTTAGATTGAGTGAAGGGTTCATCTGCAGAATTAGGGGACCCCTTTCTTTAGTTTTTTCCCCTCTGAGAGTTCTTCTACTCACTCTACCCCACAGGGTGATCACTTCCTGGTACCTCTGGTTAGAAAGACATGTTTTCTATTGAAATTTTAGCTGCCTGTAGCACAGGCTACTCTGAAACTAGAGCCTATTCTTAGGATAATGCTGCATGAGAAAAGAAAAAAATGGAAAATACACCCCTTCCCCCCATTCCATCTGCTTTTGTTTACTTTCACAGTTCTTTGGTAGTTTATTTCTCCTCATGTTTTTGTTAGAGTTTTTAGCTGTAATTATAGGAGGCATCGGCTGCTATGGCAGAGCCAGAATCTACTGACCCACTTATTTTTTTAATATGGAGAGAATTCAAAGATTCTATGGACAGAATTAAAAGATGCAGCAGAGTCTCCAAGGAGAGCAGATGATATGCTTCCCCCAAATTCCCACCCCACTCCGAAAAACACACAAAGCTTTCTATATTTTAGTTTTTAAATCTCCTGAAACAGTAAGTCATTAAAAGCTAGGAAATCCTTTACCAGTGGGTGTACTTAGAATGAGTACAGCAGATTTTATTTACCTTTTTCTAGATGCAGGCCTTTAATTTGAAGCATGGGGGGAGTTATATAAGTATTTATTTCTACATGATTCTTTCTTTTGGGGGTAGGAAAAAAATAACGTCTAGGGATATGTATATTGCTTGAAAGGTAGTATAAAAGTGCCTCTCATTTCTCTGGGAGTCATTTTGTTTAGTTTCAGACCTGTACTTTTAATTATTTATCTGATCATATCTCTGACTACAGTCTAAATACAGAATATAATTATACTTTTGAAAAATGGGTATTTATTCCTTGGCCCACAGTGGTTTTTTGGAGCTGCTACAATCGATCTGTTAAACATAAGGGGAAGCAGCATGAAGCCCAGAGCTTATTCAGAGAATTATTTTAATTTAATTATTGTTGCCCAGGTAAATACCAGCTGCTTTGGAATCATTACAGCTGAAGGGGTCAGTGAATAATTTACCTTTAACTGTAACAGAGGAATATTTCAAGGTTACCAAGATAGGAAAAGTGTCTTAAACATCGCAAATTCATCTAGCTGTTATATTTTAAAGGGAATGCTATGTACAGATACCAGACTATAGAGTTGTAGCCTGGAGAATTTTGTTGGGAGATTGAGATTAATGATGGGCAACATCAAAATGATCAGAGTAGAAACTCGTTTTCAGTAAACAAACCTAGAGTCTATTTATTTATCCAAATCTTATGCAAAATTTGTTAAAGCCTTGAACTGGCAAACTTGGGCAGGAAATATTGCAAAGGCAACTTTTCCCGGTAAGATTGTCCTTTTAAATTTATATTCTTAAGAGGATGCTTCCCACATTTCTGGCTTTCTCTGGGTTCTGGCATTTTATTCTGAATATTAGCCAGAACCAGGAATTGCACAGGTCTATTTTTAAAACTGAAGGGACCTTTTAAAAATTGAAAACACTCCTTTATTACTACAAACATAGTGTATGTGTATTATAGACAGTTAAAAATAAAAATAATAAGCAAAAAATAAGAATATAAAAGTGCCATTCTTATGTCCAGAGATTTTTCTTGCCAACCCTTCATTGTATATCCTTTCAGACCCCTTTCTAATTATGCTTATATGTATTTTTGTTCCTAGCATGAAGTTATACCTTATTTGCAGTTTTTCTACTTGATTTTTAAAATCAAGGATCTCTACCTTTCTATGTACAACAAATGCATTTTCATCTTAGCTAATAAATAATACCCAGTTCACATTCATATTTCCCGAACTGTCCAGAGGAACTTAAAAAAATTTTTTTAATTAAATTCAAAGTCAATCCTTGATTACTAAGGATATTATTCTAAATATTTGCCTGAATCTGTCAGCTTCAGAGAATTCCTGGGTGGTCTTTGGCAGGCCTGATAGTTGGTATTGACAATCATGTGGTTAATCTGTCATATAGATTAATTGATACTGATCCCAGCCCTGGTGCTCTGGTGAATTAAGAGACTAAAATGATTCCCATTCTGTTAAGAAGTTCCTAATAAACATGAGAAAACATATAGGGTGAGAAATATAACAGTACTTGTATTTGTAGCATTTCACTTTCTTTTCTCCTACTTCATGTGATGCGCGAGTATGGGTTATCATGGGAGCAAGTTAGAACCTTTAGAAAGGACCCAGGTAGTTGCTGCCCATTAGTATGTGTTCCATAAATGAATTTTTTTTTGAGTTTTGTCCCTTAAATGGTATCCCATGGCAGGAAAGAGTTACAGTTATTCCCAAAGAGCCAAAAGTAGTCCAAGGGAGGAACATTCTTTCTCTGGACTCTCATCAGTTGATGTTTAGAGGAAAGGATTTAGGAGGCTGAAAATATGGCTCGTTGCCTAAGACACACATATTTTATTCTTAAGAAACAAATTTCTGGAAGAGAAGCACTATAACCTTTAGAGAAATGTGCCTAATTTTCTTTTTATCCTCACATCCAGGTTTTTAAATATAAAAGTTTAAAACATACACATTAAAGAAAATTAAATAGAGAAAAAAGGCAAATTATCATTGCTTTACCTTCCTGTGCAATGACTAGCAATTTTGATATGTTTCCTTGAGGTATCGTTCCTATGCATATGCCATGGTTGATAGTAACTATGTATTAAATATTGCTATCATATACATACTTCTATATAAGTACATATGCGTATGTAAGTATATGTAAATTTTCATACACATATAATATGTACTTTTTATTTTGTATATGCATATAAATATTTAAGTATACATTATATGTACTGTATGTACATAAACATATGTACTTAGCAATAGTCAAGCATTTTCCACTGACAACCGCATTCTTTCTGATCAGTATTTGGTAATGGTTACATAATACCTTATTGCAGTATTCAATAATTTAGCCTTTCCTCTCAAGGTGGAAATATATTTTGTTCCTATTCAGGATCCAGCGTCTCCTGGCCCACCCACCTACCTTGCTTGAGACACTCTGTGGAGGGTTCTTCCTTTCCTTCCCCACCCGCTCTCAGGGCATCGCTCCAGGATCCACATTCTAGAATGTTCCCTCAAGGAGCCTGATCCCAGGGGTCAAGCTTCATTTTGGCTCTCTTGCTCTGCTCTCCACTGATGGACTTGACATTTTGAACTCTTCTTTCTTGTAAGTCTGCCTTGCCAGGAAGTTGGACTTAAGTTCTGTGTTCTTCGCTGCCTTTTCCCAACCCTGTCTGCATCTTCCCAGCTAGTCTTGGGTTTATAGCCTTCGGCCTGGGCCAGAGAGCTTGGCTTCAGCTCACCATTGGATAGGAATCAGGGTGGCAGGGAAAGGTCACTGAATCTCCGGTTTGTGCCTTTATAAATGATGCTGGGATGAGCATTTTTGTTTTTTCATAAAATTTCCCCTCATACTTAGGATTATTTTCTTAGGATAGAATCCCAGAAATGGAATTACTGAATTTAAGATTATGACTATTTTTAAAGCTCTTAATATTTATCATCAACTGAATATAGCTAATATTTATTAACCATTTCTGAGCCATTATCTCACTTAATTCTCAGCCAGTTTTATCCATATCTCCATGATGGAGGCATAGAGGGGTATATGCAACATGACAGTGTCTTATTTTGAGCTGTCATCGTGGCACCATCATTGTTTACTATAATTTAAAAGGCAGTAATAGGCTTTGTTAATGTGTTTACCTAATTTTGTTTTCCTTTTCATTCCTAAATCTGTATCATATGGAAGTTCTAGGCCAGGGGTTGAACTGGAGCTGCAGCTGAGGCCTACACCACAGCCATAGCCACACTGGATCCTTAACCCTCTGAACAGGGCCAGGGATTGAACCCATATCCTCATGGAGACCACATCAGGTTCTTAACACTCTGAGCCACAACAGGAACTCTTACCTTGTTTTTTTGAGGGTGGTGGTGGTTACAGTAACAGGAAAGTTTCACTAAGTAATTTTTTTTCTTTTAAAAAACAGCTATGGGTTTTGTGGTATTTTGAGTATTATTTGTACAAAGATCCTCAAACATGAACACAAGATCCATTTTAAACTAAAAGATAGGAGTTCCCTTGTGGCACAATGGGTTAAGAATCCTGTGTTGTCACTGCAGTGGCTCAGGTCAACTGTCAACTGCTGTGACATGGGTTCCATCCCTGGCCCAGAAACTTCCACATGCTGTGGGTGCAGCCAGGAAAAAAAAAAAAAAAAAAAAGGCATAAACTAAAAGATAAACAGAAAGGCTCTTTGGTGACTTGTTTATCAAATATTTTAGCACCTACTAGATGCCTAGTTGTGTGGGCATATTGAGCTAGAATGTAGGCTTCATGAGGAAAAGGAGAGGGATTCTGCCTGCTTTGTTCACTGCTGTATTTTCAGGGCCAGGGTGTTTGGTGTTTGGCACAGGGTGTTTAGTACTCAAGAAATGTTTGTAGAATGAATGAAAACACAGTTACCATTTTAATGTTAGGATTTGGTTCATCAGTGAGTGACAGAAACTCCAAAATAACACTGGCTTAAACCAGATGGAAGTTTATAAAAACTAATTTTTATAAAATAAATCTAGAGAAAAGCAATCCAGGCTGTTTGGAAAGGTTCATAATATCATCCGGGCCCAGTTAACCCATGACTTATTGCTCTGTGTTCCTTGGCATGTGAGCTTTACTTCAGGGTCCCCAGCTGCTGCTTAAGCACCAGCAATCACATCACCATTTCCAAGAAAAGGCAGAAAAGAAGCACATGCTGCCTCTCTTTCAAGGCACTTCCTATAAATTGCAGAGGGCCCTTTTATTTCTGTTGCATTGGCCAGAACTTAGTCCCATTGTCAATTCCAGGGCTAGGAGGCTAGGAAATGAGGGCTTTGTCTTGGGCATGTGCCCCAGGTAAAACCAGGAGTTCTGTTACTCCAGAAGAGGGAAGGAATGTATTTTGGGGACAAATAGCAAGTTCTCTTGGTAGTGAGCTTAAATCTTCTTAGGAGGTGAAACTATACACACATTAAATTTTATTTTTTTGCCCTTTTAGGGCTGCACCCTAAAAGGACAAAAAAGGCATATGAAAAGTTCTCAGGCTAGGGGTCGAATTGGAGCTGTGGCTGCCTGTGTACACCACAGCCACAGCAACACCAGATCTGAGCCATGTGTGCCACCTACTCTATAGCTCACAGCAACACTGGATCCTTAACCCACTGAATGAGGCCAGGGATCGAACCTGCATCCTCATGGATTTCTAGTTGGGTGTGTTACAGCTGAGCCACGATGAGACCTCCTACACACATTAAATTTTACATAAGTGCGTAAAGCTTTTATATTGTTGAAACAAACAAGTTGTATAGATGATATGAAGCACAGAGAAACCTACTGAAAGAACAGAGTTAAGAACGGCTTCAGAGCTGAGAGGTGAGGCTGGGTACACAGAGATTGGGAGGGAGAATTGGAAGCTAATCCAAGGGCAGCAGATGTTTTCTATTAGGCAGAGGTGGTAAAAATACAAAAATAAAATCACGATGGTGATGCATAACATTCTATCTACTTTTGATCATCAAGATAAGGTCATAGTAATACAGTTTCAGAATTAATCTATTTTATTTAAGGCGTATATTTACTTCCTTTAAACAAATCTGTAAAGCCATGTTACTTGCACTTCCCCCTTGAAAACTCCTGTGGTTCTTCTGGGTTTAATCAGTGGTTCTCCAAGGCCTCAATTTTCTTTATAAGACTCTTCTGTTTCTTTACAGGGCACAGAGCACTCAAGGAATCCTTGTGGCCAAAGGAGATTTCTCCCAGAGTCAGGGCACTGTAGCACCCAGCACACCCCCTCCGCCTTTCAACAACTGCTGGCTATCCTAAATCCCTAACATTAAACAAGGAACAGAAACAAAAAATTTCCCCACGTATTTACAGGCTGAATTTCTTTCTCTTAACTTATGATTATTACTATTTTTTAAAAATCACACATATAGTACACTTTCACCAAAGAATTAGAAAACAGGGGTGAGCAAAAAGAAAAAAAGTTAATCTGTAACTCCAGTCTCCAGAGTTGGCTATAATTCATTTTTTAAAAATTGAAGTATAGTGGATTTACAATACTGTGGTAGTTTGAGGTGTTCAACAAAGTGATTCATTTATATGTATATATACATTTTTTTTCAGATTCTGTTCCATTATAGGTTATTACAAGATGTTGAATCTAGTTCTCTGTGCTACACAGTAGGTCCTTGTTGTTTATGTTTGATATATACTAGCGTGTGTGGTTTCTCCTAGTTTATCCCTCTCCACTCTTTCCCCCTTTGGTAACCACAAGTTTGTTTTCTACGTCTGTGAGTCTGTTTCTGTTTTGTAAATGAATTCATTTATATTATGTTTTAGATTCCACTGATAAGTGGTATCTCAATATTTGTCTTTCTCTGCACAGTTCACATTTTGCTGTTAATCCCTAATAGACATTTTAACGCCTTAAAAATATATTCACATAAACATTTTTTTAAAATTGTTGAGTTGATGTTTAGAATCTGCATTTTCAATTTAATTAATCTGGGGCGCACTGTTTTCGCTCAGTAGATGTAACTGCCTCATCATTTCAAATGGCTGCCTGCTGTTTTAGTGGGAAGACCTGGAAGGACCAATGGGCAGTGATACGAAATGCCTGTGTGCCATTCTTCTTTTCGTCCGTGGGTGCAGCCCTAAAAAAGGACAAAAAGACAAAAAAAAAAAAAAAATTCAATTTAGGAGACCTGCACACTCCCAGGAGCTGAGCAGGCACAGAAGGCTTGAGAGAAGGTCATCAGGAAAGGTGAGTTGCGCAGTTGCCCGAGGCCAAGAGACGGAATCTGATACCTGGACAACTGGTTGTTGCTGGAGGAGGCTGTCTGGAGAGGTGGCTGTCAGTGGGGATCAGTATCACTTAGAGCCTGGGGCTCCCCCAGGAAGTGTCCTGGAGTCCAGGTGAGGGCCTCTTTGGAGGCAGGTGGTTCTAGAAAAGCCACCTCAGGCCAGCTGGTGCCAGATGAGGACCTTCTCTTTAATTTGTGTGAGAGAGAAGGAGCTTTGTCAGCATGGGTGTAGTTTTGGAACTGTTTTAGCTGCTCCCTCATTCCTGTTACCTCACCCCTCATTCTGCACTTGCTCACATTCTGCTCCCCCTATCTGATGGCCACTGAGAGCGATTACTTCATGAGCTAGGTATGCGCGGTGCTGAAGGCTTCCCACTCAGGAGTCTGGAAATAAAACTCAGATTAGGTAACTGCTGGGGCAGGATAATCGAGTACATTTTTTAACGGTGACATAATGACTTTCCTCAGTTATTTCCTATTGTTCGAAAGGGCTCATTATCTCTCTGTGAAGCCACATCTGATATAGAGGCTGAAGTGAATTGCTGCAATACTGGTCCTTACCTCTGAATGGTAAGAGCCCACCTGCCTCTATCTAATGGGCTTTGCACCATCAGGACACTGAATGGATGCTGGGCGCTTGCAGGCTGCTCTGATGTTGTACATTAAGTGTACATTTCTTATAATATGAGAACCACATCTGATATAGATTCTGCTCCACAAGAATAAGCTTGTTCTTTCTTGAGGATAAATGACTTCAGGGATCGTTGGCTTTTAAGCGTTATACATTTTTATGACATTATGAAAGGAATGGGGGCAACGGCAAGCCACTTAGTATTAGATTTCCATTTTCTGGATAATGGATTAGGTGTAATGTTCCAGCAAATATGAGTCGAATACAGAGATAAGACTAGATATAGAATAGGACACAAATATGTACAACAGAATTGCCCGAGAAAGTCAAGTTAGCTCTCCTCTGATATGACCAATTACTAAAGTACAAGGTAAATAAAGGCTCAGGAGCAGTGTTAATAATTGATAAGAAGTTAAAAATAAAATCAAAGTTCTTAGAGGACCCTAAAATGAGGATTTGGAAAAGGTAAAAGCAGCCTGAATAACAGAGACTCAGGATAGATATAAAATAGGAAACTGGGGAAGTAAATGGAAATAAAAACAGAAGAAGGGATCAGTAAACAGCTGTGAACCTGAGAAAGAAAGAGGAAAGGAAAGAGAAAGGGAAGAAAGGAAGGAAGGGAAGAAGGAAAGAAAGGAAAAAGTAAGAAAGGAAGGAATGGAAATAATTGCAGATATGATCTCTATGTGGAAATAAAAATACTTCATCATGCTAAAGAAGGGTTTTTCAGCTAGGAGAGCAGGGGTTTGAAAAGAATTCACCTATTAAGTAGGATTCTGCCTATTGAGAGATCATTTTTACCCTTTTTGATGGGGGAAAATGACAAGATAGTGAAGAAATGTGTCATGTGGCTAGGGGACAGTCCTTTTCAGGCACATTGCCTGGAAGTTCTTCTTGTTAATAGTCAGGGAGTTAAAATAAGTAGCTTTTTAAGGAGAAACCAAGGTCAGAGATAAGAGGAATCTTGTGATTTGGCAGTCCAGGCAATTGGCATTGGGTGACATGTCCGTGGAGCTGGTGTTCAGAGAAACAAAATACCTTGAGAAACAGATGGGAAAACACAGCCAGAGAGCCATAAAACACTTTGCTAAACGTCTCACATTGCTAAGTTGGCGTAGCAAACTCCCCCATCATTCAGGCCTTGCTAAGGAGTTCACTGGCTCTGGAGCAAGTCACAGACTGATTGGTGGGAGTCAAGTGAGTAGGACGCTTCAGCACCATACACTGAGATGTAGTCACTTTATCTCTGTCTTGGCCTGTTTCCACATCTGTGAAATGATGGCAATAGAATAGATGCTTGTGACCCTAATGAGGGCTGGGAGGGGGCAAGGGCTGTGCAGTTGGGAATGGTGAGTCGGGTCTTATCATCGAAGATAGTAATGAGTTGATCATCTAGCCAGAGCTAATCAAGAGTACCAAGTCTGCAGGAGTCCCGAGACTTTTAAGTGCTGATGGGTAAAATGTGGAAAAAGGGATTTCTAGGTCACAGACTCCAGACAGGGTTAAATGGCCAACCTTTGGCATTTTGCTGTTAAGGTTTTCTTTCTGCCTTGCTCTGTACTAAGCCTTGTCAGTCTTAAAGCAGCTCTGTTTGGGAGCAGCTGTTAAGCACAGATATTGTATTTGTGAGAAAAAGTTTGTAAGGATCAAGAAAACAAGGGAGCCAACCTAAGCAAAAAAAGGGAAGTGGTCATAAGCAGACAGGGGTGCTTAGAACCTTGGTAACAGACTCCAAGCAAAGACTGGAAGGTAGTTGGGACTTTCCATCTCTAGCCTTTGTTCCTCTCTGTGTCTCTGCTCGGTCTGTCAGGCATAATCTTATTCTAATCAGCACTGTCAGTGCACAGCTGGATTGTAGTGTCCAGGCTGGACTGTACATCCTGAGGGGGCCATGAAGACTGTTCAAAGAAGAGCCGTAGGAATGATTAAAGAGCTAAAACAGTTGGAGTTCTGTTGTGGCTCAGCTATAATGAACCCAACCAGTATCCATGAGGATGCAGGTTTAGTCCCTGGCCTTGCTCAGTGGGTTAAGTATCTGGCGTTGCAGAGAGCTGTGGTGTAGGTCACAGGCAGGGCTCGGATCCTGTGTGGCTGTGGTGTAGGCCAGCAGCTGTAGCTCGAATTCGACCCCTAGCCTGGAAACCTCTATATGCAGCAGGTGCAGCTCTGAAAAGACAGAAAAAAAAAAAAAAAAAAAAAAGCTAAAAAAAATTTAGGCCTGAGAAAAGATGCTAAAGTTCTGAGGATCTGCTATTGGGCACCTACAGTTGTAAGGATATGATGGATTATTAGCGGAAGAATATGGTGACTGATGTTCTTTGTCTTCAGGAAGGATAAAATAGGAGAGGATAGCCTCCAATCACAGTGAAAGGGATTCAGGCTGGATGAAAGATAGGGGGTGATGGCAGAGGAGATTGGAGGCATCCTGATGACTTTTGGGGGAAAGCTGGGACCTCCTCTGCAGCTGCTTTGACAAATGGATGATTCTTGTCTCTCTGGAGTGATGTTTGCTCCGTCTTCAGCAGGGTGATGACCTGGAAGGGCTGCAAAGCCCTTCTTCATTGGGGGCGGGGCAATATTTGATTGGGTCAGAGAAGCTCTGTGTTTTTGTTTTTGTTTTTTTGTTAATTAATGTCTGAAGGGATTTCTTATGCACTTTGGTATTTTCTCAGTCTTACAATCATTATGCTATTAAATAATTGGAGTTCCGGTCGTGGCACAGTGGTTAACGAATCCGGCTAGGAACCGTGAGGTTGTGGGTTTGGTCCCTGCCCTTGCTCAGTGGGTTGACGATCCGGTGTTGCCGTGAGCTGTGGTGCAGGATGCAGACGTGGCTCAGATCATGTGTTGCTGTGGCTCTTGTGTAGGCTGGTGGCTACGGCTCCGATTAGACCCCTAGCCTGGGAATCTCCATATGCCGCGGGAGTGGCCCAAGAAATAGCAAAAAAAGACAAAAAAAAAAAAAAATCTTCTACCTTGTGTTCATGAGTCTTAAGTTTTAGGTCTCGCTTATAAAATGCATTTAAGTTAGATTTGCAGGTTTGGGGCATATTTGTTGCTGGTGATTTAGAAAATGATTAAATAATAGGAAGTCTAAACTTCTTTTTGCCTTCAAAGCATCCAGTGGCTATTTAAAGATGTGAGCCTGCAATGCTTATTTATTTTGTTTTCACTCACATGATTTTGATTTTGCAAATAAAAATAATTAATATGTGCCCTTCAGTTGCAAAAGAAAAATAATTTATTTTTTTCTGCTTAACTGCTTTAAACTCAACCGTTACCTCAGTCAGGTGCACGTGACTCAAATTTTGAAAGCTGCTCAGCTCACAGTGTGAGAGCGAAGGGATCAGGAATATTTTGTAATGAAATCCTTCAAACTAGTTCTAAATGTTGGCTGTTTTACATGCTAAATGAAAACCTTCAGATGATGGCAGAAAGTCGGTTGAAACTTTCATCTAGGATTTATCAGGAAAATGGCTTCAGATGTTTCCCAACTAAATGCACAGAAAAGTTATGGGGGTGGGGAGGTGATGTCATTATGGGTTGTTTATGTGCCTGGAAAATCATTAGAATAAAACTCTCCCTCATGTGTCATTCCTTTCCCTGGTGTATTCACCCCTCAGTTGCAAGCCCTTCTCTGGGTGGGTGGTATCTGGCCAGCTGGAAGTGGTTTCAGTGGTGAACAGGACTCTTCCCTAATGAAATGAAGCTGTCACAAAAAATAAGACCTCGGAAGAACAATAAACTGTGTATCTGATAATTACACACAGAATTTGTATGCATCACACATTTCGACGCTAATAGAGTGTTTTGCTTCCAGCTGGATGTCAGTTTCAGTCACACCCTATAATGTCTTCTCCCATATACTACCAACTCCCCAATATTATAGTCCCTAGTGATAGAAATTTCCTATCGATCTCAAGGTATCATAGCCCAAATGTTATATTTAGCGTGGGTTGGTTTTATTTCTGTTAGGTTTGGGTGAAATTACAAAGAACTGGGCTCAGAGGTGTGCTAGCCTTTTACAGCTCCCGCCACTCAGGGTATCTTTGAAGATGCTGCCTGAGCCCCAGCTGCTGAGAGGGTCAGAGGACAGCAGGCAGGGGAGGCCAACGGGTAGCCTGGGAGCTGCAAAGGGCTTGTGGGTGTGGTGGGAACCCAGGGTGTGGAGAGGTAGCTTCTCTTTGAGGTGGGGCAGGGCAGGCAGTGAGAGCAGGAGAGAAAGCCGAGGGCATGGTGAGGCCAGCAGAGTGGAATTCAGACCTTTTTTTTTTTGATGAACCACAGATAGGAGTGTTGAAAGCCTGGCTGATGCAGGAACAATGTCCACCCAAAGGCCTTTACCTTAATTTTCTTTGAAGTCCTTTTTGAAATGGCCCTCTCATTAGACAGGGTGTTTTATCCTAATTTCAGATGATCCACAAGCCCTAGGCTTGAAACTATTAGGTTTCTCTATTGCTCTTTCTTTTTTTTTTCTTTCTTGCCTTTTTTTTTTTTTTTTTTTTTTATGCTAACATTCTTTATCCCAGGAAGATGTTATTTCAGGAAATAGCCCAAGGTGAAGACTGCTTGCCCGTCCTCCAGTATTTATCTAACCCTGCAGTCCCTGGGTGCCAGGCCAGCCTGGGGGTTTCCTAGATACGCCTGCCCCCCACCCCAGTCATGCTTAGGCTCTGCTGTCAGTTAAGTGAGCATCCCAAAGCTAAGGGTCAGGGTCTTTTTAAAGCAACACCGGGTTCTAGGTAAAGGAAAGGGAATGACTTATGGATCTTCAGGCGACTGACGCGCATACACACAGCGAGGGCGAGGCAGACAGGTTCACTCAGGCCAAGCAGGGAGCCCTCTGACTGTAAAACTGGAGACCTCTCTAAAAACAGCTCATCTACTTTGTAGCCCTTTTTACAACAAATAGAAAGAGATAGCACTTCTCCTGCAGAGAGTAGGCAGGCCCCAAGTCCTCCCCACTGAGCAGTGCTGGGTTCTCTCTGCCTTTCCTCTGCTCTGGGACTTAGACTGCAATAGAAGTGGGGGTGGGTGAGTGGAAGATGCTTGGTAACATCCTGGAGTAGATATACTGAACTTGAATCTCTCCCTGACCTCTGTTTTTAAATCTGCTAAAGACGGGTGACTGAGTTTTGAGAGCGACAACAGTGGCGGGGAGAGTGAACAAAGATGTGGGGGGGGGGATGGGGTCACGCAGCTTCAGGCAAGTGAAGGATCTGTTCCTAAAGATCAGGGCAGTGGACTTAGTTGGGGCCACATGTGGCGAGGGAGGAATCAGCCAGACGAGAGCCAAGCAACATGAACTTCTCAGGATTGCAAGGATGGAGCCCCACTGCCTGACCAGGTAGGTTCTTAGCACCGCGTGCCTCTGGCTCCTAGTGGTGCCCAGCACGTGTTCCCAATGTGGAGCTGGGGGAAGGGTTTGCCAGAAGAGGGTCCTGGAAAGTCCTCACCCCAGGCTCTGGGATCAGCGGAAGACAGCCTTGTGACCCTGCAGAGTGACAGCTGAAAATCACCAGGGAGCCTTCTGTTTGGGAGTCATGACCTTTCCTGTCCCATCTCCAGGTTCTGGCAGGCAGTTGGAGAGCAGGTTTGTGTGACAGGCTCACCTTTCAGCGCACCTCCATCACACCACTTAGATGGCAGGAGGGAAAAGAGCCGGCTTCCCTGCTTCCTAAACACCCTCTTCTCCCCATCAGGACTAGGTCACAGAGGTCACCTGTCATGTGGAAACATCCTGACGATAAGTGGAGGCCTCTTCCTAATCCCTTGAGTGTGGCATTTGCACGGGTTATTAAAATAGGGATGTTTATCTCACCTGGGCCCTCTTGTCTACAGCCCCTCTTCCAACACTCTCCGCTAAAATACCCCCCACGGTTAGAATCCCGCCTTCATGGTGGGGAACTCCTGATTTTTAATTATACAGGAAACCACTTTCTCTGCTCCCTCCCTTTAAAAATGATAAATGACTTAAGGACAGGCAGACATAACCGTGTCTTTTCAGCATTGTTTAGGAGGTTTGGAGGTAGAAATATGATGTATTGGATTTGAATTCGCTTAGCTCTGACTAAGATAAATGGTCACTAAAATCGTGTGGTTGCGTATTTTCACAATCAAGCCCATTTCACTTTTGAAACTAGCTATTCTCTATGGGCTTTCTGTCAGCAATAGGGAAGGAATGGGATAATAATGATCAGATTAGAGGAATACCATTAAAAGCATTGAGACACTTGACGCGCTTGGCTGAAATATTGGTTAGGCTGGTATTCTTGCTTCCTGGAGCAGTAAGTGTGAGAAAACAGTGGATCTCTGTGGCCCCCATTGAGCCAAAATTCACACATAGCTGTCACAGCAAGCGTCCCGATGTTCCACACATAATTTAAAGTTACCTCTGTTCACGTCACTAAAATAACTACACTTCTAAGTCATCTTCATGATACCCACATAAAACAATGGACTTGCTCTGGCAAAATTTTCCCAAAGATAATATATTTGTAATGACTTACATGTATAGGTGACCTCTGAAATGACACCCAAGAAATTGGGAACTTTGGCTGCCTCTGTGAAGGGGAACTGGATGATTGGGAGAGTGGGCTATTATTTAATCATTTTAAAATTTCCCATTAAAATATTACCTCTTAAAATAAGAACATTTCTTTCAACTATTTTCCTTTATTGAAAAGTGGATACCATGCTCGCTAGTTTGCTTTTTCTGTTACTAGGCATGATCCACCCATAGTCTACTTTCAGCTGCCCCGGCTTGAGTAGAAGACAGATAGAGATGTAGGCACACACATGAAAGGAGTCACAGAAAGCAAAATCTATCAGAACAGTTGTCCCACCACATCTCCCTGGAAGATCTATGATTGTACTTGGTGAGAGACTGCTAATTGATGTTAAACATGAATTTAAGATCAACCACCTTTTACCAATCATCTTATCAATGTGCTGTTTCTAGTAGGACATTCAGAAATGTTGATAAGGAATTCCTGTCCTGGTGCAGCAGAAACAAATCCGACTAGGAACCATGAGGTCGAGGGTTCGATTCCTGGCCTCGCTCACTGGCTTGGGGATCCAGTGTTGTCGTGAGCTGTGGTGTAGGTCACAGTCGCAGCTCGGATCTGGAGTGGCTTTGGCTGTGGTGTAGGCTGGCAGCTGTAGCTCCGATTAGACCCCTGGCCTGGAACCTCCATATGCTGTGAGTGCGGCCCTAAAAAAGGACAAAAAGACCAAAAAAAAAAAAAAAAAAGAAGAAAAGAAAAGAAATGTTGATAGAAGTCGTCACCCATAATTTAAATACTCAGAAATCATTGTTGGTAACCTTCCCAAAGATATCTGTATAGGCCCTTTTCTCTGTTTATCTATTTCTATATGTGGCTGTGTCTCGAGTAGGGGGAAATGTGTGATGAGGCCAACTAAATTCCCTCTAAGGGTCAGGCAGAGAACATAAACGTGTGAAATTAGAGAATGACGAGGATTATGCTAAACTGGAAATTTTACCTCTAGCTTAAAGATACTCAAAGTTTTAATAACATGCTGCCCAGTGTAACATCAGTAGATGGGATTGAGTTTGTGGACCACTTGTTTGTTTCATAGGAGGTAACCTAGGATATTCTTTTCTTCTGTATCCTTTCAGAGATATTCTCTCTGTGTGTATGTATGTGTGTGGGTGCATTTTCTTGTGCATAAACAGAAATTCATTCCCCCCCCCCTTTTTTTTTTGTTAAGCAAGTGATAGCATCAATTGCAATTTTAACTATAGACCCAGTTGAACTGACTGTTGTCCTGCCTGCATTATCACTTATTATCTCGATACCTTCTAGGTACTGCTTGAACTTCTTCCAGGAGTGTAGGGGTTCTTCCCTACTACAGTATATTTGCATTTCTTTTTTAGTGAAAAATCTGTTCACTTTAAGCCTAATGTAATGCCTTCCCCTCTTCTTTTCACTGTAAACCTTATTTGTATCGTTTCTTTTATTTTCTTTCCCCTGCCTTATTGATATTTTCCTCACCTATCGGTTATGATTATCTTCAGATTCTATTTGTATGTTTTTATGCATGCTGTAAGAATCATAAAAAGGTTAAATAGGGCTAAGCCTGAGCTTGACCCTTGGGTCATTGTATTAGACTCAGTCACCTTCCCTAAATTGAATACTATGTCATCCATCATTGTATATTCTAAAAGCTCCTGCCAACAGCTTTTAGCTGTAAGGAGCTGCTCTCAGTATCTACCATCTGTTACCAACCTCCATCTAATCATATAAAAAAGTTAATGAAGAATCTTGTTCCACTAATAAGATTATTAGGCATGATTCTGTTGACAGTGCACACATTGGCAGCTTTTCTTGAGAGCTTTTTAAAAAATTGTTTGGCTGCAGATAATCTGTATAAAGCAGAGCTTTCTTCCAAAGTGCTTAGAGTGAACAAAGTGATTAGAACTGAGTTCTAATCTTGATTTGATTGATGTACAATTTTGGTGGGCATTTAACTGCTGAGCCTTGAGTTCCTTGTTGATAAAAAGATTTAGTAAAATCCATTCCAGTTATGTCACAGGGTAATTGGAATAAAGCTACAAAACAAATGCAAAGGCAGCCTTTTTAAATGCTGTACGCATCGATCCTTTTCCACTCCAGGGCAGCTCCACAGTCAGTGGAGAAAATAGGGTAGGAGAGGATTTGCACTTTGGCTATTTTATAATGGCAATTTCCCCTTGTACCTCCTTACTTTCCTCAGTCTCTCTGTTCAGATACTCCCTGTTCAGCAGATGACTTAGACTTTTCAGAGGCTCTAGGTGAAAGGTTTCCTCAGTGTCTTCTCTGACTCCCAAATCCTCACTTTCAGTCTTCCTTTTGTGATCGCAGAGGGTGGTAGGTTCAGCTCTCATGCTGGCATCTCCCCTAACCCTCCACCTCTGCCTGTGACCTGCACCGCACCACCCCCAACTTTGCTATACTTTTGCAAAATTTTTCTCCTTCTCTATTGGCAAAATTTTCTCCTCCTCTCCCTCAAGTGTGTTCATGTTTCTCTTTCTAAAATCCTTCCTCCTCCTTGCAGCTATTCCCTCCAGGCTCACTCATCCCCTCCTCCTCCTTATCTCACCACCTCAAACCTGTGCTTCTCCATGCCCTTCCTACGTACTTGGCCTCAGCGTCCTGCACTCCTGGCCCTCCGTGCTATTCTTCAGCCTCTGATGCCTCGAAGGTCACGTTCTAATAACCAAACTTGCTGGTTTTAACTCAGTGCTCATCTTTCTTGGACTTACTCCATCACTTAACACTATTGGTAATAAAGTTGATTACATTCCCAATAAAGACAGGTTTCTCTTTTTTCTGCTCCTTAAATTTAGTTGTACTTCAAGATTCTGTTTCCAAACCTTGGCAGACTTATCAAGTCACACATCTTCTGTGGATAATCCCCTGACACTAGGTCTTATCTTAATTGCAGTCCCAAATTCCAGACCTGTATTTCCAGTGAGTCATGATGAAGCCATTCAAACTCAACCTTTCAAAGTCAAACTCATCATCTCCTCAAGGCTAGTCCGTACACTTGATTTCCCTGTTTCCGTTCAGATGGTTTTTCCTATTTATTGACAATTGCTTCTAAAGCTGCAAAGTGAACTGGACCCCAGACCTCTAGGCTGGGAGGAATTAGGAGAAAAGCAAATCAGGAGGAAAATTAGAATAGTAGTAGTCAGAGTGAAATGAACAAGAACCACAAGAGAACACTAGGCAAGGGAACTGGAAATTAACAGCATGCATTTTGCTTAGAATAGCATCAGAAGACCAGAATTTCTCAATGTGCTAGTGTTTATATTTCTAGTTTTCTATCAAGGCTCCTGACCAGCAGATGCAAAGCCTAGCCCACACCACAGTAACTCATTGTTTTAAAACTGCTCTGTGATTAAAAATATCCCCTGGGCTGTCTAATTCCTTATACTCACACTTTAAATTTACACATCCTTCATTTTTCTTTTACTATGAAGTATTTTAAACATACAGAATTCATTACCATTAATCACTTTGCTATTTTCGTGTATTTGCTGCAGTCATTTGTAAGACATTTTATCTTCAAATACTTTTAGACTTAAAAAATAAAAGTTTGCATATACCCTTCATCTAGCTTCCTCAAATGTTAACACTTTACATAACCATGGTACAATGATTGAAACCAGGAAATCGATGTTGGTGGAATACTCTTAACTACCCTACAGACCTTATTTACATGTCACCAATTTTCCCCACGAGTGTCCTATATCGCCTCTCAGTCTCCTTTAATCTTCTGTGATTGGACACTTTTGGAAAATACTGGCCAGTTTTCTTGTGGAATGTCTCTCAATTTAGATTTGTCTGGTGTTTTCTTATGTTTCAATTTATTTTATGCATTTTTAGAAAGAACATCACAAAAGTGACTTTGTGCCCTTTTTAGTGCATCACACCAGGAGTTCTTAATGTTGATGATATGTTCACTTTGATCCCTTGGCTGAGGAGATGCTTTCCAGGTTTCTCCACTGAGAAGTTACTCTTTCCCCCTTTGTAATTAGGAAATATTAATAAGTATCTTATGCAGAAATACATTGAGACTATGCAACTATCCTGTTTTTCATCATATCTTTATTATCCAGTGGGGACACTTGCCTGCAACAATGATTACCTTGGTGTTTGCCAAATGGTGATTGTTTTCCTATTTCCATCATGCCTTCTCTCCCATTTATTTATTTAGTTAATATTTTAAGCTATATTTTATTATATCAGTGTAGACTCAGGGAATGTGCTTTATTTTGTAAGCTATAATTTATTACTATCACTATTTTGTTGCTCAGTATATCCTGGATTTGGCCTTTGTAGATCCTTCAAGATATCACCTACATTCTTTCCAGATGCTCCACCTTTTCTGGTATTCCCTTACTTCCTGGTACCACAGATGCTCCAGACTTACCTTATCATTTCTCTATTCCACTCTAGATTTTTCTTTTTTCTTCTTTTAAATAATAATAAAAAAAAATAGCGTCATTTCCCTGTTGCCTATGAACACTTAATCACATTTTCCTGTTTCCCTCATCAGATGTTTTCACTCTTCTGATGTCAGACGTATCAGCCCCATACAGGTTCCCATTCATGACTTGATATTTTGACTACATGTATATGTGTCCAAAAATCATGTAGTTTTTGGGCATATTTTATAACACTAGATTAATGAAATAATATTATGAATATATGTAAGTAGACATTTACATATTTCATATTGGTACATGCGGCTTGAAAACGCATTCATTTTAGCTTTTGTGTAGTATCCCATCGTAGGCTTATGTTTATTTATTTTTTCATACTTGATAGACATTTGAGTATACCCAGTTTTTGCTATTATGAACATGTTCTTGTAAGCTACTACTAGAACAATTACATTAGAGTTTCACTGGATTATATACTTCAAAGTATAATTACCAGATCTTAGTGTATGCATGTCTTCAATTTCATTAGCTCCTATCTCTGGAAGTTTGTTTTTATTTATACTACTACCAGCCATGAGTGTCCCTATGTCTACATATCTTCACCAAACCTTGGTATTGTCAGTCGTCTAAGTTTTTGCCTAAGTGATAGAAGCGAATGGTCTTTGTTGTTTTTATCTGCATTTCCCTGATTATTAGTAAGGATGAGCTTTTTTTTTTTTTTTTCTTTTTTTTTTCTTTTTGTCTTTTTTCTAGGGCCACACTCACAGCATATGGAGGTTCTCAGGCTAGGGGTCTAATCGGAGCTGTAGCCACCAGCCTACCCCACGGCCACAGCAACTCGGGATCCGAGCCGTGTCTGTGACCTACACCACAGGTCACAGCAAGGCTGGATCCTTAACCCACTGAGCGAGGCCAGGGATTGAACTCACAACCTCATAGTTCCTAGTAGGGTTTCTTAACCACTGAGCCACTACCGGAACTCTAGGCTGAGCATCTTTTAATGCTATGGACCATTTCTCTCCTATAAACTGTTTGTAATCTTTTGCCCATTATTTTTTTGGATTGTTGTTCACTTCTTAATTTGCAGTTTTTTATAAGTTCCGCCTCCTGACACTTTGCTGGTTATCTGTGATGCAAGTATCTTCTCTCAGTTGATGGCTTGTTTTCTCACCTCACTCAAAGTATCTTTTCATCTTTCTAATTTCAATTCAGTCTTCCAAGTGGGTTTCCTAATTGAACATATGAATGAAGTGGCACTCTGGCGTGCTACTCATACATCAGTTTCTTTCAATGAAATCTGTTCACCAGGACTTTGAAACAACTGGTTGAGTTTAAGATGAATTTTTGGACTCAAGGATCAGAAACCCACTCAGAGATTTTTTTTTTTTAAAAGAAAGAAACAAAGATATCAAAAAGCAACTTTGATCGTTTCACAAGTGAGGTGTAGCCTTCATCTGATTCTTTGTAATAGAATCTGAGGCTGAGAAGGGGGTTTTTTGATATCTGTAATATCCGATTTAAAATTCACTGAATTTTAGAAATAAAGAGAACTAGGGAATCACAGGGACCATCTGGTTCAACCCTCTCATTTTACAGGAAGTAGAGGCTCAGAGAGATGAAATAAAATATTTAGGGTTGAGATCTAGTTTCTTCTCCCCCCGAAAGATTCTGATTTTTGAAAGGATGGATTTAGCCCTTCATTCTCTCAAGGGAATGAGACACTCACAATTCGACTTGGGCACATATAATATTCTGTAAATTTTCCTCTTCTTTTGAGGTACAACTGCCTCCCACCCCCTGCCATTTATTATCACTCTTGGAATTGAATATAAATCCTGGTCAAATACTCTGGGCACATAGCAATTCGTATTTCACTGAACCCAATGAGTATTATAAATCTGTCTGCAGAATGCATGGGGGACCTCCTTTTCCCCTTTGTTTTCTTTCTTCTTTCTTCTTCCTCTTCTTTCTTTTTTTTTTTCTTTTATTAAGATCCATTTCCCTTCTCTAGGGAGAGAACACAATAATAGTCTTTCTTGAATTTAGGAAACTTTGGTTAGAAATAAATCTCTCCAAAAGGTTAACTGAGATTCCCTGGAGCCCCGATATTTTTTTTTATATGTAGGGGCTGCATCTAAATGGCCTTAAAAGTTTATTTTGGTTAAATCTGCTTTTTTTTTTCCCCTAAATAAAGTGCTAGATGAAGGGTTATGTTCCTAGTTAGAGTCCTCTTCAGTGCTAAACATCTATGAATCTAGGATAAGATACATCAAAAGGGCTTTGAGAAAAAGCAGAGCAAGCAACTAAATGTAGAAATCCTTTGGGACCACCAGTTAATGACGATCAATCTTAACAGCCCAGTGTTGTTGAATCACCTCTGGATTTCCCTAAGCTACATTTTGTAGTAATTGTCAGGTTTCTCTGGGTCCTTCCTTTAACTAACAGTTCTCCACAACAATTTAGCAGGCTAGAAACCAGATGGTCAGCTTCTGGAGGACATGTCGCTTTTGTTTATTAGCGTTACCTAATGAGGACAATGATGATGATGGTGGTGATAAAAATAAACTATTTATGCTCACTACAGGCCAGACAATGTTTCTGATATTTCATATGTATTAATAACTCATTGAAGCCTCCCAAGCCTAGGAAGTGAGTCAATATCATCAAGTACATTTTTATAGATGGAGGCATGGAGAGGTTATGTAATTTATCCAGAGTCATACTGTTTATCAGTCAGAATCCAAACAGAGCACAGATGACACATAAAAATAGTTAACCTGGGAGGGTTTAGTTATAGAATGGGCTGATTACAAATGGGCGTAGGGGAGGCATTGACGGAATGAACTAGGAATAATAGGCAAATTGTTACTACCTTGGGTCTGCATGGATGAGGGGAGTGAACAGTTAACAAAACTCTGGGGGAGAGAGGGGCAGGAGGCCACCTGCACCTGACGAGGAGCAGTGATCTCTGGGGTAGAGGCGTGGGAGCCTCGAAGAGAAGGAGCCAAAGGGATAAACACCCTAGTCCCCTTCCCATCCTTCTATGCTCTCAGGAGTCTTTAGTGGTAGACAGAGGCAGACTTCATCAGAAGTTCAAGTTTACTGTTGATGTCTCATCCTTCCAGCCCAGCATCGGGGCACAGACGCAGGGTCCATCTGGTACAGACTACACAGTAAGTAGCAGAGTGAGGACCTGAACCCAGGCGGTCTAACTCCAGGTCCACATTTCTAACCACTGTGCTGTATAGTGCCTTCTGGACTGAGGCGGCGCTGCAGAGCACAGTGAATAGCACGTGACTGGATTGTATAAGAGAATTCATCTAAGAGGCAGTGACTGGTTCAGTAAATCCCTGGACAGGTTCACATACCACTGATATTTGTTAATGTTTGTCCTGATGGCCAACAGTAGAATTTTTGAATGAACAGTAAAGATTTCATTATTTACTTATTTCTATGTGCCTAACTTAATTTAGCAAGGATTCAAAGCTGTTGGACTCATCTTTCTCTTCGTCATTAATCATGTATGGTTTTTGCTTTTTAGTCTGAGCAAAAATCTACTGATTTCACTCCAATTACATGCATACTTTCTTATAGTTGTATTCTGATTACTTCAGAATAGTTGGATTATAGTTGATCTGTAAATTGAAAGTTACTAAGGGTTAGGCTCCTCCCTTTTAGTTTTCAGTTTTGGGGAAGATCACATAAATTGAGCTGAACGCAGAATCAACTTTTATAAGCCATTACCAACTACTTCAATAATCACTCATCACTGGGATAAAATATTTTGATATTCTTGTTGTTTTAAACTTAGTTTCTTTTTACATAGTAGACAAATCCCAGGGTACTGTGTGATAGTTCTAGAGCTGAAAGGCTGGCATAAGGAGAAGTAATTGAGGCAAGGAAAGGAGGCTGAGTTCCATGCTGATAAAGTGGCCTAAGGGCAGATTTCACATCAGAGCCTTCATCAAGGAGGTCATCCAAAGGGAATGCATAGTCTTAAGGACAGAAGGAAAAAAAAAAAATAGAGTAGGAGGAGAACACAAAATGATGTTTTAAAAGGATGTGTTATGTCTTGGATTTTTGTTTTTAAACTTTGGAGGTTGAAAAATTTCCAGTGGGAATAAGAATTCTGATTCCAATACAGCTGTACAAGTTGCCATTCATTCTGAAGCTTCAGAAGCAAAGGACAAAGTGAGAAAGGCAGTCACAAGACTCTCTAGCGTAAGTTGTGCATTACTGTCAGCATTTGCTCAGCTGCTCCGGAGGGAAAAAGCCCTGGGATTCAGAGGGCAGATCGTTCTCTTTAGATAAAGGAATTCAGTGCACAGGAAAAGAATAGCTAAGGTGCTTGTAGTTGAAGATCTTGCCTCTCAATTATGAAAAGATTACAAGGCATAGATGGGAAGTGTGCTCCACTCTCCTTTTTGGAGGTGGGAGCTACATTATATTGCCAAAGAATGTGAAGAACAATTTCAGGATTAGGGACCGCAAAGCCCTGGTGAGGATGGCTCAGGGTCTGAGTGGCATGAGTTCAGTGACCTGTCGCCAATGATGGTGGTACCCTGGAGAGTTGCTCTGTTCAGTGGGTGGCACGCAGTCAGTGAGGTGTGGCCAGGGGAGAGCCGCTCTGCACTTCGTGGTGGGCTGCTCTAGCCGCAGCTCTGTTCCTACCTATCGCCTTCCTTCTGGAAGAGAAAGTAACGTTGCTTCAGCTTCAGGCAAGGTTATTCTTTAACAGAAGCATTCACGTGGCCTCCTTGACCTGTGTGCCTGAATGAATAGGTGTCCTGATCTGAGGACAGAGACGGAGGAGTTGCCAGAGCCCCACCTCAGAGTTCATGTTGTGGCTCAGTGGTAACAAGCTGAATTAGTATCCATGAGGACGTGGGATTGATCCCTGGCCCTGCTCAGTGGGTTAAGGATCTGGTGTTGCCCTGAGCTATGGTGTAGGTCGAAGGTGTGGCTCAGATCCTGCATTGCTGTGGCTGTGGTGTAGGCCTGCAGCTATAACTCCAATCAGACCTCTAACCTGGGAACTGTCATATGCCGCACCTACAGCTCTAAAAAGAAAAACAACAGCTAGCTCACTAGGATGTGGCTGTCTCTATGCATTCAAAAAACTTTTCACTCCAAATGTAACACCTGGGGCTCAGTCTTTGAGGAGGAAGAGCTCACCATATCTTGGAAGAACCACCATGAGGAATTCTCTTTGGGACTCGTGGTTGGCAGTGAGAACTCAGGTCTCAGCAGTGGCACCTTGCTTCCAAGCCCATATTTTGGATAGCTTTCCTGGCTCAGGTAGCTCTCCCCATCTCTCTGCCCTCTATCTTCTTGGTTGACCACGGCCTGAGTTTGCGTTTCCTCATGCATGTGAGAATTGACCTAGGAAGCCTCCCCCACCTGAATCACTTTGGCTCCTGGTAGATGATGTAGCAGAGTAAGAAAATAAAAGAGCCTGAATCCAAATTGTACTGGCTGATTTGGTAGGAAGCCTCTCTATTGAACTTAAACATGGGGAGTGGACAGCCTAGCCCTAAAGAGTGGCAGCCACCTTAGCTCCTGGGATTGCTGTGGAGGCATTGCTCAGCTTCTCTGCAGCTGAGATGGGATTCATCAGTCACGCCTCACCAGCAGCCCTCAGCTCCAGTCTGTGCCTTGTGATGGGGCTCTGCAGGGTTGGACTTGCTTCCCAGATACCTGAAGGACCTGAGCAATTCCTAGACACAGAGTGGAAAGAATGTTTAGGTATTGGATAGATCAGAAGTCCTACTACCACTGCCTCACCCTCTAGGAATTATTGGTGTGTATTATTTGTACCCCAACCTGTATAGATTAAGCCTTGTTTATAAAGCATATAATTCCCACTCTCACAAAAGTTTCTCTATTTGTAAAGCTGTTTGTAAAACTATATAAAGGATAATTATACATTTTGTCCTGTGCTAATGATTCTAATACCTGAGCGCAAAGGATTGAGTTCATTTTTTAATATATTTTTTAAGACCAAAAAACTATAGGACAGAGGTCAAGAAATAAAAATCCTTTATAACAGTGCTGTTTTCACACACATTTATTTGAAATTTGATTCAAAAGCTGCCAGGCTTCTCTTGGAAAGGTTTCTGCTGGCCTTGGAATTATTCAGCCAGCATTTGTGGGGAGCTGGCTTTGCCTTCTGGCTCAGATTCCCCGGACAGACATCACAAAGAGCGTATTCCTACTTGGCAGCGTGATTTAAGCGCTCAGTGTTAAGTAGGTGTGATGAGGATACCCAGGCTGAAATACTGCCCTGCTTCCGATTGGGGCTGAGCAGCAGAACAGAAGCAGAACAGGATTCAAGAAGAGGCTTGTACAGTTTCAGCACCGATGCTCTTTTCCCAGAGACCATTAGATCAAAGAGAAAGCGAAAGTATTAGCATTTAGGGACAACGGAACTGGGCCGAATTGTGCAGTTCCATACTGTGCTGGCAAAAAGGAAATCACCAGGTATGCTCTGAACAACTAAGGGAAAAACCACCTTTTTTCTCACTTTGAAGAGAGTGGGCTTGAGCCCTCAGACTCCTTCTGTTTCCTTAAATTGAGGAGCAAAGTTATGATCTCTTTTCAGGTAAACTAGAGGCTCTGGACTTTTTTTTTTTTTTCTTTTTAGGGATGCACCCGAGCCATATGGAAGTTCCTAGGCTAGGGGTCAAATCTGAGCTGCAGCTGCCGGCCTACACCACAGCCACAGCCACAGCCACAGCAAAGTGGGATCCCAGCCGCATCCACGACTTACACCACAGCCAGATCCTTAACCCACTGAGCGAGGCCTGGGTGGAACCCACATCCTCATGGTCACTTTGTCAGGTTCTTAACCTGCTGAGCCACAATAGGAACTCCTATCTCTGGACTTTTTAACAGGTCACTCCCTTAGACATGGATATAGGTTTCTTTCTCTTCTTCTGTAAAGTGGAGATTTCATAAGAGTTGTAAGAGAGAAAACGAGAGTGGGGCTGTTGAGACAGGCTGTTTGTTGCCAAGGTCCCACATCAGTAGGTATTTACAGGTGCTCTATTGTGTCAGACAAGGGGAAGATTATAATACACTGTCCTTGCTCTCGAGGCAAACTATAACTTTTTGGTTTCTCCTTACAACATATCTGGAGACCAGAAGCCACTGGTGCTACAATTCAGTGATGTCAGGAGTCAATTAAACTGAAAATATTTTCTGGATATCTCTGCCTTGTACCAAATGCTATGCTGGTAGTCTTCAGGTATTTTATCAGAAGTTAGCCTGGGATTTCCCTTGTGGCATAGCAGGTTAAGGATCCGGCATTGTCACTACTGTGGCTCTGGTTGCTGTTGTGGTGCAGGATGGATCCCCGGCTTTGGAACTTCCATGTGCTACAGGTGCAGCCAAAGAAAAAAAAAGAAAAGGAGAGAAAGACAGAGAAAAACTATGATAGCTTTCAAGATTTAGAGACAGAAAGGATGAGAAAAATAATAGATGAGCAAATATCACTCAAAGCTGTAGTAATCAGGGACCCAAAGGCTTCTTCTGCCTGATGATTTTGTCCACAAGGAAGGTAATATACTTCAGGGAAGAAATAAAATTTATTCAAATTGCCCTTTGCCTGGTTCCCAGAGGAAGCTGCAGAATAGCTTCAGTGGTTTTCTTTGTGTTAGTAATAGTCTCTGAAATGCTTTCCCTTTATTCATTAATTCATTTATTCTTGTATGTGTTCAACAACTCTCCCAGTGCCTCCCCCCATGTGAGGTATTGTGCTGGATATGGGAGAGGGAGCAGAGAGCAAGGCTAGACTTCCTGGACCCTTGGAGCTTGTTTTCATCTTGGAGAGACAGATGTTAAACACATAATCACATACTGAGTTAATAGGATGTGTTAAATGGGCAAAGGCAAAGTCCATGTTATAAGAGCCTTTAACAGAGGACTTGCCCTGGTCTGAAGAAGCAAGAAAGATTTTAAGAGTGAAGGATGTTTGAGCTGAACTTGGAAGAATGTGTAGGAATTAAATGAGACCAAGGAATAGGGGGAAACATTTAAGCCAAAAAGGGCAGCCTGTGCCAAGGCCCAGAGCAGGAGAGGTCACAAAGGGGCCCAATGGATGTTAATTAGTCTTTATTGTTGCTTATACCATGAGGAGACTTGGCTGAATTTGAAGTTTCACAGAAACATGAACTCATTTGCATCTTGAGGCCATTGTTCTGGGCAAGGTGTAGAGTGTGGGTTGGAGGGAGGAGAGAGTGGAGGGGATCACATCAGTGCGGGGAGGAGGTGAAGTTTCCTTAGTGTGGAGGAGACGGGAGGCAGTGAACAGAGCTAAGAGGTGCTCAGGAAGTAGAATAGGACTTGGAGATTGATTAGGTCCAGGGATGAGGGAAAGAAAGGGGACCAGGAAGCCAGGTGGTGGTGGAGAAGGACCAGGTTTGGTGGGAAGAATGAAGTGATGAGGAGAGTGGATGGTGATGGTTTTGCAGCGCCTTTGACCCACATGGAGCTACTCAGTAGATGCGCGTCCATTGAAAGAGCCCTGGTAGTTGTTTAACCCTATAGTCACTCCCAACTCCCTTTTCCCTTTCTCCACTCCCATGATAGAATAAACCAGAAACATTCTTTTTTTCCAGTCTCACAGACAGAGGTGACCGTGTCACTAAATTCTGGCGAGTGAAACAAAGGGAAAGTGTGCTGCTAAATCCCTGATAAAAGGAATAGAAGCAAGAGAGAAATTGCTTCAGGAAGAGAAATGAAAATATCTATTTATACAAAAATGTGTACACAAATGTTCATGGTAGCATTATTCATAGCAGGCAGCAAGTAGAAAAACATAAATATTCAACAAAATGGATAAACACAATGTGATTTCTGTTTTACTCTCTTGTCCAATCCTCCCACTGAAAATAGATTCTGGGTTTGAAGTGGGAGCTGGGGAGAGAGGTAGAGAAAGAGAAGGGGTAAATAATGGGAGAAAGGGGAGTCCACGTCGTGGCTCAGTGGTTAACGAACCCGACCAGTATCCATGAGGATGTGGGTTCCATCCCTGGCCTCGCTCAGTAGGTTAAGGATCTGGCGTAGATGTGAGCTGTGGTGTAGGTTGCAGATGTGGCTCAGATCTGACATTGCTGTGGCTGTGGTGTAGACCAGCAGCTGCAGCTCTGATTCAACCCCTAGCCTGGGAGCTTCCATATGCCGCTGGTATGGCCCCAAACACAAAAGACCAAAAAAAAAAAAAAAAAGAGGGAGAAAGGAATCTATTAATATATATATTCTTTAATGGCTGCAAGCTTAAGGAGGGTATTTATTTGCATTTTATTTATTTAAAAATTTTTTATTATAGTTGATTTACAATATTCTGTCAATTTCTGCTGTACAGCAAAGTGACCCAGTTATACCATTAATATTTTTAAATGAGATATTATCTCATGTACAGCAGTTTATAAAAAGTATGCTCACTCTTTTCGCTCTAAGTTGCCAGTCACCAACAAGATGAACAAAGCACTTTTCTTCAAGAGAAAATGGGATCTTCCTATCTGTGCATTTTCTCTGAGATATATTATAAAGCAAATAATTCAGATACATTGATTCAGCCTTTTAAGGGTGTCGCTTGACCTGAAGCAAGGTGTTCATAGCTCTCCAATCAGTCCTCTTTGAGGTGGCCCACCTGTCCAAGCAACTATTTTTGCATTGGGAGGACTCAACCGAAGTACCACTCAGAGCCAGAGAAAATCTGCAGTAAGTTCAACATCTAAGTATCTAAATCAGGAATGGTAAACATATGGCATACATACTACCGACACACAACTCTCCCGGCTCATGGCAGACATCCGTAACTGATTGCATCACTTTTTCCTACCAAACCCGGAGGCAGCCTCAGAAATTTGCTCAAAATGGGGCTTCAGACAATTGAGCAGTTTAGCTCATGAGGAGGATCCATTTGCCATCCTTGGTTCAGGAGTCAGCTTAAGAAGTCCAGTTTTCATAATCACAAATGTAAAATACTTTGTGTTGTTTATTAAGAGTCACTTAATGTTGACCCTTGACCCTTTCCCTTCTAGGTTCTACCCTTTTTGGATTAGGGATGGAGGGTGCAGTGGACAGTTGGTGGCCTCTAGGTGAGCATGCCTGAGTGATTGTGAGTCTGTCACTTTATGCTTCCTGACCTCGCTCTTAATCATCTATAGAATGGGGAGTCTTTTATAGAAATACTTAAATGTGTCTGGACAGTGACATTTATGTAAAAGTCATAATGCGTTGTCCATATTTGGGGGGTCATAAACAACTATAAAATACTCTCTTTAGCTTTAAAAAAAATGATTTGGAAAGTTTTGCCCCAACTTGTCTATTCTTGGTCAGTTTTTTTTTGTTTTAATAGTCTTGGTAAGCACAACTTAAATCTAACCTGAATCCAGGGCTCTTATTATTTCTTAATCCTTACATTGATTGCATACAGATTTGACAACGTGGGTCTATTTGCTTAAAGATGATGCCCACTTTCCTTTCACTGACATTTAGCCGAGTATCTTCAGAACCCAGTCATTTTATACTCAAGAAGGGAGACGTGAGCTCAGCTCCCCTGAACTGAATGCTTTTTCAGTTATATCCATAGACTTTTTTTTTTTTTTTTTTAATCTTTTTAGGCTACACCTGCAGCATATGGAAACTCCCAGGCTAGTGGTCAAATTGGAGCTGTAGCTGCCGGCCTAAAACACAGCCACAGCCACACAGGATCCAAACCACATCTGTGACCTATACCGCAGCTCACGGTAACAGCAGATCCTTAACCCAGTGAGTGAGGCCAGGGATGGAACCCACATCCTCATGGATACTAGTCGGTTTCATAACCTGCTGAGCCATGACGGGAACTCTTGACTTATTTTTTAATTTAGCTTTGGAATAAAATCAGATACTTGTTGACATGCTTTCACCTGGTTGCTAATTCTGGGGTCCTGTGGGATAAAGGAAACAAAATCATTTTGATTTCCTTTTTGGTGCTGCTAGCCATTTCTCAGATACTGTTTTGGTAACTTCCCAGGGCTATCAAATGTCATGGTTTAGAGGTAAGCATGGTTTGTCTTAGAAATGGAATTTCTCTTTAGGTGGTGTTGACAGTGTGTAACTCCTGGTCAATTATTTAATTAGTGAGTGTCCAGTAAACCCTGCTAAGTTCTACATGTTATTACAGGGTCAGAAGGAAAGTCAAGGTCAGTGACCAAAGTGAGGTTTTTAACTATCACCTGTGCTGTGTAACCATCACCTGCGCTGTGTCTAATCAATAACCAAAGCAAACCACAGACACACATGCAATCAGGTGTGATTGTCAGACATTTGCTGAGCCTCATGCTGGGTCCTGGGGTTAAAAAGTTGTACAAAAAATGGCTTTGCCTTTGAAAGGCTCAGTCTCTTTGGAGAAGAGCCACCTACATGCAGAGGGATGACAACGTGAGGGATGACAACGTGAGTTTGTAGAGAAGCCTCTGTCACCTGGCTTTGGAGAAGGATGTGTTTCTAAGACCCCAGGCCTTAGGAGAAGGCATTGTGAAAGGGGAACCCCTCAAGCAAAGAAGGACGGGGTGGGGGGGTGTGGTAAGTCCTGAGGTGTAGGGAGGAGAGCAGGGGAAAAAGCCCACAGAATGGGGGAGGCATTCCAGCATCTTGAAGGACAAGGAGGGAACAGAATTGCCAGAGGAAAGAGGAAAGAATAGGAAGGTGATCCAGAGAAACAGGAAAGAGGTCACTACAAATCCCCCAAGGAAAGAAGTTGGAGTATCAAAGGTATAGAGCTTGTTAACGCCCACCATGTTTCGAGTTGGCAAGCACAGAGCCAGATCTGCCTACCTTAGTGAATGGGGGGTTCTGATAAGGATGCCAAGGAGAACCAAGGAAGACAGGAAGTGACCTCAGTGTAGTTAGTCCTTGATTTTCTCATTCCCTGGTCATTTATTCAACCAAAGTTAACAAGCTTTTATTCCAGGGAAAATGAAGCAGTTGGGATGTTTGGATTGATGCAGCACTTGCAGAGGTATGAAGGTATGAAAAAGCAGGGTGTTAGTGGGTATTCAAAGTATTTGAGAACTTCTAGAGCAGACAAGTTACAAACCAACAGCCTACAGGTTTAAATTTATATTAGTTGTCAATACTACAGTTGATGGATTTCACACAAAAATACCTGTTCTATTTAATCATCCCCAAACTTAGAGGTTTAAATTTTTACCCCTGTTTTATTAATTCTCACTATTCTAGGAATTAATTGGTCTCAGCTAGAGAGTCTCAGGCCAGATCTTTCATGCAGTTATAGACTGATGGTGGCTGGGATTGGAGTCATCCTGGAAGCTTCTCACCCACATATGTGATGGCAGAGGGGCCTTTGCAGGGTGGTCATCCAAACACCTATGCGTGGCCTCTCTGCATGATCTGAGTGTCTTCCCCAGTGGCTACTGAGTTCCAAGAGCAAGTGTCACAGAGAAGTGCACCTCCTAGTTCCTTAAACCTTGGGTCTGGGAATAGACATAGCATCACTTCTGCCGTATTCCATTGGCCAAGCACTGTTATGGGGTGAATTGCTTATTCCCCCAATTTCCTATGTTGAAGCCCTGATCTTCAGAATCTCAGAATATGAGTGTATTTGGAGATAGAGTCTGTAAGGTAGTTAAGTGATCATTTTGGTGGGGCCTTCTTCCAATCTGACTGGTGACATAAGAGAGGTTAAGATATAGAGACACCAAACACATGCAAACACAGATGGGGGGCAATCTTGAGAGGACACACGGTGAAGGCGCCAACTGCAAGCCAAGGAGGGAGGCCTCAGAAGAAACCGAACCTGCCCACACCTTGATCTTGGGCTTCCAGACTCCAGAACTGTAGGAAAATACGTTTCTGTTGTTTAAGCCCCAAGTCTGTGGAATTTTGTTTTAGCTGCCTGAGTGGACCAAGACACCTCTGAAGGGCTCTGAGTCATGGGGTGACATGACTCTCCCTCCCCCTGAGGGAAGTGTGAGGGTTGTACTGAGATTAGTGGTCAGAGGCCAGGAGTCCAGATAAACAGTTCAGGAGTCAAATGAATGGGCAGGTAATGAACACGCATATTGGGAATGGAAGGAAAGACAAAGAAGATGATCAACCTTAAGGTATAAAATTGGCAGTGATTGGTGACTGGATATTTGGGGTGGCAGGGGTTTCTCAGAGGGAAAGGCCAATGAACACCAGATGGAGAATAATGGGGTCCTGGGGTGGGGGGGGGGAATTGGTTGGTAACATTCCGAAAGCATCTACCGTCCTTCCTTCCTTCCTTCCTTCCACTTTTTAAGGCTGAACCTGCAACATATGGAGGTTCCCAGGCTAGAGATTGAATCAGAGCTGCAGCTGACGGCCTGCACTACAGCCACAGCAACTCGGGATCCGAGCCTCGTCTGCAACCTACACCATAGCTCATGGTAACACCAGATCCTTAACCCACTGAGCAAGGCCAGGGATTGAATCTGCATCCTTGTGGATACCAGTCAGGTTCATTTCTGCTGAGCCGCAATGGGAACTCTGCCAAAGCACCTTTCACTGACAAGAATTCATAATGACATGAAGTAACGCAAAATGCCTCAGAGATTAGAGCCCCTTATTTCACCTTCATCCTTCTAGGCCACGTGCACCAAGGCTCTGTTTTATGGGGTGGAGGGTGGTGGGCAGAGGTCATTCCATACTTTTCCAGATGACCTCCTGTTAAGGGGACCCTGGACACCCACCCTACTCCCAGGATGCAGCACCTTGTGAGGGTAGCTCTGTGACCATCTGGCTGGGCTCTGGCTGAACAGACATACCCAGGGCCAGGGACAGAGAGGGGATTTCCTTTGCCTCACTGCTGCTGCCGACCAAGCCAGCTCTGAGGGTCCTAATATCATGGTCCCATAGATGTCCTGGGTGACTTTGTTAATAAGGCACAACTGCAAGACAGCATGATGGTAAAACCATAGGTGTGAGGCAACATGTGACCAGGGGCAGTAGGTTAATTTGGAATCCATAATCATCCCTAGTAGGAGCTAAAGGAGACATTTTCTTTGGAAGTACTAAGGGGGAAAAAAGAGAGAGAGAAAAAACCCCAAGCAAATGAATAGAATAGACAAAATATTAAGAGGATGGTTGCCTCCTCCAGGAAAGAAAGTGTTTCCTAGGGTTTTAGAAAAAGTCATTTGCATATAAACAAAGCCCCTTCTGGCTGAGGCCAGCATGGCTCAAGCTGTCATCTCAGAGTTAATTAGAAGTCATTTTTCTTTAACTAAAGCAATGTATCTTCCACTGCACCTCCTTGCTTTGATGCCACATGCACTGGAAATGAAGAAAATCACATTTCCTCATTTACAAACACCATTTCAAACTTTCTTAATTTAAGCAAATTCCCTTTGTCAAATACTGGAATACAAATTAGGGAGCAGGAAAAAAAAAAAAAAAGGATGAAAAGAAGTTACAAAACTTAAAGTACAAATGAATGTCATTTGATCTATTCTCCCTTCATCCCCACTTCCCTTAGTTTCTATTTGCTGCTGGAAGGCCTGAGCTGGACATGGAGCCCTGGGCTTCCATGAATGTGTTCACAGCCCACCAGAATGCACCTCTTCTAAAACTGGATCTCTGGCAAGCTGTCAACCCACTGTAGGCATTCCCATTGTGGCTCAGTGAGTTATGAACCTGGATAGTATCCATGAGGATGCGGGTTCGATCCTTGGCCCTGCTCAGTGGGTTAAGGATCCTGCATTGCCTTGAGCTGTGGTGCAGGTCGAAGATGTGGCTTAGATCTGGGATCTGACATGGCTGTGGCTGTGGGTGTAGGCCGGCAGCTGCAGATCAGATTGGACCCCTGGCCTGGGAACTTCCATATGCCTCAGGTGCAAGCCTAAAAAGCAGAAACCAAACCAAACCAAACCAAAACAAAAACCCAAAAATATCACAAAGAAACTGAAACCCCCCAAACAAACAAAAAAATCCACTGTAACTTATGTAGCAACTGTAGAGGGAATTTTCCCTCTAAAAGATGCAATTGGTGTTCCCTGGTGGTCTAGTGGTTGAAGGATCTGGTGTTGTCACTGCTACGGCTCAGGTCACTGTTGTAGCCTGGGTTGTATCCCTGGCCCAGGAACTTCCACATGCCAAGGATGTGGCAAAAAAAAAAAAAAAAAAAAAAAAAAAAAAAAAAGCAGTATTTTGACTAACAGAAAGAAGAAAGTCTTGTTAGTTTCACTTGAGATTACAACCCCCTCTAGTCATGCTATGCACATCCACAATGCCAGGGGCTTTCTTTGCCTGACCCTTAGGTTCCTGCTGGCACCTCCATCCTAAGGTTTGAACAAGAACACAATGGCTTCTTGAATTGCTGCTCAGGGCAAAAACAGTCCTCAGCTAGCTCCTGTGTTTTGTTTTCCTTTTTCTTCTCGTATCTGTGTAAACCTTTCAGCTTGGAGTGTAATGTGTCTGAAAATGGCTTGGATGTAATTACTAACAATATTACCTCTCTGCCGAAGCCTGTGATTCCCTCTTGATTAAGATGGTGATATTGATTTGGCTGGGAGTGCATGCAAATAAACCGTGACATCGGGAGAGGGGTAGTTTTTCAGTTTGCAGTGTGTCTGTGATTTCAGTCTAGTAGTCAAGTTTCCCATACCCATATGGTTTGACTACAGCTTTAATAGGGATTAATACCTGTCTCCTAGGCTCGGATGGAAACTAGAGCCATCACAAGTTCTCATCTGGAGCCTTTGTTTAGCTGGTGCTTATCAACCACAGCCATCTCTGCTCTTACATTTATCAGAGAGATTGAAGAGGAAGGGGCTCTCTCTGTGGGTCTCTCTGTGACCTCTGTCAAGAGGTCACGGTCCTTCTGAAGGAGAAGGGGCTGAGGGGATTGAGAAAATATTTGAAGGCAATGGAGTGATTTGGTAGTGAACCACCACAAAGGAGTCTGTACTCCATTCTCAAGTCAGGCATTGAAGCATATGCTCTCTTAAAATAAATGATCACCAGTTCATATGCGTTTAGAACAAAATTTGCAGGCATGAGTCCTTGTAGGGCTAAGAAAAAAATGCTTTGTGAGACATAATTATACCCACTATTCAAACAAACAGACATTGTTGTTACCTGGAAAGAAGTATCAGACAGGATGAGTGCCTTTTGAGGGCAAATCTGGGAGCCATAGATTGGCAGGGATTCCTTGGCAAAATTAACTTGGGAAATGTGTAATTTCAATGAACCTGGTGCCTGAATAAAAAGAGATGGCTTTTTGGATGTTTTTCTTATGGAATTAATTTGTTTCAAATAACAGAGAGTAAAGAGACATGACAACTAAACACAACCTGTTCCAAGGCTGATATCCCTTATTAGGGGAGAAAAATGCCATGAAGAACATTATTAGGGAAACTGGCAAGTCGGGAATACAGCAATAGAATACATAAAATTATTAGATAAACTTGACAACTCTAGTGTGGTTACAGAAGAGAATATCCCAATTTTAGGAAATACACTTGATGTACCCAACTACTCTTAAGTAAGTAATTAATTTTAATTAAAAATTAAATGTGTATGTTTTATATGTATGATGTATATATATGAAGGAGAGAGGGAGAAAGGGAAAGAGAGCAAATGATAAAAAAGCAAATAAAAAAGTTAATAATAGGTGAATGTGGGTAAAGATATATAGGGCTATTATTCTTGCCTTTTTTTTCCCCTGGATACAGTGAAGCTGAAGCCAGATTCATCCCAGTCTGTGATAAAAGCACATATATTCCCTTGTCAACTTAAGGCAGTTTTTTTCCTATTCTTTTTTTCTATTCTTATTTTTGCAATTTTTCTGCGAGTTTGAATTATTTCCAAATAAAAAGTAAAAAAAAAAAAAAAAAAAAAAGAGAAAGGGATGCCTTTATTTATTTATTTTGCTTTTTAGGGCCTCTCCCTTGGCATATGGAGGTTCGAGGCTAGGGGTCGAATTGGAGCTACACCTGCCAGCCTATGATACAGTCACAGCAATATGGGATCCGAGCCCACTGAGCAAGGCCAGGGCTTGAACCTGAGTCCTTATGGATCCTTGTTGGATTTGCTTCCGCTGAGGCACAACAGAAACTCCCGAGAAAGGGATGCCTTTAGATGTCTGATCCAAAGCTTGTCTAACTCAAATCTCATTTGCCATGGGTAAGTAAAAATTCTGACCTTGCTTTTTTGGTATCTTTGAACAAATATTAGTATGCTAATTCTTTCCTGTTTTCCCCTTTCTACCCAGACGCTTAACTGGGAAAAGAAGCCAAAGCTTCACTTGTTGATGACATAGATGTTGAAATGCTCAGGATGCATGACAAGAGCAGATGTATTTTGCTAAAGTCAAAATGCTAACAAGATGAAAGGGCATAAATCATGGATGTGCACACTTGTGCCTGTTGGTTTAGCTGCCAGGAATACTGTAGAAGCCCTATCTCTGTTTTCCCCTTCTCACCTCTCCCCACGAGCTTCCTCCTAGCAGTTAGAATTCCCTTTCATCCAGGTTTAGTTTCCTCTCATGACGCCCTTGTGCAAACACTTAGAATTCCTCTTGTTCGTATTTCATCCATTCTCATCCTCATGTTCCTATAGTTTCCCACACTCTGTCCCCAGATTGAAGCTCCCTTTATCTCTGCTATCACTCCAATGCCAACTTCACACACTTCAACCAACCCCAGATCTCTGATTACTTGTTTCTTTTGTTGTTGTTGTTGTTGTTGTTTTGATCTTTTTAGGGCCACAGGCGCAGCATATGAAAATTCTCAGGCTAGGAGTCAAATCAGAGCTACAGCTGCCAGCCTAGGCCACAGCCACATCAACTCAGGATCTTTGCCGCATCTGTGGCCTACACCACAGCTCATGGCAATGCTGGATCCTTAACCCACGGAGTGAGGCCAGGGATTGAACCCGCATCCTCAGGATACTAGTAGGATTTGTTCCTGCTGAGCCACAATAGGAATTCCTGATTACTTGTATTTTCTTCCTTATATACAATGTGACTTTTTCTGATAACTAATGAAAATAGTGCATATTTATCATAGAAGATTTGGAAAACACTGAAAAGCACAAAGAAAGAAAATGAATGAAGCACTGATAATTCCACCAGTTCAGACAACCACTATATTTTGATATACTTTCTTCCTTTCTTTCCATGCATACATTTGTAAATATGTAGAGATTATATGTTATATAAGGTCTTTTCTCTTTTTGCACTTAACTTTCCACTGTGATGTCATTAAACATGATTTACGAACATGATCTTTTTTAAAATTTTTATGTATTTATTAAAAAAATTTTTTTTTTGGTCTTTTTAGGGCTGCACTCATGGCACATGGAGGTTTCCAGGCTAGGGGTCTAATCAGAGCTTTCACTGCTGGCCTATGCCAGAGCCACAGCAACGCCAGATCCGAGCCAGATCTGCTGCAGTCTGCGACCTACCCCATGGCTCATGGCAACGCCATATCCTTAACCCACTGAGTGAGGCCAGGGATTGAACCCTCAACCTCATGGTCCCTAGTCAGATTCGTCGTTGCTGCTGCACCAAGACGGGAACTCCCTACAAACATGATCTTTAACAAATGTATGGTTTTCAGTTACTTGGAGGAATCCTAGGCTGACATCTAGCTGTTCTGCAACATGGCGGCTAGAGGCAGGGTTATTTAGAGCTTCAGTCTGATTGGTTGGTGCATCTGTTATGATTGGCTGGTCTATTGGTTTTGATTGGTTGGTGTGTTGGTTATAATTGTAATTGATTTTGTGCCTGCGTCACAACAGTTGTTATTTATTTTGAATATCACCTGTGGTTGTATGATCACTGAATTTTCTTTCCTCTATAATTGGACATTTAGGTTGCATTTAATTCAGGTTATTATAAGTAAATCTATTTTATAAAACCTTACACAATAATTTTTTTTTTGGGTAAATGGCTGATCATCTCCTCTGGTTAAATTTCTAGAAATTCTATAATTGTGCAGAGATATGATTATTTTAAAGGCCTCGCTACATAATGCCCTGCAGAAGGATTAGATCCATTTATGTAAGCTCTTACCAAAAGAGCACATGGGTTTCACTGAACCCTGAAAGATTGCATATTACCATTTAAAAAATATGCTTGTCGGAGTTCCCGTCGTGGCGCAGTGGTTAATGAATCCGACTAAGAACCATGAGGTTTCAGGTTCGATCCCTGGCGTTGCTGAGTGGGTTAAAGATCCGGCGTTGCCGTGACCTGTGGTGTGGCTCTGGCATAGGCTAGTGGCTACAGCTTGGATTGGATCCCTAGCCTGGAAACCTCCATATGCCACAGGAGTGGCTCAAGAAAAGGCAAAAAGCCAAAAAGCCAAAAAAAAAAAAAAAGAAAGAAAAAAAAGCTTGTCAATTGGATAGCTGAAAAATAGTGTCTTGCTTTAATTTGTATTTCTTTTGGTTATGTTTTTAGTTGGAACATTTGAACCCTTTTTACTGTGTGTTTTGCCATTTTTTCCTGCTCACCTTTCTGCTCTACATTTCCTCAGTGCTTCTAAGATCTGCTTTTACTTTTTGTAGATGTGACAGCTGTCCCCTGATTGCCAGGGTTAGTTTGGCTACTCTCCTTTGTAAGGCTGGTGTCACTTTCTTCCTTTACAAACTGACTTGCAAGCCTCCTGAAGCTGTTCTCTAGTTGGAGGAGATGGGTTTTATATTTGTGGATGGATTACATTGCTGAGTATTTATGTTGCTTTCTGTGGGTGTGTTGCCACTTCACCTGTAATCTAAGTTCTCCAAAGGCAAGGCCTTTGCTTTTTACTAAACATAAAATATTTCTTCCTATTGCTGTGTAACAAACCACCCCCAAACTCTGAGGTTTACACCAGAAATTTATTATCCTCGCTCATGTAGTTTTGGTGTATCTGGTTGGCTGAGCTGTTCTTGCTTGAGTCTCTCTTGCAGTTGTGGTCAGAGGTGGAAGAAACTAGACTCATCTGGAGGCCTGACTGAAGGATGGGCTGGACATCCAAGACGGCTTCTTGTCTCACATGTCCAGCTCCATGGGAGACAGCTGAAACACGCCAGGGCTGTCTGAGCCTCCCTCTCCCCACTGTGGCTTCTTCACGTGGCTATATTGGACTTCCTCAGGCATGGCAGTCTTTGGATGTTTGAGCTTCTTTCCTGGTGCCTAACACCCAGAGCAAGTGCTGCAAAGAGATCAAGGTAGAAGCTGTGAGGCTTCTTATGACACAGTGTAACAATCACGCAGTATCACTGAGCCACATTCTGTTGATCAGAGGGAGGCACAGAGTCCCAAATGTGAGACCCCCCAATTAAAGAGGAGAAACCGGAGTTTCTGTCCTGGCTCGGTGGATTACGAACCTGACTAGTATTCATGAGGATGTGGGTTTGATTCCCCGGCCCCTCTCAGTGGGTTAACAATCTGGTGTTGCTGTGAGCTGTAGTGTAGGTCCCAGCTGAGGAGCAGATCCCTTGTTGCTGTGGCTGTGGTGTAGGGCTGGCAGCTGCAGCTGCAATTGATCCCTAGCCTGGGAACCTCCATATGCCCCAAGTGTGGCCCTAAAAAGAGAAAAAAAAAAAAAGAGGAGGGACCTCACAGGGGAGTAAACACCAGCAGGCGTGGCTGGAGGGGTGTCTTTGGAGACAAGCTACTCCAGGTGCTTAGCATAGATTGTGTTAGCATATATGTAGCATTCAATGAACTTTTATTAAATGAACAACCTAGAAACTGGAGATAAATTGTTTAGTGAAAAAGCCTTTTGACCTTAATTTCCTTTGCTCATGGGGAGGGAGTGAGCCATGAAAAATGAGACTTCAACGTAGTTGCAACCTAATCTCGGAAGAGCAAGTAACCTCAAAGAAATTCACTTAGGGGCATAATTATATCCTACTGACAACTGGATATTTCATTCCAAGATTCTATTATCCATAGTTATTTAACCTATATTTTCCTGTTTATCCTCATTTTCTGTCTCTGAATAGGGAGGCAGCTTCATGGATGCAGAATCTCCCATCACAAATGCTCTTGTTAAACATTGTAGTGTTACTTCAGTGCTATTGAATATCCTTTCCTGATTCATAACATTCAAAGTTTGGTGTTGGTTATGGTGATAACACATCTCCTCATGAGGCCTAGATGTCAAAGTTTGTTTCTGAATATGGGTAGCAGGCAGAGGCAGCTGTTGTGTCTCTGACTGACTTAGGGACATTTTGGGTTAAGTCCACTTTGGCCTAAAGTATAGAATGGATGCATTCATGTCTCACACAGTAACAACTCCTTCTTCCAGTCTCCATAGAGAAAACATGTGTTGCTCTGAGATTTCATTAACTCATTTAAAGATGTCTTGTCATTAACTTTATTTTTATTGAAGTGTAGTTTATTTACAAAGTATGTTAGCTGCTTCTGGTGTACAGCAAAGTGATTCATATATATATATATTCTTTTTTATATTCTTTTCCATTATGGTTTATATTGACTGTAGTTCCCTGTGCTGTATAGTAGGACCTAGTTGTTTATCTGTTTTATTTATAGTAGTTTGTATCTATTAATACCAAACTCCTAATTTATCTCTCCCTCCATCCCCTTTTCTCTTAGGTAACTGTAGGTTTATTTTCTATGTCTATAAGTCTGTTTCTATTTTGTAAATAAATTCATGTGTGTCATGTTTTAGATTCCACATATAAATGATGTCATAGGATATTTTTCTTTGACTTACTTCACTTACTATGATAATCTCTAGGTCCATCCATGTCACTACTTTATTCATTCTTTTTAATGGCTGAGTAGTAGTTCATTATGTGTAGGTATCACGTCTTCTTTATCCATTTATCTGTCCATGGACATTTTGATTTCTTCCATGTCTTGGCTACTGTAAATAGTGCTGCTATGAACATTGGGGTGCATATATCTTTTTTTGCATTAGAGTTTTCTCCAAATATATCCCCCAAGGGGGATTGTTGGATCATGTGTCAACTCTATTTTTAGTTTTTTGTGGAACTGCCATACTGCTCTCCACAGTGGCAGCACCAATTTACATATCCACCAACAGTGTAGAAGGGTACCCTTTTCTCCACACCCTCCAGCATTTATTATTTGTAGACTTATTAATGATGACCATTCTGACTGGTATGAGGTGATACCTCATTGTAGTTTTGATTCGCATTTCTCTACTAATTAGTTCTCTAATAATTTGCATCTTTTCATATATCTATTGGCCATTTCTATGTCTTCTTTGGAGAAAGGTCTATTTAAGTTTCTGCCATTTTTTTTTTTCTTTGTCTTTTTGCCGTTTCTTGGGCCACTCCTGCGGCATATGGAGGTTCCCAGGCTAGGGGTCGAATTGGAGCTGTAGCCGCCAGCCTATGCCAGAGCCACAGCAACGCGGGATCCGAGCCGCGTCTGCAACCTGCACCACAGCTCACAGCAACGCCGGATCGTTAACCCACTGAGCAAGGACAGGGACCGAACCCCCAACCTCAAGGTTCCTAGTCGGATTCGTTAACCACTGCGCCATGACAGGAACTCCCTGCCCATTTTTTGGATTGGGTTGTTTTTGTGTTAATTGAGTTGTATGAGTCATAAATTATGTTTAAGTTCATACCACATGCCTCCTGGGAACTTAGAGAGGGAGATGAGACATATATACCTGGAGATCAGACCAGGAAGCCCCCACAAAAGGCCATATAGATGATATAGGTGTGAAATGCTGTGGGGGATTCAGAGTAGGGAGAAATAACTGATTGGGATGGCATTTGTTGGCTTCTAGAAAGATTTTTTGGTATATACATTTGTCCAATTTCTGAGCTAAAACAGCCTCAACCCAGAGCCCTACACATCAGGGCTGCATTTCTCTGGCAGCATTTTCTAAGCATGCTCAGGCAGCCTGGGGAGACCAAAGCTGGTTCATCCCCTCTGTGCCCTCTAAACAGAAACCAGACAACCCAGGAGGAGACTCCAAGTCGCCCCACGGGAGGCGGCCTCCCGTCCTCTCAACGTGAGCCAACATTTGAAACATCCGGAGGGGTGGTGGTTTCTCGGCGGTAGGTTTGCGGGTCCCTGATGGGTGGGGAGGCCTGGCAGAGGATCAGCCCCGCACATACGGGGAAACGAATGTTCGACTGTTCATCTGGAGGCCTTGCACAGCACACATGGGTTCGCCTCTGGAGACTGCACACATCCTCAGCAGGGAAGCGGTTAATGTGTCACAGCACACTTTTAAAGCCAGGAGAATCTCACACCCCCCACTCCCCGATCTGGGGCTGGCTCCTAGCTGAGTCCAGGGGATTTGGAAGGGATTTGAAGTGGGTGTGGTTCTGCTGGTTCAGTTTCTAGGAAATAAAACAATCCTTTTCTTTGACCTTTCATGTCATTTAGATCAGGGTCTCTTTGTTTGGCGCGAGGCCTTTTCTTTGCTGATGGTTTGCAGTGAGTGTAGCCACTTGACTTCAGTTTCATGCTTCTTCTCTCCATCACCGGCAGCCTGAATTCTGAGAGGGAAGCTTGGGGATTCAGAGCTTAACTTCTGGCTCTTGTATTGGCTGATGCTCAAGAAGTTCAGAATCCAGCTCAGAGCCTGACTCCTCAGATAATTGCTTCTCCCCCCTTATCTATATGCACTGAAGGGGATGAGGCCTCCTTTCACACTTGGTGAATGGCAAAACTGCAGGGGCTTAGGAGGGACTTGTAACTAGTGATTGGCTGGTCTGGAGCCACACCGGGAGTTGTCACCTGATCCCAAATGGCATGCATCATGCTCTCCAGAGGAGAGCTGGAAAATGCAGGAGTCAAAGAAGTTAGGGAGAGAGGAATGTATAATAAACTCCCTCACAAACCAGGGATTTGATTAATCCCAAGGGAGTCATGAATCTGACTGAGGGAAGCTGCTTTTCAAGTATTCTATGATGTATGGTGCCCCTCCATTGAAACAGAAATCCTATCATCTACTGGGTGCTGTCCTTTTTCCTCTGTTCTCATGTTATGATGTAGTTTGGCTGTGCAGTTTGTAGCTACAAAAAGAACACAATTTACAAAGCATCCTCAATAAAAGGGTAGGTGAGGTTATCAGGTGGCTTGTGAAATCTGGAAAGACTCAATATAAGAAAGATAAATATATATATATATATATATTTTTGGCCACTTCTGTGGCATACAGAGTTTTCAATTGGAGCTAGGGGTCCACTTGGAGCTGTACCGCCTGCCCACACCACAGCCACAGCAACTCAGGATCTGAGCCGATTCTGCGACCTACACCACAGCTCACAGCAACACTGGATCCTTAACCCACTGAGCCAGGCAGGGGATCGAACCTGTGACCTCATGGATGCTAGTTTTGTTCACTAACTGCTGAGTCATGACAGGAACTTTCAGAAAGATAATTTTTATTGCTAGGGAAACACAGATTTTATTTCATCAATGGAGCATAAGCAGGTTTACTTACAAAATCAACAAAATTTGAGGTAGACAAACCACCCTAAGTGATAAAGACTAATCGTTCAATCTGGAGTCAGTATACAGAGAAGCATTGTAAAAAGCAGGAAGGAATAAAAGGTTCCCAAACTGTTGGGGACTTAAGAGCCTCCAGGGGGCCTTGTTAAAGGTATATATTCCTAGAGATTTTGAGACAACAAACCCATTTTGAGGGCAAAACCCCGGAGTTTTAAATAAGCACCCCAACTGACTCTGACACTCTGGGGTCCACAGGTTGAGATGGGAGCTGGGGTTCTAGAGTGGATCTTGACCTTCTATGCAAAAGTGCCAACCCAGAGATTCAGAACCCAGGTACTTTAAACTACAATCATGATCCACCCCTGAGATCCTCCTAACATCCTCATGGAGTCAAGCAACCTATTAGGGAGGGAAGGTATTTGGCTGTGAGTTACAGAAACCTGGAAAATAGGGGCTTAAACTAATGAGGATTTTAATTTTTTTGGAGGGGAGCGGACAAGTGAGAAGTCTTGAGGTGGGCAATCCAGGGTATGGTGGTGGGGTTGGTGTTGGCCCCTCAGAAGATATGTCCACATCCCTGGAAACTGGGAATGGTACCATATCTGGAAAAAGTGTCTTTGCTGATGTAACTGAACATCCTGGATTCCTGGATGTCAGTGGCTGCTGGTCATTCCTCATTGCCTCCATTGCCGGTTTCACAGTCGTATTACTTTGTTACAGAACATATTTATGTGAAACAGGATCCCTTGCGCCAAGATTTTATGTTTAGTGGTTCTCAATGTGGAGACATCTGGTGATGTCTGGAGACGTTATTGGTTGTCGCAACTCTATTGGGGAGTGAGTGGGAGGTGGTGCTACTGATACCTAGAAAGTGGAATATGCTGAGCATACTACAATATGCAGAACAGCGCCCATGACAAAGAATTATCCAACTCTAGGGAGTTCTTGTCATGGCTCAGTGGAAACAATCTTACTAGCATCCATGAGGATGCAGGTTTGATCCCTGGCCTCACTCAGTGGGTTAAGGATCCAGCATTGCTGTGAGCTGTGGTGTAGGTCACAGAAGAGGCTTGGATCCCAAGTTGCATGGCTGTGGTGTAGGCTGGCAGCTACAGCTCTGATTTGGCTCCTAGCCTGGGAACCTTCATATGCCACGGATTCAGGGCTTAAAAAAAAAAAAAAAATATCCAACCGTAGATGTCAGTAGGACTAAGTTTGAGGAACCCTAACATAAATCAACAATAACTTTTCAAATAAAAATAAGATAACTTTGGGGTTCTCTTCATGGCTCAGTGGTCGATGAATCCAGTTAGGATCCATGAGGACTCAGGTTTGATCCCTGGCCTCACTCAGTGGGTTAAGGATCCAACATTGCTGTGAGCTGTGGTGTAGGTCACAGAAGAGGCTTGGATCCCAAGTTGCGTGGCTGTGGTGTAGGCTGGCGGCTATAGCTCCAATTTGACCCCTAGCCTGGGAACCTCCATATGCCACAGGTGCAGTCCTAAAATAGCAAAACAAACAAACAAACCTTTAAAGATAAAAATTAAAACACTTAAAAAAAGTACAAATTAGAAAAAGAATGTATGTATATATATGTGTGTGACTGGGTCCCTTTGCTGTACAGCAGAAATTGACAGAGCATTGTAAATCAAACATAATAGAAAAAGAAAAATCTTAAAAATAAATTAAAAAAATTAAAAAATCCCCCCCAAACAACAAAAACCTTTTCTTTTTCTTTGTCTTTTTTCTTAGAGCTGCACCTATTGCATATGGAGGTTCCCAGGCTAGGGGTCCAATCCAAGCTGTAGCTGCCAGCCACAGCCACAGCCACAGCCACAGCCATGCAGGATCCTGGCCTCGACTGCGACCTATACCACAGCTCACAGCTCCTTAACCCACTGAGCAAGGCCAGAGATCGAACCTGCAACCTCATGGTTCCTAGTCAGATTCGTTAACCACTGTGCCACAACGGGAACTCCCAAAAACCTTTTCTTAATGTCCTTCCACTTTTTCCTTGAAAGCCAAGGATGCAAGCACCCAGGTTGGCTGCTTGCTATGGATGGAATTATTGCTGCTATTATTTTTATATGAATCTGGAAGATTCTATTTCTAGGTAAGACAACAGCAAGTAAAGGTTTTCAGAAATAAATAGTTAATATTTTCACAGTGTTATCTTGCTTGACTTCTGTACAGCTTTTAAATGGAGAGCATTTGATGTTCCCACCACTTTCAGCATTAGTCATCCTAACAGCACTTCCTGGGAGGGAAATGGCTGAGACCAGCCTGTCTGGATCTTCTGACAAGTCCCAGATGATCCCCTGACCATCAAGAGGGGTGATTTTCTTCCTATTCTGTACACATGGAATAAAGGCTTTCGAGCCAGGCAGTTACTAATCACTGTGAATGTACCAGCACATACTGGTCAAAGGGTGAAGGCTGTTGCACAATGTAACCAGACATTTTTGAGAAAACTTGTGTAATGTGATGGACTAATGGTGTGAGTCTGTATTGTGTGCTTTTTTTTTTCCCCATTTGCTGGTCTCTTCGGCTCACATCCAAGTGGGAATCTGTTAAGTAGATTAGCTTAAATCCAAGAGAGATAACAAAGCATTTCAAATCAACATGGGATGGCTTCATCTTTTAGGTTTCAATTAATTTATAATTAAGGTGTATTCTAATAAGTTGATTGCATATAAATCAAGTGCATCGAATAATTTTCCTTGACAGTTTTCAAGCTGCTTCATCATCTTTCAGTTTTTCCCCATACTTATCCCAGGTTGGTTATAGTAGACAGACAGACAGCCCAATCAGATGCTTAATAATAGTTATTTCTCCTTGAATGCTCCAAGAGGAAACATTGGTAAAAAACATCTGTGGAGAATCCAGTCCTTCATTGCCTGGAAGGATTAACCACATGAGACAACCCTTATGAATCATGTTTATTCCCCTTTTAGGCACTATTTGTATCCAAGCTTTGCAAAAGTCCAAATTCAGAAGATGAGTTTCCTTTCCCGAGTGTTGTTATTTACATAACTGTGGACCTTGGAGTTCAAGCTCATAAAAGCCAGTGCATAAATGTTCTTCTTAAGCTTTTTAAAATTATAGAAGATATTTAGCTACCCTAGAGCATTTGCATTTGGGGAAGAGAAGTCTATTAAATGTCTGCTTTTGGCTGTAAAATATAACTAAGATTAGCTAGCTGCTTGATGATTAAAACAATTCTCTCTGAGGAGAATTTCTATTTCTATTCTCTGATCCATGGTTAAGAAATGCAAATATATGTGAGTTTGTATGGCAAATCATTCCTGTACCAGTGGAGAAATGTGTGGAATTGATTTTTTTTTGTTTCTTAGTTTCTAAGTGGTTGCATCTTTTCTATTTCTCCCCCTCTTCTCCTTGTCTTGTTTCCCACCATTGCTGCTGACCCGCTGACCTGATGTTGAGTGAATTCCTAGTTTTGAAAAAAACAGACCACAATGCTGCTCCTAGTTGCAGATGGACTTACTTAGCATCATTTTGACTCTGGGATAAAAAACAGTTATGCTTTGGAGGCCTTTGATATGCTAGGAAAGCCTGCTCAGAGTCCATAGTATTTTTTTGTTTGTCTGTTTGCTTTTTAGGTCCATACCTGCGGCATATGGAGGTTCCCAGGCTAGGGGTCGAATCGGAGCTACAGCTGCCAGCCTAAACCTCAGCTACAGCAACGCCAGATCCAAGCTGCGACTGTGACCTACACCACAGCTCATGGCAACGCTGGATCCTTAACCCACTGAGCAAGTCCAGGGAGCGAACCTTCGACCTTGGGTTATCTTAGAAATTCCCACCTGGAACTTTTGGCCTTGGTTATTTGAAAGCAGATAGAACAGCGTGTGCTGATTCAGGACATCTCTTATCCAATTAGCTACAAAAGGCATGCATCTGAATCCCTAGTTTCTTCAATCAAGAAAGATTTTCACAATTTGCACAGCTAGATCCATGTAATTTGGGCAAGTCATTTAATCTCTGTGGGTCTGTTTCCTCATCTGTAACATGTATCTTCAAGGTCGAAAATTGTATAATTCTATGATTTATTTTTCCATGTGCACATTACCCTTTGTCGAAGTTGAAGGTCTGCAGCACACACCAGAACTAAATAAAACTCAGTTTATAGACTTGGGATGATAGCCTAGCTCCCCAACATTTATTTGAGTTTGAACTACTTATTCACCTCTCTGAGGCAGGTTCTTTTATCCATGAGACGGGGAGAGTAGTACCTATTTTATAAGATTCTCATGAGAATCAGAGATAATTTTAATTAAAGGGATAATTTTCAAGTCCTTGAAATAGTGCCCGGCACTTAGAGATGCTCAACAAATGTTAGTTCCTCTCTCTTTTAGAGCCTTATAATAAAACTCTTAAATGCCCTAATTTCTTCCTGGTTTATGAATCCCTCCCCATCAGTCAGACATTGGCATGGCTGCCCCTCTTTATTAAGGGGAGGCCAACTGGGACAAGCTAAAAGCAAGCCCAAGACATTTGTCTCTTGCTGCAGACACAACTTCCTTGTTTTTGTCATTAAGAGCTCTCAGCAGCAAAAGCAACTTGGGATTTAACAGGAAAAAGCCATCAGCCAGATTGACTCCTGTCAAAGGCTCAATATCAATAAACATTTACAAGAAATGGAGCTTGATGATCATTGTACAACTATAAATGTTATAAAATTCACTGAGTAATTAAAAAAAAGAAAAAACATTAAAAAAAAAAAAGAAATGGTGCTTGACAAATGTGGCTTCATTCCAAGAAATGTGTGGCAATCGCAGCTTCATGCCTGGTATTAAGATCTTTCGAGATTATTTTTCCATTTGGCATCAGTTTCCCTCCAGTACAGAAGTAATTGAAACCAAGTGCCTATGAAGAATTTCATAGACAGTGACACTGACTTTTTTACACCAGGAAAACAGGAACAAAGGAAGTGACTTCCTTCTAAAATAAGACAGACTTCCTTCTGCATCTAAGCCCTAAGAATCTTTCTAGCTGAAGATGAACTGCCATTCTTCATGCTGGTCAACATGGCTGAGATTTAGTTTGGCCAAAGAAACTTTGTTTGTTCAGGCTTGGTTATATGTATGGAATTGCAAGATTCTGAAACTGAAGGAGAACTCAGAATTGACTGTCTGAATCCTCCTCCTTTCCCTCTTGCAAGTGAGTGAGAAGAGCACAGGTGGTAAGTTAGGGGAGTAGTCAGGGCCCAAAGTAGAGAGTGAGCCAAACTCATCATGCTTTTAGGAGAGTCAAGAGTTAGGACAGCAAAGTCAACCACCTAACCAATGTGGGCAAAAGGGGGGCTGCAGAGGAGCTGGAAGAAAGTAAGTAGGGTCCTGGACCATTGCTCCAAAGAGTGGATGTGTATGTGCCTTACAGTTTGCAGGTGCCTGGGGCATAGGAGGGTCAGACTGGCTTGAAAATTTAGGCAGATGGTAAAGTCAGACCTCATCATTTGCCACGAGAGAAAACTGCTGCTTGGAGAGGTTAAGAGATAATGCTAACATTAACATAGCTGGGTGGTGGCAGAAAGGACCAGCTCTGGGGTCTCCAGGTTTCTTGTTTATCTCTTCTCAGGACTCATTTTTGCTTCATTATTTCATTCATGGGCTCCCCTTTACACTAGAACCATTCTGCTCATTACAATGATTCTCTGTTCCATTGACATTTCTTGCTTAAGGTAAGTAGAGGGTGACATTCTATTCAGGGTAGCCTACTTCTTACTACAAGACAAAGTTGTAGTTAAACTGTGTGTTCAATAATCTTCCTATTCAGAAATGGATTTGGGAGTTCCCATCATGGCTCAGCAGTTAACCAACCTGACCAGCATCCATGAGGACACGGGTTCAATCCTTGACCTCGCTCAGTAGGTTAAAGATCCGGCTTTGCTATGAGCTGTGGTGTAGGTTGCAGACATGGCTCCGATCTTGAGTTACTGTGGCTGTGGTGTAGGCTGGTGGCTATGGTTCTGATTGGACCACTAGCCTGGGAACCCCCATATGCTGTGGGTACAGCCCTAAAAAGACAAAAAAAAAAAGAGAAAAAGAAAAGATTCTTCACACGGTACTGCATTCATAAAGATGGAGTGAGAGTGAATTTAGAAGTTGCAGAATAAGATTCTCTTTTTCTTATAGTTTTTCACTATCCTTTTTTTTATGAGTTGAAAGGGGATTTTATTTTATTTTCACCTTATACTTTTCTGGTATCAAGGGTAAGTTACAGAAAATTATTAAAAAATCTTATTAGACCATTTTTCTCAAACCTTTTGTATTAATGATATTTGTTTTATCAATGCCAACTTATACATTCAAAAATAATTAGTTCAGAGAAAGCTGGCTGCATTTGGTAGAATGTATACTCATGTTTATAGCCTCTTCATTAAATGAAACTTCATTAAAATGAGAAGGTTGTTAGGAATTAAAAAAGAGATAAGCCCAAGACCAAATATTGCAGGGATGCAACATCACCAGATGAAAGATGTCCATCAAATTTGAAAGGTGGAAGCAGCTGGATGAATAGGGGCTGACTTAGCAGAATGGAGAATGCTGAAATCCCACATGAACAGAGGGAACACCAGAAAGAAGCAGCCCAACTTGTGCTGTGGTGCTGCAGAAAGGCTAATGAACTGGAAGCACCTGTTAGCTGGGATGGCAAAGATGAGGTGTGGAGCAGAAAACAGATTGGTCTAGTCGCCACCAGACCCTTGGTTGACAACAGATTGGTTGAATCTTAACTAGCTCTGCCACCAATACCCTTTGTTTAGTAAGAACTGCTCAATTTCTCCCCCCACCTTCTTTATGTTTGCAATGATTCATTTTGCATTTTGTATAGGACTGTCTCCATACACACATTAAATTGGGGAAAAGTTGGATTTAAAAATGTTTATTTTCAAATTAGTTTAAATCAGCAGGCATCTACTGTGCTGAACTGATACAAAATGACTGAGGCAAAAACTCCTTCCCCCTGGGTCTCAACTGACTGGGGAGACAGACGGCCCAGCTAATTAGAAACATGGCAGAATGTGCTCAAGGTCAAGCCTGGGGAAGCTGGGGAGAGCTCAGAGAGGAGGGGCCCTGGGGCTGGGTCATAAACTATGCTTTGGGGGAGGAAGAGGCTTTTGAGGAGCAAGAGAAGCATGAGGAACCCTGAAAGAAAAAGTGTGTAGCTTCATCTCAGACCATCACTCTAATAGTCCCATGCTGTCTGACGGCAAACTCCCTAGAAACGTAAGCAACCATTTGTGTCATTGGTGAGAGGTTGTTGCTGTTATCGTCCACTCAGGGGGCTGAAAGGAGTCTTCTAAGCTAAGCTGGCTGGCACCAAGAACCTTCTTTAGGGGATGTCATTCCCTGAATATCCAGGAGCTCATTCTAGAGGGACCCCACTCCTGGGGCTATCAGACATCACGAGAGCCCTCAGGGAGGTATCCTTGGGGTGGGTGGCCCTTAGTGGGGCTTAGTGAGACTTACCTGGGCAGTCACATTGGTCATAACCTCCAGGGCTGCTTTATCTGGCGTAGGAGAAAGAATAGCTGTAAGAAGACAGTGAACTGATGGAGCCACATGATCTATGTGATGATGCCTGGAGGGCAAGGACCATGGTGTATGGTAGCTTGGCATCCTCAGAGCCCTTGCTGGTAGGAATGGTACTGAGTTTCCCCTTCTTAGTGGTAGAAATTACTAATGATTTTACGTGTCCTACCAATTTAGCTGTGATCAATTAATTCAGTAAATAATTACTGAATGGCTTTCACGTGCCAGGCACAGTTATGACTCATTCTTGCTTCTTAAAAAGCACTCCTGCCTCCATGGGTCCCCTGGGTTTTGCAAGGATGATCCTGTTTATAAATTATCTTGCTAAACATTCCCTGAGTCGTAGATAACATGGACTCAAGTCACCATATGGTGTTTGCCAGATTTTATGATTTAAAAATTTATTATTTGACCCTTCAGTTCTGAATTTTATTGGCTATTTATAGTGATTTATGTTCTACTTATTTACCTAACCATTTGGAGTTATAAGAGTGGTTCATAAGCATCAAAACTGACTGGTCTGGATTAAGTAGCCATTTTTAAAGTTCCTAGTATTTGCTACAAATCCCAAACTTAACACGTGCAAGGTTTATTTTGAAATCACAGCAGTGAAACTGTATGGTCTTAGTGTCTATGAGGGAACAGATTTCCCCTTGCATTCTGGACCACAATTTATTATTGTTTAAATCAATGCATGACTCTTTGCATACCAGCCTGTACTTTGGGTCATACGGACTTAACCTTAGAACAAAATCACTTTGTTCGATGAAAAACAGGGCCCCTCTAGTCCTCTGGACCCCTTTCCATGTATTCCATAAGAAAAAAAGTTTATTTGACTGCATGATAACCTCAAATGTAATTCCTCATAGAAATAAACCTGACAAATGTCTCACCCACTCTGCCAGAAGGGAACTTGAAGCCAGATACAGCTTTAACTCCTTCGGTGCAGGTAGAGAGCTCTCTGAAAAACAATGGCCTATTAGAGCAGGCACTTCTTAACAGAAGAGTAATTGGAAAAATTCTAAAATGTGTTTTTTTACGTACATTCTCAATTTTATCCTTTCAATAGTTCGGCTTTCAAAACCATTTTCTAAAACTATGGCAACAACTTCAGCTTTGATTCCCCTAAAAGCAAGGTGGTTTGTAAGTAAGTAGGGGTTTGAAAGTTTCTGATATGTTTGCAATTTATCCCCACCTTGCAGAAGGCAATCAATGGCTTCCATAAATTGGTGTTATCTTAGATGTGGAGGTACTGCTCTTTACTATAAGAATTTGGGTCCACCCTGGTATAAGATTGTGTAACCTTGCTTGGCTAAGGATATATAGGATGCTTAGATGTGATAGAAAAACACTTCTGTGCGTTTCTCTTTTATTCTCATGCCGCAAACACACCACTACACTTCTGACACCAGAAGTATATTTTTTCCCCCACTGTTCTCTATGACACCAGCAGAGTATCCTACAATTCAGTTAAGTTTCATCACTATCTGGAATTAGGCCAGAGCCCACAGGTTTAAGGGGCAGTCCCATGAGATTGTCCCCCTACTTCAGACACCAGTCTCAAGTAGTAGTTGGTCCCCAGGTCCCCTGCCACTTCTGTGTGACTTGGCTACAAATCAGTGGTTCCCATGACTTGCTTCTTGGCTTTGATCACTTACTAAAAACTCTCACAGAATTCAGGCAAACACTTACTTAGGTTTATGGGTTTATTATGTAATAAAGGATATAGATGAAGAGGTGAATAGAATGAGATTGGGAAGGGTCCCTCATGTTGGAGCTTCTGTCCCCAAGGAGATAGGTAGGCCAGTCCCCAAGGAGATGGGTGGGCCAGTCTTCCTGTACCTGGATGTGTTCACCAAACCAGAAGCTCTCTGAGCCCTGCACTTTTGGGACTTTTATGGAGGCTTCATCACATGGGCATAATGGATTATTAGTTAAATTTCCAGGCTTCTCTCCTCTCTGGAAAATGGGGGTGGGTGTGGGGCTGAAAATTCCAAGCTTCTAATCATAGCTTGGTCTTTCTTATAACCAGCCTTCCTTCAGGAGCTCACCAAGCCACCTCATTGGAACCAAAGATGTTCCTATTACCCAGGAAATGCCAAGGGATGTGGGAGCTCTTTGTAAGGATCTGGGGTCAAAACCAAATGTTAGAACCAAAGATGCTCCTAGTGCTTTTATTATTTAGGACATTTCAAAGCACGTAGGAGCTCTGTTCCAGGAAATGGGGGCAGAGACCAGTATGTGTATTTTCCACTATTTCCCTTAGAAGAGAGAATTGTATTTAAACTACTTATAAACTGTGTAGCGTGGAAGCTCCAGGGTTCCAGGTGTCTACTCTTTTGGATCTAGTAGCCTTTGGGAAGAGGACTAGCACTTTATAAAATAGTGAAGAGGAGTTCCCTTTGTGGCTCAGTAGTAACGAACCCAACTAGTATCTATGAGGACATGGGCTCAATCCCCAGCCTTGCTCAGTGGGTTAAATACCTGGTATTGCTGTGAGCTGTGGTGTAGGTTGCAGACACAGCTCCTATCCCATGTTGCTGTGGCTGTGGCTGGCACCTACAGCTCTGATTTGACCCCTAGCCTGGGATCTCCATATGCTGTGGGTGAGGCCTTAAAAAGACCAAAAAAAAAAAAAAAAAATAGTGAAGAGGCCCAAAGCCCTTCCATTCTGGTCTAGCTGATCACTGCTTGTTGCTCTCCTTGTCATTCAGAGTCCCCGTGGTGGGCACTCAGTGTTTTGTTTGTCCAATGCATGCTATTTGTTATTATTGTTATTCTTATTGAATTTTTGGAGTGCTTCTCTTCCTCTTCCTCTCCATGGGATTCCAGTGAAAGCTGCCACCTTTTACGAGCATGCACTATAGCTCTCATGGTCACAGCTGATTGGCCCAGAGTTCGCGTTGCCTGAGTCTGGGACAGTCAGAATCCTTCCCTGGGAATTTGAAAAACTGGAATGAAGAGGCGAGTCAGCTCCCCTCTGGAGGTTCCAGGGGTGCCTGGTCAACTCAGGGGAGCTCTTGAAGGCTTGTCTCCTGCCATGCTAAGGAGAAGGATGTGTGGTGAGAAATGGTGCTGCAATGGAGAGAGAGGCAACCAGGATCTGTGTTTTTTGTTCCAAGTCCTCCTAAGCAAAGTTGGGTCCTGGCCTTTCTCTCAGTTTGTTCCTTCAACTCTTCCGTGGATTTCATGGTCTAATGAATCCCCCTTTCAATTCTGCTAGTTCAAGTTGAATTTTTGTCACTTGCCACCAAAATAGTCCTGTCTTATAACCCCTCCCGCAAACTCCTCCCTCCAGCATTTGAAAGACACCTATCTTGCAAGTCATCTTTTCTGGGCCCCAAACATCAACAATTATCTAATTTGGTTAGATAACAGCTACACATGGTTTAGAGGAAACAGAGTTCCCACTAGACTCTGAAGATACTTCCCTACTTTGTTATCTTCTCGATGATTGATACAAGATGAGATGTGGGGCGTGGCACAGGGTTGTAAAGAGGCTTGATGATGTGCCTCAAATCACAGAGAGACAGATGAATGGGGCCTTGCTATCCCACGAACACCTTCTGATCTTGGAATATAGGGTGTTGACTTGGCATACTTTGCTGAGCGACATATTGAAGGAACGTGAACCTGAAAGAGAAAGTCTGATTGTGGTTTTGTTAAACTGTGTAGTTTATGCCAATGCAATTTCTTGATAATACCTGGATCTGATTTTAAGGAATTCTGTCTGTTCTATCTTACGGCTTTCTCAACCTTGCTCACCTGTTTTCTGTCTGAGTGTTGTAAATTTTCAGGTTGATTAACTTTCTAGGAGTAAGAACATTAAAACCTCCTGTGAGAGAAAGTCTTGAATGGAGTGACTTGGGTGGAGAAGGGAGAAAGCATAGGACTTGGAAAAGACATAAAGAACAAAGAAGGAACGCAATATCGGAGTTGGGAAATTGAGTGAAGGAGGGTTGGGCACAGATCATGAAGCAGGAAATAGGTTAGAAAGAAGAGGCCAGTGAAATAAAAAAGAAATCAAATAGGGAGCATGAATCTTCAGCTATTTTGGGAAAAAAAAATGAAGAGCTTCTCATGCTTTCGGAAGGGAAAAAAAGTCAAAAGCAACAGCAGAGTTCCAGCCCACGTTTTCCTGGCCAGCTGGAGTGAGTGGTTAGCTAAGGAATGAACACCAACCATATGAACCTAGTAGCCTCTCCCACTCACAGTGCAGGTTAGTTCTGATCTGGCTCATGCCAGGATGTTCTGAGCCAGAGTAAGTTCTGTCCGGTTTGGGACCGGATCCAGTTTCAGCCAGGCTTTTTGTCCAGAAAGATGCTGCCGGGAACAGTCTGACATCCTGAGGACTATTCCCTAGGCTCTCCTAGTGGGAATGACTTAAAGACAGGGGCTCATGTAGCACACTGGCAAGCTTCCTCCTTGACTTTGAACTCTGGGCATGCATCTGCCCATCTCCATGGAAACACAGCTCCCAGTTTAGGTGCTGGACTGAATGAGCAAAGTTCTAGCTCTGGAAGATGATACGTCTCATTTTTCTCCTTTGTTTCCCCTCTTTTGTCATCTTAGTGTAGGTTAGATGAGCTCTTTTCTTACATTTTCATTAACTAATGCCTCCGCTGGTTTGTAAAGCACAAAGAATCAGCTGATTCATCTAGAAAGCAGCTTTACGCTCCTTATACACTGTGGATTCAGCACAAATGCAGCTTAGTCCTATCACCTCCCAGACAAAGTCAGCCTTTCAGTTCTTTCCTGAAGGGCGAGCAAGAACAATATGGGAGTGTTTCAGTGGTTTCAGAGTAGTTCGGAGCAAGAATGTTCCAAGCCACGGAATATACAAAACCTCTGCCGGTCAATATGTTTGATAGATGATAGATGTGTTTGTAAAAGTAATCCACACTCGGGCAGGGACCCATTATCAACAGCTGCAGTGCTTAAAGAGTATATATCCTGCAGGGATATTTTTCACAAACACCAAAACACATAAATGAGTGCCAGGGTTATTTCAGATGGATTCTGTCACCTCTAAAAGTTCACTTTTCAGAGATACAGTGTCACCATGAGAATTTCACTGCTTTAAGAATGACCTTAGCTATATTTATTTATGTACTAGAATTGAGGCCTTTTCCTCAATATGCCACTTTATTGAGCTGGAAATCAAGTGGAGCCAAGATGGGGGAAAAGAGTTGTTTGCTTTGTGTAGTGATAGCGCAGCATGAAGATCCCAACTGCTAAACCAGGTGCATTATAAATAAGCCACGTAGAACAGATGGGATGTGGGTGGGGTGGAATGGGGAAGGCTGCAGGACATATTTGTGAATGAAATGGTTAGTCACATGAAACCCTCTGTAAATATTGAAAGGTCAGAGTTTCCGTTGTGGCTCAGAGGATTAAGGACCGGATGATGTTGTCTCTGTGAGACTCTGTGAGGTTTTGAGTTCGATCCCTAGCCTTGCTCAGTGGTTAAGGATCCTGTGTTGCTGTGGTTGCAGTGAAGCTTGCAGGTGAAGCTCTGATTTGACGCCAGCCCCTGGCCCAGGAACCTCCATGTGCTGTAGGTACAGCTGAAAAAAAAAAAAAATTGAAAGGTAACTGTCATTACTGACATATATTTTTATTAAAAACCTGAGTTGCAAAGTTACATCCAAGACTTAATGGTAATGTAGTGGCCAGTCTTCATGCGTTCAGCATATTAGTGAATCTATATCCCATTTTATGTGGTCCTCTAAACTAGAAACCTGAACAGGAAACCTCTTTATCCTGCATCCCCCTTGGCTACCCAGTCTTCAGGCCCTTCCTTTTTACCATCTAGGTATTTATTGAGTCCAACCTTGGGCTATTTTCAGTTTTATTGAGATATAATTAACATTGTATTGGTTTACCATGCACAACACAATGAGGTTTTTTTTTTTGTTTTTTTGTTTTTTGCATTTTAGGGCTGCACTTGCAGCATATGGAAATTCCAAGGCGAGGGAATCAGAGCTGCAGCTACTAGCATACACCACAGCCACAGCAATGCCAGATCTGAGCCACGTCTGCAATCTATACCATGGCTTATGGCAACACTGGATCCTTAGCCCACTGAGCAAGGCCAGGGATTGAACCCCACGTCCTCATGGATACTTATCAGGTTCATTTCTGATGAGCCACAACAGGAACTCCATACAATGATTTGAATATGTATCTATTGTGAAATGATTACAATCACAAGTTCATTTAACAACCATTACCACGCATAGCTACACATTTTTTTTTTCTTGTGATAAGAACTTATAAAATCTATTCTCTCAGCAACTTTCAAACATATGGTACAGTACTGTAATTGTAGTCACTATGCTGTATATTGCATCCTAGGGCTTATTTATCTTATAACTACAAGTGGGTACTTTTTGAGCACCTTCACCAGTTCACCCATGCCCCACTCCTGACCTCTGGCAATGACCAATCTGCTCTGTTTCTCTAAGTTTGGTTCCTTAGATTCCACACATGAGTAAAATCATACAGGATTTGTCTTTCTCTGTCCAACTTATTTAATTTGGCATAATGTCCGCAAGTCCATCCATGTTGTTGCAGATGACAGGGTTTCCTTCTTCTTCTTTTTGTTTTTAATTAGCCCCACCTCTTAATCTCCATGGCCACTGACCTTGGTTCAGGTTAAATGAGATTTTTTTTTCTTGGGGGGGGGGGTTCCTGTAGTATAGGGAAATTCCCAGGCCAGGGTTTGAACTGACACCACAGCAGAAACCCAGGCCATAGCAATGACAATGCCTTAGTCTACTGAACCACTGAACTCCTAAATGAAATGTTTTCGAATTTCTATCCCATTTTCACAGTCCCTGTCTCACTCATCCAGCACACCTTCATTCCATTTCAAGAGATCAAATGTTGCTGAAGAGGTCTATTTCAGGGTTCCCTAGCTCTTTGTAAAGAATAAAAAAATGTAAATTCCTTGTGTGGCATATAAAGCCCAACGTGATCAGCTTACTTAATTGCCTCAGTTATGGCACCCTCCCACAGGCATACCCATATGAAGCTAACTAGAATTTCCTGAAAAGAATCATGACTTTTCCTGTCTGCTGCATTAGTGTATCATCTTCTCCTGGCTTTGGATGGCCTTCCAAAACTCCCAGCCTTCTCTGGCCTACCAAATTCCTATTTATCTTTCACAACTTGGTTACAAGTCCCTTTCGGTCTCATCTATGAAGCATTTCTTGATCATCCCTGCAGAGTTAGGGAAGCATAATGAATGTTTATTAACTTTGCTGTTTAGTACCTGCACACACTTTTGAGGGGGGCATGATTTTACTTTGATGTCAGCCCTTTCCCATTTCAGTCCATGTGCTTCAGGTGAGGCTAACTTCACTCCTGGGCCCAAAGTCATGGAGCATGGAACTGACGTTGAACCAATCTGTGTAGTCCATCCCCTTGGCCACAGCCGTTGCTCAGGCATGAGCATGTGATCAAAATTGGGCCAAAGTCAAGTGAAATTCAATTCTGGTACTGCTATTTGAGCTTTTGGGGAAGCATATTTTCTTTTTATTGAACTAGAGGTTGAAAAGGGATGAGCTAGAAACCATCCCATAGAGTCAAAGGTTGCAGCTTATCTAGAGGAAGAAAAGCTGGAAGGAAAGAAGCTAGAGAGACTGGATCTGTGACTGAACCAAGCTCCTCTGGCAGGCAAGATCCAATGTGAACCCTCCTGTTCTGTGAGCCCAGAGCATACTTCTTTTTTTCCAGCTGAGTTTGGGTTGGTTGATACCTCAGTTATTTATCTTTGCTCCATATCACCTTTTGTATCCTTCTATTTTGCCCTTGCCTTACTGTAGAGAGTTGAGTAAAACCTAGTGTCTGGTAAAAGATGGAGAATCTAGAGAGAATACGTCTAGGAGAGGCATGGAAATCAATGACCAAGGTCTTCCCTCAATGCTATCGATTGAACATACTATGTGTCTGGCGTAGCATTAAATGCCTGGAAGAAGCATGGATAAAAACTGGAGAAGGCAGAAATAGAAGGAAGCAGGGAAAGGATAGAGGTGGTTTTCATACTAAAAGGGGGAAGATGGAATTATTGCTGGGCCCTTGCTTCTATTTAGATACAAAGTAAAGGAAGGATTGAGTTGAAAAAGGAAGGAGAATAGAGGTTTCTACCTTGGCCACTCACAATAGTGAGGACTGGGAAAGATATTGCCCTCCTGTTTATATTTTCAAAGCGTATGGAGGTAGGAGTCAGATGAACCTAGACTTGACATGTCTTATTCACAGTTCCCATGGAAATTCATCATGAGCCTAGGCATTTGCACAACTTGCACAAGGGGAGTCCTTGGCCCTAGAATTTAGGTGAAACCAAAGCAGTAGTTTCCTAAGGTGACAACCTAGAGACTAGGGGCTAATTTAGTAGCTCAGTTTAAGAATGACAGCCCGGGGATCACATGCTCAGCGGGGCCCTCATGGGCCTCATCCAACACTGGCTTTGCTCCAGATGCCCTCAGGAGCTCTGTTTGATAGTACATTATTTCAAAATTTCCTTGGATTAAATAAGAGGCCAAAGACAGCTAGATATCATTGGAATTAATATACCTTATTCTGGAAGGAAAACAAAAGACTAAGGATAAGTTGAATTTGCCAATTTCCACTACCATGAAGATTTGGAAAAAGATAGAATATAGCACTTGGATCTGCAATAGTCCATTTAAAATGCTTCTTAGAGTCCATGTGTGTGGTTGACTAGCAAACTGAGAACGTTTTGTTATTAACTGCAGCTGTGGCATAGGTTGCACACTGCGGCTTGGATCTACTCCCTGGTCTGGGAACACCATGGTGCAGGGCAGCCAAAAACAAAAAACAAAAAACAAAAGTCACTGTTGACAGTGTTTCTCAAAATGTGGCCAGCAGACCCCAGCTTCCTCCTGAAAGCATGTTTGTGGTCCATTACATTGTTTTTCTCCCTCTCGTTTTGTGCTCCCCCACCCCCAATATTCCCCCACAATTTATTACATTTAATTTATTCTTGCTTCAAATTGGAGAGATCATGTAGGGTTTTTAGTCATCATTTTCAGAGAAAGAAACTGAGGCCATGGAAATGCAGTGCCTTGTCCTAAAGCCCAATGAATCCCTGGATTCAGCCCTTCAGATCTTACTGTGTTTCACCCATGCCTCCCGCCACAGCACCACCTCTTCTTTAACATCCTGTTTGAGATTGGGCTGGGTGCTCTCCTCTCACCCATTTAGTAGCAGGTTGAAGAACAGCAGTGAGAATGATATGCAGATACCTGGGTTTGTTTTCTGAAAAAACAAATGCAACTCAAGGATTATAAAATTTGGTATTTTATTAATATGATCACCACAAATACCCATCCAGATCAGTGAATATTAATATTACAAATGCAAAATGGTTTATCCTCAGAGATACCAGCTGTTTGTGTGTTTAGCCCAGAAAATTTTGAAAAGGATAGGAGGTATATTTTACACCTACCTTCTTTACACACACACTTTTTTTTTTTTTTTTTTTTTTTGGTCTTTTTAGGGCCGCACCTGTGGCATACAGAGGTTCCCAGGCTAGGGGTGCAGTCAGAGCTACACTGCTGGCCTACGCCACAGCCACAGCAACACCAGATACAAGCCAAGTCTGAGACCTACACCACAGCTCACAGCAATGCCGGATCCTTAACCCACTGAGCAAGGCCAGGGATCGAACCTGCAACCTCACGGTTCCTAGTCGGATTAGTTTCCACTGTGCCACAATGGGAACTCCTACACACATGTATTATTTGTTTCCTTTTTAGTCTCTTTTTGGTAGCATATAGAATTATTTTGCTGGGTAAATTATGTAATAATTGCTTGGTAAGCTCACAAAAGAGGAAGTTAAAGTGGGAAGGGATTAGTTCCTAGGCATACAGACTTCGCTTTGAGTCACAGCTGAACTCAGCCTGATATTTTTAAAGATTAGTAATGACCAAAATGTGTATTTGCTGCTGGATGGATGCTAAAAATATGTCCATATTGGAAGAAGGGTTCCTTTTATGCATTTATCTCTTCTATTCTCTCCTCTCCTATTGCCCCTTCTTTTCTCTTGGCTCCCTTCACGTCCCCACTTCTGTCCTCTTTTCCCCCTTTTTTTTCTCAGTCTTTTTTTTTTTTTTTAATTAAAGTGTAGTTGACTTACAATGTTTCTTCAGTTTCTGTTGTACAGCAAAATGACCCAATCATACACAGTTCCCTGTGCTGTACAGTCGGGCCCCATTGCCCATCCATTCCAAATATAACAGTTTGCATCCCAAAACACCAAACTGCCTGTCCATCCCACTCCCTTCCCCCTCCCCCTGGGAACCACCAGTCTGCTCTCCTTGGCCATGATCTGTTTCTGTTTTATGTAGATAGGATCATCTATGCCATATTTTAGATTCCACAAATAAGTGATATCATGAGATATTTGTCTTTTTCTTTCTGGCTTACTTCACTTAGTACAAGAATCTCTAGTTCAAAACATGTTGCTGCAAATGGCATTAATTTATCTTTTTTATCACTGAGTAATATTTCATTGTATATATGTACCACATATTCTTAATCCTTTCATCTGTTGATGGACATTTAGGTTGTTTCCATGTCTTGGCTATCGTAGATAGTGCTGCAATAAACATTGGGGTGCATGTATCTTTTTGAATGAGTGCTTTGTCTGGGTATATGCCTAGGAGTGGGATTACTGGATCATATGGTAGTTCTGTATTTAGTTTTCTGAGGAAACACCGTACTGTTTTCCATTGTGATTTTATCAATTTACATTCCCACCAGTAGGGTAGGAGAATTCCCTTTTCCCCACATCCTCTCCAGCATTTGTTGTTTGTTGACTTGTTAATGATGGCCATTCTGACCAGGGTGAGGTGGCACCTCATTGTAGTTTTTATTTGCATTTGTCTAATAATCAGTGATGTTAAGCATTTTTTCATGTGCTTGTTAGCCATCTATATGTCTTCTTTGGAGAATTGTCTATTTAGGTCTTCTGCCCATTTTTCAATTGGGTCGTTTGTTTTTTTGTTGTTGAATTGTATGAGCTATGTGTATATTTTGGATATTAGGCCCTTGTCTGTTGCATTATTTGCAAAGATTTTTTCCCATTCTGTGGGTTGTCTTTTCTTTTAATGGTTTCCCTTGCTATGCAAAATCTTTTGAGTTTAATTAGATCCCATTGGTTTATTTGTGTTTTTATTGCCATTATTCTAGGAGGAGGATCAAACAAGTTGCTGTGATTTATGTCAAAGAGCGTTCTGCCTGTTTTCCTCTAGGAGTTTTAGAGTATCTGGCCTTATATTTAGGTCTTTAATCCATTTTGAGTTTATTTTTGTGTGTGGTATTAGAGTGTTCTATTTTCATTCTTTTACATGTAGCTTTCCAGTTTTCCCAGCACCATTTATTGAAGAGGCTATTTTTCTTCCACTGTATGTTCTTGCCTTCTTTGTCATAGATTAGTTGACCATAAGTGCTTAGGTTAATTTCTGGGCTTTCTATCCTATTCCATTTGTCTATATTTCTGTTTTTGTGCCAGTACCATATTTTTTTGATAACTGTATCTTTGTCGTATAGTCTGAAGTCAGGAAGCTTGATTCCTCCATTTTCATTTTTCTTTTTCAATATTGCTTTGGCTGTTTGGGGTCTCTCACATTTCCATACAAATTTTAAACTCTTCTGTTCTACTTCTGTGAAGAATGTCCTTGGTAATTTGGTAGGGATTGCACTGAATCTGTCAATTGCCTTGGGTAGTATAGTCATTCTGACAATATTGATTCTTCCAGTCCAAGAGCATGGTTTATCTTTCCATCTGTTTGTGTGGAGTTTGGCTTCTTTCATCAGCATCTTATAGTTTTCAGAGTAGAGGTTTTTTCTCTCTTTAGGTAGGTTTATTCCTAGGTATTTTATTCTTTTTGATGTGATGGTAAATGAGATGGTTTGTCTGATTTCTCTTTTTGATCTTTCATTGTTAGTATATAGAAATGCAATCAATTTCTGTGTATTAATTTTGTAGCCTACAACTTCACCAAATTCATTGATGAGTTGTAAAAGTTTTCTGGACCTGTCTTTAGGGTTTTCTAGGTATAATATCATATCATCTGCAAACAGTGATAGTTTTATTTCTTCTTTTCCAATTTGGATTCCTTTTATTTCTCTTTCTTATCTGATTGCCATGGCTATGACTTCCAAAACTGTGTTGAATAATAGTGGTGAAAGTGAACATACTTGTCTCGTTCCTGATCTTAGTGGAAATGTTTTCAATTTTTCACCATTGAGAATGATGTTAGCTGTGGTTTTTTCATATATGTTTTTTTATTACATTGAGCTAGGTTCCCTCTATACCCTCTCTTTGGAAAGTTTTTATCAGAAATGGGTGTTGAATTTTGTCAAAAGCCTTTTTCTGCATCTATTGAGGTGATCATATGGTTTTTATTTTTCAGTTAATGTGGTGTATCGCACTGATTGATTTGTGGATATTGAAGAAACCTTGCATCCTTGGGATAAATCTCACTTGATTATGGTGTATAAGCCTTTTAATATATATTTGGATTAGGTTTGCTAGTATTTTATTGAGGATTTTTGCATCTATATTCATCACTGATATTGCCCTGTAATTTTCTTTTTTTGTGATATCCTTGTCTGGTTTTGCTAACAGGGTTATGATGGCCTCATAGAATGAGCTTGGGAGTGTTTCTTCCTCCATTATTTTCTGAAAGAGTTTCAGAAGAATAGGTGTTAACTTTTCTCTAAATGTTTGATAGAATTTGCCTGCATAGCCATTAGGTTCTGAACTTTTCTTTTTTGGGCTCTCTTCGTGTTTTCTTTTCAAGAATTCTCCATGTGTTAAGTACAAATATTGATGGGGGTATTTGTTTGGAGTAACATCTTGTCCTTACTCTTGAGGACCCATTTGTGGCCCAGGCATTTAGACTTATGCCTTTCAATTTGCCTCAAGACATTCAAGCTTTGGGTAAGCTGAGGATATCCTAGTTATATAAAAGAAGCACCCAGGAGTTCCTGTTATGGCTCGGTGGGTTAAGAACCCAACATAGTGTCCGTGAGGATGTGGGTTTGATCCCTGGCCTCCCTCAGTGGGTTAAGGATCCAGCATTGCTGCAAATTGCAGCACAAGTTGCAGATACAGATCAGATCTGGTGTTGCTGTGGCTGTGATGTAGATCCCCAATTTAACCCCTAGCCCTGGAACCTCCATATGTTGCAAGTTCAGTCTTAAAAAGAAAAAAGAGTGCAAGAGAAGCATCTTGAGTTCTACATTTTGTATTTTCAGTGACTGCATAGGGTCAAGTATTACAATTGGGGTGGGGAGTGTTTTTGGCTAGAGATAGGATGGTGGGAATAAGAAATATTTCACCGATAATAATGTTAAGATGGAATTAGAACTTTACATTTTCAATCAATCAAAATTTTTGGAAAAGTTTTAATAACTCAAGAAAGTAGTGCCTCACCTCAAATTACTCACCATAGCATTCTTTTTGGTTGGTTTTATGTTTTCCTGGATATAAATTTCAATAAAATTTTTATACCATTGACCTTCTCTATGGGTATCTGGAGGAAAACAAAGGAATCATAAAAGAGTGTTTCTCCTCTTGCATGGAAAGTGCTGTAATAGTACAAAGTGCTGCTCTATTTATAGTGGGGACCAAGTAGTAATAGAGTCTTTATGATGAGGTTTTTTGGAATTTTTGTAATGCATGTGGGTTTGAAGATGCAGAAGGGATTTAAGTTATTAAACATTAGACCATGGCAATAAATATGCCCCCATTCTTTTGATAATGTAAAAAATCGTATTTTTTTCGTGTGTGTATCTGTATGGGCCTTCATTTCCAAAACAAACAAACAAACAAACAAAACACAATGGCATGAAATGAGCTATGTGTGCAGTGATTTAGTTGACTCCACACTCGTATTGAGAGTAAATTCTCTTAAGATGGGAGTTCCCTTGTGGTGCAGTGGGTTAAGGATCTGGCATTGCACTGCAGAGGCTTAAGTCATTGTTGTGGTGTGGGTTCTGTCCCTGGCCCGGGATCTTCCATGTGCTGTTGGCGTGTCCAAATGAAAGCAAAAACAAAAACAAACCAACAATATCCTCTTAAGATGCCCATATGAAAAAGCTTTTCCATATGATATATTCAGTTTTATATGTCTTAGCTTTAATTTTACTCCTAATAAATTTTCTCTTGTGAGGTTTTTTTTTTTTTTTCTTTTTCCTTTTGAGCTAGCTGCTGTTTCTTGGAATAATTTTTATTTTATTTTATTTTATTTCATTTTATTTTATTTTTTCTTTTTAGGGCTGCACCTACTCATATGGAGTTTCCTAGGCTAGAGGTCTAATCGGACCTATAGCTGCTGGCCACGGCCACAGCCACACCAGATCTGAGCCGCATTTGTGATCTACACCATAGCTCATGGCAATGCTGGATCCTTAACCCACTGAGCAAGGCCAGGGATTGACCTGCATCCTCATGGATGCTAGTCAGATTCACTTCTGCTGCACCACAACAGGAACTCTGGAATGATTTTTTAAGGAGGATTACTACGTATGTGTAGGATTTAATATTTTGAAATTTTCTTATCTTTTTTCCTTAAAAATGGCTAACCACTGAGCCATGACGGGAACTCTTTTTTTTTTTTTTTTTTTTTTTTAAATCTTAGGAGAAATACATTCAGAAAATATAAAAAGAAAAACAACCAAACTCCCAGCTGGAGTGAGAAAAATCAAACCCTCACAGACATTTTTGTCTCTGGCCAATTGGTGACTTTCCAAGAGGGACTGTCTTTTGAAATCTTTTTTTTTTTTTCCTCTTCAAAATTAAACGCCAGTTGTATCTTAAAAAGGAAAGGCTCCATCGTTCTGTCCATCATGACTCTATGAACTTTCTTTTGTGAAGGAAAAAGAGAGTATTTCTGAGAATCTTAGAATATTCAGCCAGGTGATTTCACAGTTGAATTCACATTGTCTACATTCTCTCTTGTAATATTTCCTTAGCCAAAAATAAATGCTCTACTGAAACCTCAATAGCATCAGAAATCTTTCTTGGGAAAAAGAAGTCTCACTAACTTCTTCGTATTTATTGTAGCACAAGGTAATAGCCGTGAAGTGTTTACAAGTGGCCTTTAAATTTCTTATTATTAACCATACCCGATGATTGATTTGGTTCATGAAATTTTGGTCTAGTGAAATGTTGACGATATTCTGCTATGAAGAAAAGGCAACCAGTACAGTTAAAAAGACAAAAATAACCAATCTATTTTATGTATCACATACATTCTCTGTACCTGCCAGTGAGTAGGGAGCTATAAGGAAAATAGCAGATGACACAATACCTGTCTATGGGAAATTGGCCTCTGGAAGGAGATTCAGAGGCAAAAAGGTATTAGCAAGTTCTGTGGTCAGAGGACTCAGCTTCAGTCATAACAGCTCACGGAATTAATGGAAAGGAAGGCAAGAAACCGTTTTTAGATTTCAGAAGACATAGGGAACTGTGAAATATTAGAGTCTTACTTTTAACGCAGCACTCTTTGAATTTACTTTTATACATTAACAGGCACCATATTTTGCTTTTCAAATGACTGCAGCTTCCTTCCAGCATTTTTGAGAGTTGATCCCCTTCTCTTCCTATCTGCCTCCTAAGGACCCAGGAGCTTAGGTAATGAGTGTTTGCCGGTATCACCAGTAATTACTACCCTCCTCACCTGATGGATCTGCTCTGCTGCAGGGCAGGTGAGGGGTTAGTTGGGACCAGCATTATGAGAAATAATTAGCCATTTAGCCAGAGGGCAAAGCTTAGTGGCCTAACTGTAGGCTTTACCCATTCAGGTGGGATCAGAGCCTCTGTTCTCTAGAGGGCCAATTCAGTCTCTTTATCTCAGCACCAGCAAGCTTGCTATTTGTGTCTTTTGGCTAAAAATTCTCCATCCCTTAAAAATCTTTGAAAAGTCACCAGGGTACCAGCTGGGAGAAACCAACTCGACTTTGGAGGAACAGGTGCGTTAGCCTCCTTCATTGGGGTGCTCAATGATGCTGACTTACAGTCCTTTTTGCAGTGCTTGGTTCCCTGCTTTGTCTGCTCCAACAGACATATGCAGGGCCCCCAAATGGCTACAGAGTCATTCCTGCAAGAGTAGCAGAAGGGGGATAACAATGGGTACCCTGGGGACAGCTGGAGGGGGAGACATGCCATATGTATTAAATCTCCATGGGCAGAGAAAATGAAGAATGGGGTCACATAGGAACCCCAAATGAAAGACATAAAGGCAGACAAGCGGAGAAACAGCAGTTCATTTTGGATAAACCTCCTTCCTACATGGACATTTCTATGTAGGAGGCTCCAGAGTGGGTATTCACAGGTACTTACTTATGTAATGAACAGGAATCTTTTTTTTTAAATCTTTTTAGGGCTGCACCTTCTACGTATGGAAGTTGCCCGGCTAGGGGTTGAATTGGAGCTGCCACAGAAGTGCCAGATCAGAGCCGCATCTGCAACGTATACCACAGCTCACAGCAACACCAGATCCTTAACCCACTGAGTGGGGCCAGGGATAGAACCTGCATCCTTGTGGATTCTATTTGGGTTCTTAATCTGCTGAGCCGCAACGGGAATTCCCTCTAATCATTTTTTAAACCAAAGCTCGCCAATGAAAATAAAATGTATGTGGCATATATAATTTAAAATTTAGCCAGACTAAAAAAGTAAAAAGAAAATGGGTGAATTTAATTTTAATAATGCATTTTTTGGGTCCTTTTAAAATTATTATTATTACGTTTTGTCTTTTTAGGGCCACACCTGTGGCATATGGAAGTTCCCAGGCTAGGGGCTGAATTGGAGCTGTAGCTGCTGGACTACACCACAGCCACAGCAACGCTAGATCTGAGCCCCATCTGTGACCTACACCACAGCTCACAGCAACACCAGATCCTAAATCCATTGAGTTGAGACCAGGGATCGAACCTGAGTCCTCATGGCTACTAGTCGGGTTTGTTTCTGCTAAGCCTCTAAGGGAACTCCCTAAAAATGCATTCTGTTTAACCTAACATATCCAAAATATCATCGTTGCAGCATGCAATCAAGATTAAAATGATTAATGAGATAGTTTACATTATTTTTTCTTTTGTATTAGGTCTTCAAAATTTGATGTGAATTTTACACTTCCAGCACATCTCAGTTTGGTTTAGCTATGTTTCCATGCTCCAGAACGCCATGTGGCGAGTAGCTTCCATATTGGACAGCACCCCTCTAGGGCATGGTCTTGAGGGCCAGCTGGTCTTCTGTATGAATAAAGTATTTTATTAAAAAAAAACAAACTGTGTTACTGAACAGCAATAGCCATCCAAACAACAGCACGACCCTTATTAAATAAAACCAACCAACCCAATAAATAACCTATTAACAATGGCCTGCTGGATTCTCAACACATTTGGATTCATCATAATGGGGTCCAGAGGTGGGCTTTGCTGAGACAGCCAATTCTTCTCCAAAGAAGCTTTAGTAAAGGTTTTGTGATTAAGCCATTCTCACTAGCTGAACTCTACATGGCATCCTCCAGGGTGACAATAGCAATATACTAGTTTATCTCTGGCTGGAGGTTCTTGTAAGTGAGTTAGAGAAGGCCAGGTAGCGTTTTCTATATTCAGGCAGCCACGTTGGTCCCTTGCACTCAGTGGCAGAAAAGGAAGTGGAGTTTATTTGCTTGTCTGCCCTGCTCAGAGACTGAACCCAGATGGCTTGGTCTGTCAACCAGGGGGTCTGGATGCTTCAGTGCCTTGGCTGAGGGCTGGCATGTTGTTGGAATCACTGGGGGGATGGAAATGCTGGTGGGCTTTAGAATAAAAGATGGCTGAAGGGGAATGAGAAATGATTGTTGGCTTGCTATCCTTGTTTTTCTCCATACCCAAATAAGCAATGTGGATATTTTGAACTAATTTTAAAAGGACTTTAGGGGAAAAGGAGCCTTACTAAGCAAGCTGTTACAGCGCTAATTCACCAGGCTCCATTGTTCTCCCTCAGAAAACCTAGATACTACAAAATGATCAGTTTGGGTTTTATACTGTTGCTAAGAGTGTGATTTATAACAAGAAGTATGCCACTCATGTAGGTGAATTTTTGGTTTTGCTTTCATGCCATAAAATGAATTTTATAAAAACTGGAAAATTTAGAAAAGCATAAAGAAAAAAATACAAAATATTCATTATCTCACCATACAGCAATATGCCAATATGTATAAAGTAACAATCATTATTTTCTTGAGTTTTTCCCCTTTGCCAATGTAGATGTATTTAAGAATTGGTATTATAAGTAAATTTGTGCTCTTTTTCACTTTGACATAGCACCAACATTTTAACATGTGTTAAATCATTCTTTATAAACTATACACTTGCAGAATATACCGTATGACAGTGTATTCATTCTCTCCCTTATTGTTAGACTCTGAAGTTTATTCCAGTTCCTAGGTGACATACAGGAAAATTTGTTTTATTTGATTGAAATCTTAAATAGCTTGGTTTAAGAATCACTCTTTGGTGTTTATAGTAAAATAATAAGCTGTAAGAAGATGTAATTTTAAAATGTTTTTCTTTCATAACTCCTTCCCTTGTATCTGAGAACTTTTCACTGGAAGTCGAGTTGTGCTGTATCTTGCGTAAAGCAACGACCAGTTGTGTGCAAATCAATGAGAACTTTTTCTTTCTAGTCACAAGCTTTTTGAGTAATTAGACACAATGGTGGACAATGTGTGTCCAGAGAAAAGTACACCCTCTGTTCTCTCAACCATGACATGCCTGCCTCAGATTCAGGAGGCATCTAGTTGGTGGTACTTATTCTTACAATGGCATTTGGTTTCTAAATGCACATCATCTGGAGAAATTTTTTGATAAAAAGGGCTGATGACATTGACTAAATGGCAAGAGACTTGTATTTATTGATTTTCCGGCTTTTTATTATGAATACAAATTGATATGAACAAAACAATGATATTCATGTATCCATAATCCAGCTTCACCAATGATAAATATTCTGCCATCCTTGCTTCATCTGTATTTTATCCATTCCCCATCCCTTCCACTTGACACTCTTGGTATATCCCTGTTGTGACGTATAACATTTCTGTCTCCCCCCAAAATTTCCTCATGTCCCTTCCCATGCAACCCTCCTGCCCATCCCACTCTTCCAAGAGGCGACCATCATTCTGATAATTTTCATCCTAGATTTCCTTTGCCTAGTTCAGAATTTCATGTAAATGAAGTAATACCATATGTACCCTTCATTCACTTAACATTATGTCTGTGAGTGTCATCCTGAGTCGTTACATGTAGATTAATTTGTTCATTTTTATTGAACAGTAGTATTCTTTAGTGGAACTGTATCACAGTTTGTTGACACATTCTTCTGCTAACTAATATTTGGGTCATTTCTGGTTCAGGGTTATGAGCATTCTTGAATAATTCTTAGTGTGAACATATGTCTTTTGTTCCCTTGGGTAACTCTGTAGGACTGGAATTGCTGGGTCAGAGGGTAGGTATGTTTTGACTCTATAAGAAACTGCCAACTCATTCTCCATTCCTGCCAGCCATATAAGACAGTTCCAGTTGTTATACATCCTTGGCAACATTTGCCATTTGTTTTCTTAATTTTAGCCATTCTGGTGGACGGGTGGGTAGTGGTATCTTGTTGTGGTCTTTTTTTGTGTTTCCCTGATGACTAACAATGTCAATCCCCCCCATGGGCTTATTGTCCATTTGCGAGGTATCTGTTTAAGAAAGACTTATTTTTTTTCAGATGAAGCTTATGTCCTAGGTACTGTTGTTTGGGCCAGGACTCAGAGATGACTATGTTTCCTGTGCACAGGATGCATAGGGAAGCTCTGTGGAGTCACAGCTTTCTCCTGTGCTTTGTTTTAAATTCTCCTCCATTTGCAGCCCCTCTTCCAACTTTGTGGTATCACTCATTTCCTCGTACTGACCTCCTAACTTCCCCTGTGGCTGAGATTGTGATTCCTTTTCTCTTGACTGTGTTTAAGGCAAGCTTCACTGGGAAGAAACCAGTGCCAAGCTCCTTAGTGCCATATAGCTTTAAATTTAATACATTAGCATTAGCATCTCAAAAGATCCGCTGGGAACTTCAGATCCCATTCTAATCCAGAGCAGCGAGAATTAAATATACCTCAAATAACTCTATTTTGAACCATTGGAATGGAGTCAAGAAGTAATATATTTTCGGATTTTCAAGTGACACCAACATTATTTATAGAAACTTAAGAGCATTCAGCAAAAGGTTGTGATTTACATCTAAATCACAGTGCTTACCCTACAAGCTAAATAATGTTCCTCAAACTCTGTGGTGAAGGATAAATTTTTAAAAATTCCCAATCTGTCATGGCCCAGTACTTTTATAAATAAAAAAAATGTTGCAGCAATGTGAACATACTGTAAATGTGTCTATGCACATACTTTAAAGTTCTTGTAGACAGTTAATAGGTTATAAACTGAATCTAGTCTGTAGGCCACTCAGAGCAGCCTTCATTCACAGCACTGACTCTGGAATCAGACAGCTTAGGTTTGAGTCCTGACTTCTTCACTTGTTAGCTGGGTGGCCTTAAGGAAGCTTTTGTCTTAGTTTCCTCATTTGTGCAATGGAGATAATGATGACAATAACAACACCTGTTGTATAAGATTGTGATGATTAAATGAGTTAATATATGGAAATGGGTTAATACATGGAAACAGTGCCTGGCATAGAGGAAGTGCTGTGTAGGGGTTAGCTAGCATCATCATGATCATTTCCTAAGTCCTATATCAGCCAGGACATTTTCAATATAAACTGACAGAAACCTAGTTCAAGTTAACGTAAACAAAAAAGGCATATGTTGGCATTTATAACCAGGTGCTCCTATGATATTTTCTAAATCTGATACTCCACTTCTTTCTTCTGTGTTGGTTCTGTTCTCAGATGGGCTCTCTCTATGGGCAATAAGATGTTTACCAGCCAGCTGCTCCTGGCTTATATCTTATGCTTTGCATACTTCAATTGACCTGGCTTGGTTCATGTAATGAGACCTCCAGGGCATCAGTGACTAAGAATTTAGGACAACTAATCCTCTGAAGAAAAATGCAGTGCTGTTATCAGAATAAGAGAAAATGGCTATTTTTGTCAAATAATTGAGGAAATGAGTTAGAATCTATTATATCTTTGGGATGGATAATGGTTTATCCATAGTGGAGCTTTTAGGAAAACATATGCCATAAGAGGAGAATACTATTTATTCTCTGGGAGATTTCTGCAGTATATATATGAAGTAGAAGGTATAGATAGTGATCTAATGAAAGCCATGATTTGAGTCTTCTAAAATATGGTCTTCTGAACAAGATATAGTGTGTTGGAAATATTTAATAAAAGTGCCTTTATAAAATTATCCAACATAAATGCTAAGAGCCTAGGTTGTCACCAGTAAGAAATTAGATAGTCTTTTAGAAAGCTGAGTCCAGTGGTCATATATGGGGCGCCTGCAATGTGAGGGAGAAGACACTGATATTTTGCTCAAATCATATGAGAAGGTGAGTGGGTGTTCCTTGCATTGCATCACTTGCTGGGAAAGTCTGTGCTGAGAACTTCATAGGTTCTTTGCATGATGTGATGGAGGAAATGATCAGTGTTGTAAATGTTTTTCTCATTTGTGCTCTTAAATCTTGCCAGGTTATGAGACATTGGGAAGAAACTGGTTAGTGCGGAGCATGGAAATTTAGTTTATTTCTCTGCAGGCAGATGGCTAGATCACGGAAACTTGGAACAGTGGGATTTATTGAGTTGCTTTCTTAGATCAAGGGCTTTGGGGGATTAAGGCTCTCTGAGAGACCTACTTTATTGGATCCCAGAGACTCACAAGATTGTACTTCCTTACTGATGAGAGAAAACATCTGAAGACATTCTAGTTGAAACTGCAGAGGAAAAAAACCAAGACTTGTTGATACGGTTAAGAAAGTGTAGGTATTCACACTCATGCACCACTGGTAACTGGAGATAACCCTCATTTTCCATTGCTGAAATGCTCTGAGCTCCCCAGAATCACAAAGTTTGGAAAAGCACATGATTATTTAATAGAGATAAAACCCCATTTGCAGACCAATTTCATAAATTTTGATCCATTTGAATTCTACTTTAAATTTCTGCAGCTGTCTATTGGAGTACAAACTTCAGGGTGTATATCTGAATAATCAAGCATCCCTTTTAGGATACCTTAATTTAAAGAGGAAATGCTTAAGTCGAATTCCAGTTCTGTCCACAAAAGTTAAAAGTATCTCTGGAATTTTGGAACTGAGGCTGTGAATTTTAAATGATCTGGAATTGGAGTCAAACTTCAGGAAATGTTTGCATCAACTTGGCTTTATGATGTAAACTGGAAATAATGAAATTGACTCAAAACCACAGCAATAGCATTGGAAACATGATATGAGGATTGAGTTGGTACCATGCTGAAAATATGGAGTGATTTTCTAGAACAAGTAAAACACCTTGATACTACAAGTGTGGTCCATTGAACAGCATCATAGACATAACCTAGAAATGTAGAATTTCAGCCTGCCTTCCTTTCCTCAGACCTACTGATTCAGAATATGCACTTTAACAAGATCCCCAAGTAATTTCAATGCAAATTAAGGTTTAAGAAGCAATGGCATATTTTTTTTTTCTCCATCAGACACCTGGGTTGATGATTAAAACTAGATTTTTGTGTCCTACCCCAGGCTTAGAGTCTCTAGTTCAGAGGACAGCGATTGTGAGTTCTTCATAAATCCCCTGGGGATTCTGCTGAATGGTCTGATTTGAGAGTCTCTAGTTAGTCTCTTAAATGCAGATTCTCACTGATTTGATTAAAATTAATTAATGATTAGTATAAGACCCCTGTGTGTTTCTATTTGGGTAAAGTTGATGAAACTGCTTTAGGAACTGCTTTTAGAGCATTTCCAAGATTAAATATTTTTGATTTGTTAACAAGTAATATTTTACTATTGTTATCAATAAAAGATCATGTGACTCCCTTTTGTCCCTCTACGCATACATTCAAGGATTTCTGACTCTACGGCCACTAATGGAGAAAAAATTTGAGAGGTTTTAGTCATCATAGGAACTGTTTGATCATAGCTATTTGGAATCATGCTTATCTTTGTTTCTAGGTTCTAAGGTAGGTACATAGATTTCATTATAAGTTATTATACAATTACTGTAAGTAACTTGAAGAATAAATTATTAAAGATACTTAAGTACAGGTTTTAGAGACTCAAACTATGGAGAAAACAGATCACTCCTGGTTAGGGTGGAAAACAAGGACTGAGTTTGATGTTGGGGAGGAAATTTCAGAAGCAAAACCATGAGTAGAGACTCAGAAGAAGATAAGCATGGTGGATAGTCATGGAATAGGGAGTAGTCTAGTTTGGTGGCTGCATAATAAGGTATAAATAATGAATAGACTTCATTATTTGGACTGTTAGGAACTAGACATTTTAGGGAGTGACATGACCAGACCTCTGTCTTTGGAAGGTTTATTTGGCAAAAAAGACTTTGGAGGGATATAAGGTGGGAGGAAGTGGAGGAAGGAAGACAGTGGGAGAATATTGAAGCAGTGGCAGTGAGAATGGAAAACAGGGAGCAGAATAAATGTCCATTTAGTATTTGAACTATGATGCTGGTAAGGAATAACAAGAAGGGAAGAGAATGTGAGAAATCTTGGGGAGAATCTATGGGTTTTGGCAATCTCTTGGATCTTAAGTGCTAAGGATTATGAGATGACACATTAACTTTAGATGAATGGGAAAATAGTGATATCTGTAATAGAAATTAGAAAATCAGAGGGAAAACTGTGTTAGTTTGAGGTAGTATTGCTACTTAGGAAGTGGTAGGTGGAAATGTTAAGTTGCCAGATGGAAGTGTGAGTCTAGAGTAAAGAAGTTGTCTCCCCAAAATATGGTAACTGAAGCAACAGCAGGGGAGGAAAAAGTCAAAGGAGAGTACATCAGGAGAAATGGAAATGATACAATGAAAGAGTTAGAGGCCATCCACCTTTAGTGGTGAGGGGAGAAGAAAGAATCTTCAAGAAAGTCGGAGAAAGACCAGAAAGGTTGGAACTGAGAGAGGCACTGCTACTTTTAAAGTCAGAGAGAGCTTTTCGAGATGAAGTAGGTGGGTGACAGTACTAAATTGTATCATAAAATCGTGAAGCATCAGGCATGAGATAAGGCAGTCAGAGAGAAGAGACAATTATAAGTGGCTCCAGGTGAACATGAAGGGAAATAATTTTAGGAGAGCAATGGGGGCTGAAGTCAGATCACGAGGAGTTAATGAGTGAGTACTTCTGTTGTGAAGACAGAGAGTGAAGATACATCTCTCAGTGAACCGGTGGTGAAAGAAATGGGCCATAGAGGAAAGGAAAAGGAAACAGAACTGCAGAATAGATTCAGTCTGTAAAAAAAAAAAAAGATTAAGTAGAGTTTATTAGAAGATAGAGATGGACCCAACAGTGGGGGAGAAGTATATACTCATACTTGGGTAATTTGTGGTACCCAGGTCTCAGGAGGCTAGGAGAAGGTGGGAAAGGATGTAACCACACATGGATTGAGCACTGTTTCTCCTTCAGAAAGCCTTCCTGCTCTCAGACGAAGTCTCCCTACTCTCAAGTTTTCTAACCTAGTAAAAAAGATCAGAGGTGCACCAAATAACAATGCCACAGAAGGGTTTTACGACTCACCACACCTCCTCTAACCTGTTTTCCTGGAGATTCCTTTTCTCCCTTTGCATCCAAAGCCATGAGTAACATAAACATCCTCTTCTGAGTCACACATTCCCCCCCCCCCCTTTTTAAAAGCTTCATTAAAGACAGACTCTCATCTTTATCTCTGGAGCTCTAGTAGGCTCTTTTATTTTTTCCCAGTGTTTTGGTAGCTTGTGTGATAATAGAGACCTAAGCTTGCAGTGGGAAGTGGTGGACTGAATTGTATTTATAACAGTTGGTACTTATCTTGGGAAAGGTTAACCAATTTCCTTGATCCCCAGTTCTGTTCATCTGTAAAATTGAGAGTGATAGCTATTTCAAAAGGTGGTCATGAGTATTTAATGAGAATGTGTATATATAGAGAGAATACCTGGCAATACATTCATGCTGGTAGGCACTCGATAAATGCTTTTTTTGAGAGGAATTTTCCGAGTTCCAAGGTGGTAAGGGGGACAGATATCTTCCTTGAAGACTTATCCTATCATCACAGTCTCTTACTGCATCATTTTCATTTTCAACAACTGTTGCCTCTCTTGTTTCCCTTCCCATTTTTGTGTCATTCTCTCTTTGTGTTTTATTGCTCTCAGGCTGCGTTTTTTTTTTTTTTTTTTTGCTTTTTAGGGTCGCACCTGAGGCATATGGAGATTCCCAGGCTAGAGGTCTAATTGGAGCTACAGCTGCTGGCCTATACCACAGCCACAGCAACACAGGATCCGAGCCATGTCTGTGACCTACACCACAGCTCACAGCAACGCCAGATCCTTAACCCACTGAGTGAGGACAGGGATTGAACCTGCGTCCTCATGGATGCTAGTCGGATTCATTAACCACTGAGCCATGACGTGAATTCCATCAGGCTGCACATTTTGAAATTGTCACTAATTCCCTGTCCACGATAAATTTGCTGGCCTTTCAAGGAATGTTTTAATTTTAGGACAGAATGGTGAGAAGAGTGTAGTGCTTAACACTAGGGACCAAAATGCTTGTGGTAGACAGAATTTTTCACATCAGTCTCCCATATGAAAATTCTGCCAAGGCTACAGTATGGTTCACAGATGTGTATCTTCAGCATCGCCCAGGAGCTGCAGGATGCAGATTCTCAGCCCTCATCCAAATTGGTCAAATCAGAATCAATGTGTTATAAGATCATTGGGTGATTTACATGCACATTAAAGTCTGAGAGGCACTGTTTTAGGGAGAGAGCTATTCTATAAAGTGGTTGTGAGGATTTACTGAGAAAACATGCACAGAACACTTAATGCATGCAGGTTAGTGGGTGCTTAATAAATATTCTTGGTAAACCCCAACATGGCAGAAGGAGTCCTCTGTCTCCTGAGTCAATGATGTATAATGCAGAAAAATAGAGAAAGGACATGCAGTGTAGCACTCTTTAGAGTACTAAAATAGGAAGGGTTTTGTTGGTTTTGTTTTCTTCTTTTTTTTTTTTTCTTTTTATCTGTTTTTTGCCAGAGGGAGAGAAAATAAAGGCAGAGGAAGGAATCGGCATAACTGACAAATAAGAGTGAGAAAATATGGAATGGAAAAATAAGGTACTTAGGAATTAAATACCTTGAGGTGATGAAAGAAGAAATAAACAAGGGGGAAGGGGCTCTTAAAATGCACACTGCTGAAAATTTAGATGAAGGGAAAACTAGATTTCACTGGAATGGCAGGGAGGTATGAGTATGTGAAGTGTAGAGAGAGACAGCCAAACCCAAGTGATTTAGCATAAGGCTGGCTTAAAAAGCCTTCATGTAACATGGTAAGCTTGTGTTTTGAATTTTCACTCAACGACATCTTTGTACAGAAGAACAGTGTGGTTTGGTTTTGTGCCCAGGCGACTGGAATGAGTGGGAGGCAGGTGGCCAAAGGGGAGACTATGAAGTTGTGTTGAGGTGTCAGTAAACAGGCAGGGGAAGGGCTGACTCCCAACCACAGACCCTTTGTAGGGTCCAGGTGACTGGGTGAGTCTACTGTTAATTGCATCCCCTTTACATCCCCTTGAATGGGAACAAAATAACACACCCTTTATCCCCCTACCTCATGGGATGATTGCCAGCATGGGGTGAGCTGGGGACATGGTGGCTTCTCCAGCCTCACAACGGTAGCTAGTGAGGGATTGTGGTCAGAATCAAGAAAGGCAGAGAGGACCATTGGGTTCACTTCTGTCCCACCTCAGCCAATCTCAGTGAAGTACCCCAGGCAGAGTAGGGGAGAGTGAGGGTCTGGCAACACAGGAAAAAGAGAGCAGATGTTAGTTCTCAGCTCTGTGATCAAGTTCTGAGTAAGGCACCTAACTTTTCTGAATTTCTCCTTCTGAATCTCTGCAAAATGGGTCTTGCCTTTCCAGAGTGTCATGAGGTGAATAGTCTCAGTTATGAGAAATGGTAGCTCAAGATAGGGACTTAGAATTAAACAGGCAATAATTGAGGCCAAGCAGTCAAGCAACTTGCTTAGGGACACACACAATTACTTAACTATCTAGGAGTAGACCCCATGTCTCCCTAGTCCCAACCTATGGCTTAAAACATTTAGAAGCTTATTCTTCTGTCTTCTATTAAATTCTGGAGGTAAAACTACTTGCACTTTAATTTCTGGATTGTTGACTTTTGTGAGCTCAGGCAGGGATGCTTAATGATAAGTGTTTTAACAGCTGTTAATTGTGAGTCTGACTTTCCACTTTACTGAAAGGAATAAACTTTACATTTTATCCAGACTTTAAATTTGGCTTGCCTTATTTTTTACTAGCCTGGAAATTCCAGTGAACTCAGCGCATTTGACTGTTGTGGATATTTGTTGGTGTCTTGGAAAGAGCATGGTTGGGCTGAAACCCTGCCTCTGCCACCATTCTTACTGTAAGTCTGGGCAATTTCATTGATTGCTCTGAGCTACAGTGCTCTTTATAATAGTGTATTCCTCAGGGTTTTCCAGAGAAACAACCGTATATATGGAATTTTATTACGAGGATAGGCTCATGTGATCATGGAGGTTGAGAAGTCCCTTGACCTACTGTCAGCAAGCTTGAGACCTAGGAAAGCCAGTTGCGTAATTCAGTCCATGTTCAAAGGCCTGAGAACCAGGGGAGCTGATAGTTTAAACCCCAGTCTGAAGGCTGGAGGAGATGAGATTTGTCCTAGCTTAACCAATGAGCCAGGAAAAAAAAGGGGCCGATTCCTCCTTCCCCACATTTCGTTTTATTTACTCCCTCAGGGGACTGGATGGTGCCCACCTGTATTGCGGCTACTAAATGAACTCACCAATTCAAATGCTAATCTCATCTAGAAACACCCTAGACACACCCAGAAATCTCTAATCTAAGTACCCTATGGGCAGTCAAGCTAACACTTAAAATTGTTTCTGACACTTGGAGTCAGACCCCTAGGGTCGTCCTGCCTGGTGTCATACGTGCCAATAGAATGAGACCTAGTTTGGTTTGGAAGCAAAGGGAGGCTTTATTCTTGGATCAGAGAATGGAGAGGCCGAGCTGAGGCCTAAAGCACTATGTGCCCTGGGAAAGGCCATGGGCCGGGTGGCTTTATAGGGATCAACTGGGAGGGGAGCGGCAGTTGTCAAGGTGCATTTGTGCTGCTCAGGCTCCTGCTTGCAGTGCTGGGCCCAGCATCTCTGCACACAGCCCACCGCCCACCATCTTGAGTTGAGCGTGAGGTTGGGGGCAGCACTTCTGTCCACGCCTGGAGCTGAGGTGTCTGTATCCGTTTGGCACCAGGAGCTCTGGTCTAAAGTGCTGGGTTCAAGGCCTCTGCCGGTGGAATCCTATGAGCGAGGGAGACTAGAGGAAGCTCAAAAGAAAAGAGAAAAAAAGGTTAGACTTTATTTTATTACCCAGATTCTATTTTTATTTCCTGGGACTTGTTAATGGGCTTTGGTAGTGACAAAATTAACCATCACAAATAAGTTCTAACTACCTTATGGGGTTATTTGATAATTATTAGAAATAATGTTTTCGAGCGCTTAGAGGACGATTTGGACTATAATAGGAGCTCACTAAATGTTAGCTATCACCATCATTGAGTATTTAACTGAATGAAGTGTGGTGCTTGATTAGGAGCTCATCCCCACAATTAGATATAGAGCATTGGCCAGGTGTCTTCACTATCTGCTGGAGAGTTTACAGGTAGCAAACCCAACACTTTAATCATTGGCCCCAACACAAAAGTGAGCATGAACCTCTGATTGCAAGTAATTACAAAAATCAACCCCCGCCCAAAAAAACCCCCTCAAACATATCCTATGGCACCTTTGCCCAGCCTTCTTTCCCATGTTCATGGAGGTTGTCCTGCTCACTGGCTCCCACACCACAGCTTGGGTGGCTTCTCTCCCATCAGGAAATTCACCCAGAGGAAATGAGCTGCAACACTTTTCTAGGGAGAAGGTAGGTAGGCAGTGGCTGTTTTCCTGGGTCATTTGTTGTTTTGTTGCCTTTCTGAAAGACATTTCTCTTGCATCTCAAACTTCAGTTTCCTGTTTCCATGGGAAGTTTCTCCTTTGGTCCTGATGTGGGTAGGCTGGCACTAAATTCTAGGAGACAGTTGTCAAGCTACAGAAGGCACTGCTTTTACAAAGAAAAAGGGCAGAGATGGTTTATTTGCCTGCTTTTACTTACCTATTTACTTCCAGAAAGGACAATTCACTTTTACTGTTTTACATACAGTGAGTGGTTTGGGCTTTATCCATATTAATAAGTGGTAAAGGGGCTATTCATGTGGGACAACTCGGAAATGACTTTGTGACCGAAATTGGAAGAGTCATGCTAATGTGATACCGAGCAGAGTGTGGATTTTCATTTTTTCATGTGATTGGTCTCTCTGTCCATGGAGACACCAAATGCAGCTCTAGGAAACTGACGAATGGCACATTAGTATTCAGTGAAAAACCTGGATCTGTTGGTCTTGGGATAAAGGTGTGAAAAGGGATATAGGATAAATAATTAGAATGTAATCTAATATTAGCAGCTATGGACTGGCTTCCTGTGAGGTGGATTTAGGGATGCTTCGATTCTTAATACCATCAACACGCAATTGAAATATACACACACATCAGACACTGGGTTACAGCTGGTATGCTATTGGGTATTTTCAGGAAAGGAAATAAAGGATTTACAGGGGGCAGAAATAAGTAAGCCACATTTCCCCTTGTCTCTGTTGTGCCAGACAGGGAGACTGTGTCTTTGTAAAATAATCCATTTCACTGTGTATTTCTTAATGTCTTAATGTGCACAGAGGAAATGCTGTCCATTCCCTTTCAATTTTCTTTTTCCTTTTTTTTTTTTTTTTTTTTTTTTTTTACCGTTGCCATCAAACTTCGGGTGAAATGCCCCTCAACCCTCTAAGGCTGGGTAAATGCCCCACTAACTCTGGGGGGTTAATGCATAAGGATAGATTCTCATCTGCTGGAGACCAACAGAATCAGCTTGGGGTTATCTTGCTCATCATCAGAAGCTTGGTTTGCACAGAGAATTAAGAAATAGATTTTACATTTCAGAAGCAATTCCATTTAATATCCTACATGACATTTAGGGCTTAAGGGAATATATGAAACTGCTTATGGGAGGCATCAAGCAAAAAAAAAAAAAAAAAAAAAAATCTGATTTTCTCCACACTCCAAGTAGGGCAAAAGGGATGGATCTCAGGGTTTTGTTTTATCTGCACAATGGCGTCAGGCACTCAGCACGCTTGGGAACACAGGCTGGGTTGTGACTAGCATCCAGTGTGACTGATTTATGTTTCAATAGAGCCATAAAACTGTGGTAACCAGGAGGCAATTCACTAAGGATCAGAAACAAAGTTAGCTCACAGACATCTTGACTCGGGGAATATCATCAGTACTGCAGTGTTTTTCTGTTTGGGCTGTTGTATTGATTGTACCAGTCTGATGAACTTCTGGAAAATTCGAGCAGGTTCTTGCTAGCCTTGATTAATTTGTTCTCTTCCAGCCCACATTCCACTGTTGCTTGCTTATGGAGCTTTTGGAAAGCCTGCTTGGTGGGTGGTGAATGATTAAAAGTCCAAGCCATCCATCTTTTACTTTTAGAAGGCAGATGATACTCTCAGATTATCTTCTCTTCAACCGCAATATTTTAGGGAGATAAGCCTGAAGACCGTTCTTTCGGATGTCCCCTGGAGCAGATTTTGGCACCCTCAGGGAGTCGAGGGTCGGGGTGGGAGGTACACTGCATACCTAAGTGGAGATCATTTCTTGGATGCTGCTTAGGAAGAGGCCACCAAAACACAGGACTCCACGTGTGGGTCTGTGGTTTAGCAATCTCTCCTGTCCAAAGGGGAATTGGAGTGTTTCTTTTCCTTGCAAGGAATCATGGTTTATGTAGTGCCAGCACAACAAAAGCACCCCCCTCCCAGTGAAAAATCTAATGTCCCTCTGCCCTTTTCTCCCTTGAGCATGGGTAGCATTTTGGCTAAACAAGGAGGAGGTTCTTGTATAGTGGGTGAGCTGAGTGTCTTTTGGGGTGGAAGAGGGTTTTGTGGGCTATGGAGAGACTATAGGGAACCCTGGGTGGGAGGAAGGATGCTAACATGGAGAGGACGGAGCTGAAGGGCAGGCCTGCCCCCTCACCACAGCCCCAGAAATAGTAAAGAGATCCCAGAGCAATCACATGGCAGGCCCTGCCTTGTCCTAAGTCGCCCAAGCCTGTGTCAAGACTATTGTGCCTTTGCCTTACCCTTTGTGCCCCAGGGCACTGCTGCCTTGGTGTGGCCTCACCACTGGTCTATGCAAGGTCCAGGCAAAGACAGCTCAGTTGGAAGTTTTGAATCCAACCAGTTTCTGAGGCTGTTCTGTCCCTTGTTTGAGATTTGTTATTGGGGAGTTTGTTGGAAATCTTTCTCTGTCTCTACTTCTCTCTAAAGTTATGTCATACAATCCAGTCATTTGGCCTCCCCAGTGGATCAAGGTTCTGGCATTGCTGTGAGCTGTGGTGTAGGTTGCAGACGTGGCTCAGATCCCATGCGGCTGTGCCTGTGGTGTAGGTTGGTGGCTGTGGCTCCAATTTGACCCCTGCCCTGGAACCTCCATATGCTGAGGGTGTGGCCCTAAAAAGCAAGAACAGATCTCAGGACACTTGGTAAGAACTTTTCATGTCTCAGAACTAAGAATATACAGGCATACCTTGGAGATACTCGGTTTTGGTTCCAGACCACCACAATAAAGCAAATGTTGCAATAAAGTGAGTGGCAAATTTTTTTGGTTTCCCAGTGCAAATAAAAGCTATGTTTACACTACTGTAGTCTATTAAATGTTCAATAGCATTATGTTTAAAAAAACAATCTTTTAAATAAAAACATACTTTATGGCTAAAAATGCTAACCACCATTTGAGCCCCCATCGAGTCCTCATCTTTTTGCTGGTGGGGGGTCCTGCCTTGATGTTGATGGCTCCTGACTGATCAGGGCAGTGGTTGCTGAAGGTTGGGGTGGCTATGGCAATTTCTTAAAATAAGACAACAGTGCAGTTTGCTGCATCAATTGACTCTTCCTTTCACGAATGATTTCTCTGTAGGATGCAATGCTGTTTATAGATTTTACCCACAGTAGAACTTCTTTCAAAATTGGAGTCAGTGCTCTCAAACCCTGCTGCTGCTTTCTCATCAACTAGATTTATGTAATATTCTAAATCCTTTGTTGTCATTTAACAATCTTATGATCTTCACTAGGAGTACATTTCATGTCAAGAAACCTACTTTGGTAATTCATAGGGAGCAACTCCTCATTGTTGAAGTTTTATCATGAGGTTGCAACAATTCAGTCACATCTTCAGGCTGCATTTATAATTTGAGTTCCCTTGCTGTTTCTACCATGCCAGCATTTACTTCCTCCACTGGAGTCTTGAACTCCTCAAAGTCATCCATGAAGCTTAAACTCTTCCAAACTTCTGTTAGTGTTGGTATTTTGACCTCTTCCCATGACTCACAGATGTTCTTAATGGCATCTAGAGTGGTGAATCCTTTCCAGAAGGTTTTCAATTTACTTTGCTCAGATCTATCAAAGGAATCACTATCTATGGCAGCTATACCATTATGAAATATATTTCTTAAATAATAAGACTTGAAAGTAGAATTACTACCCGATTGAGGTAGTTGGCTACAGAATGAACATTATGTCATCAGGCATGAGAACATTAATCTTGTCCGTCTCCATCAGAGCTCTTGGGTGACCAGGTGCATTATCAATGAGGAATAGTATTTTTAAAGGAATCTTTCTTTCTGAGCAGTAGGTCTCCACAGTGGGCTTAAAATAGCCAGTAAATCATGTTGTAAACAGATATACTGTCATTCAGGCTTTCTTGTTCCGTTTATAGAGCACAAGCAGAGTAAGAAAGTGTTAAATTCAAAATCACTAGTTTACCTTAGCTTCTAACAAAAGAGTCAACTTTCCTTCAAAAAGTTGAAGCCAGGCAATGACTTCTCCTCTCTAGCTATGAAAGTTCTAGGTGGCCTCTTCTTCCCATAGAAGGCTACATGGAAAATCTGCTGTTCAGTGTACATATGCACCTTCATTAATGATCTCAGCTGGATCTTCTGGGTAACTTGCTGCAGCTTTTGCATCAGCACTTGCTGCTTCCCCTTCCACTTTTATGTTATGGGGCTGGCCTCTCTCCTTAAAATTCATGAACCAGCCTCCACTAGCTTCTAACTCTCCTTCCGTGGCTTTTTCACCTCTCTCAGCCTTCAGAGAATTGAAGAGAGTTAGGCCTTGCTTTGGATTCATCGTTGGCTTATGGAAATGTGGCTAGCTTGATCTTCTATCCAGACCACTAAAACTTTCTTCCTATCAGCAATAAGGCTCTTTCAGTTTTTTTTTTTTTTTTCACCATTCCGGTGTTCCCTGGAGTAGCATACTCCTTCAAGAACTTCTCCTTTGCATTTACAACTTGGCCTCTCTTTGGAGGAAGAGGCCTAGATTTCAATCTTTCTTAGATTTTCACCACACTAATGGATAAGGTTTGCTGTCTTTTTTCTTTTTTTCTTTTTTAGGGTTGCATGTGTGGCATATGGAAGTTCCCAGGCTAGGGGTCCAATCAGAGCTGAAGCTGCCAGCCTATACTGCAGCTCATGTCAACTCTGGATCCTTAACTCACTGAGCAGGACCAGGGATTAAACCTGCGTACTCATGGATACTAGTTGGATTTGTTACTGCTGAGCCACAGTGGGAACTCCACGTTTGCAGTGGAGTTTTTAAAGGTGCCAGTTTGTGGCACCCCAAAACAATTACAACAGTAACATCGAAGATGACTGATCACAGGTCACTGTAACAAATATAAAAATAAAAAGCTGAAATATTTTGAGCTATTTTGACATATCTCTATGTCACATTACCAAAATGTGACATAGAGATATGAAGTGAGCAAATGCTGTTGGAAAAATGATAACCAATACACTTGCTTGATGCAGGGTTGCCACAAACCTTCAGCTTGTAAAAAAAAAATGCAGTGTCTGCTAAGCACAGTAAAGCAAAGCACAATAAAATGAGCTGTGCCTATAGTGTGACTGGCTGCATTTGGCTTCCTCAGAGAAGTGGCTTGAAGTATGTCCTATGCATAATAAGTGACAAGGACTTATGTAGTTCACACTGAGGTTACAAATGTGTCATCCAAGTTTGCAAGTGGAATTCTAGGAGGCAGTTGTCATTCCATTATAGTGGCTTTCATTCCAGAAACTTAGCCAGGGCAGCTCATTACGCTCATAGCATCTTAATGAGTAGGTAGCACATAGGAATGTCCTTGTTTGGCAGATGAAATGAAGGAGAAAGGAGTTCTTAGGTCTAGGCAACCTGGACCCCTGCCCATTTCTTATGAATCACAGATTTCCAGAAGGCTCACTTTGGGCTTCTTTGCTCAAAATAGCAAGTATCGCACTGGTAACCTGGATAACTCATGGTGCTCATAGTATTCACATGGGGGTTAATTGAGAGACAATCTCAGGTTACTGAACAAAAAGTTGGCTCCTAAAAGGCAGAGACTAATTATACTCAATATAAAGGGGGAAAAGTACAAGAATTTCTACTTTGGCACTAAAATAGTGCAAGAAATACAGTAAGTTCAGTTGGTCATTTTTTCACACAGCAGACAATAGACTAAACAGTCCTAAATCAGGAAATTATTTTAGTAACAATAATTTTCGTTTTCCTTGAGTGATTTGAAAGTGCTCAATGAAACAGAACTATTTCTTCCTAGCCCCATTCCCTCCATTCATCTGTAAGGGTGATCATGATTTTACTAATCTCTGAAATAGGAGTGAGCAGAGGGAGACTCTGGGTGACTTGAGGACTTCTCTTGAGGCAAGCCTTCTTCAGAGAAGGAACTTCACAGCCGCCACCTGGCTCCTGTTTGGGTTAGCTCCCTGTTTTTACTCTTCTAGGTTTTGCCAAGCAGGCCAACCCTGAGTAGATCTCCTTGGATCTTGGGTGGCCACAGAGGCTCAGAAGGTGTATACAGGAGCTAATTTTATTTGCTGCAACAAGCAAGAAGGCTAGGGTTTAGGGAATGATATTAGGGTTCTGTTAAATTTGCTTCAGTATGGCCCAAGATCAGCAAAATAAACATGGTAACGATAAAAAGAGCTGTCTTCCACTTTGCTGTGTTGGAGGCTGACAAAATTGTCATTGACAAGATCGCAACTGAATGAGAGATCATGAACTATTGGGACTTTTTTTTTCTTTATGTAAAATGTTATTCTGAGTGGTGGCTTGATTTATTGAATAAATTCTGGACATGCCAGGGAGAGAAACAGTGGGGAAGCCACACTGCAGGGGTTTTTAACCTTCTCTCCTACTGTCCCAGAGATGCTATTGTTAGATTTACATTCAATGCAAAGGCTCAGTGAATACTTGTGGAGTAATCACTTGCTTATTTTTTTATTTTATACATTATGGTCATTTGTGTATACACGAACCTTTGTAAAAAATTAACTAAGTGATAACAAGCACTCCTATAAAACCCTCACCCATGCCAGAACTAGAACATATTCAGCAACTTACAGCAACTACACTTAATTATTCAGACTTTTTCCATTGCCCCCTGGAGGCATTTCTTACTTGATTTTTTCTTAATAAAACAATGTATTACTTAGTTTGATTAATTTTTAAACTATATATAAAGGGCCCTATACTATATGATGTCTTTTGGAACTTACCTTCTTCACTCAACAGTATGATACTAAAATTTTCCTGTGTTGTTGAACATAGCTACAATTTACTTTCCCTACTGTATAGCATTTCATTATGTTGCTGTATTACCATTTATTTATTCATCCTACTGTTGATAAGTATTTTGTTATTGCCAGTTTTGTAGAATTACACTGTTCAATGCTATGAACATACTCTCCTGTGTGTTTCTCTTGGGTACATATTGCAGAAATGGAGTGCTGAGCTGCAGGGTATAAAAATGGCCAGCTTTAAAAGATAATGACAATTGGTCTTCCAGGAGCTTTTATTTTTTACTTAAGAGCAAGTATAGTTTATTATTCACATCGCATGAAACAGATCTGCTCTTTCTAAGATCTCATGAGAATTGTGAATAATCTTAAGAGTGAGTGCTCAGTGGAATATGATGGTGGGCAAATAAAGCAATATGGAAAACTTGGCAACATTTTCAAAGAGGTCTTGTCAGACAGATGTTTTCAGAGTTTAAATGAGTCAGAGAGTTGTTTACCTTTGGACCAAAGCCAATGTCTTCTGGAGCTGGCGAGGACTGATTTGGATGGAGAGGGATCAGTAGTAAAGCATCTATCATTGGAGTTCTGACCGAATGAGGGTTGGAATTGTGAAGTGGGTGAAGTCAGAGGCAAGAGCTTCTGCAAACTCCAAGGCTGCAGTTGAACACTCTTACCCTGTAGGGAAGCTTCCTGCGTTCAGCTCACAGGACCACTCCCGGATTTATCAACTGCTCTCACCAAAACTTCAGAGACTCTCAATGCTGCCATTTTCACAGCCTGCCAGGGACAAAATAATATGTGTGTTGGGTGGTAGTGGAGGGGAGGGGATGGCAGGTGGGGCTACTTTTTTTGTAGGTGGGGCTACTTTTTTTTTTTTTTTTTTTTTGGTCTTTGTGCCATTTCTTGGGCCTCTCCTGTGGTATATGGAGGTTCCCAGGCTAGGGGTCTAATTGGAGCTGTAGCTGCCAGGCTACGCCAGAGCCACAGCAACTCGGGATCTGGTCTGAGTCTGCAACCTACACCACAGCTCATGGCAAAGCTGGATCCTTAATCCACTGAGCAAGGCCAGGGATCGAACCTTCAACCTCATGGTTCCTAGTCAGATTTGTTAACCACTGAACCATGACAGGAACTCCGGGGCTTCTTTTCTTAACAGTTACCTTTTACCCCCAGGACAACCCATGCAAAACACCGATGTTTCAGTACTTTCTCTCTTTTTTTCTCTCTCTCTCTCTTTTTTTTTTTTTTAATTTCTGGGGGCCCATGAACAACGATCTTGTATTTTCTGTCCAGTAAAGAGAACCAGATTTCTTACTTTTCTATTTTCTTCCCATATGGTAGACCTTTTTCAGTGGCCCCTGTGAATCTGAAATAGAGGCATGGCATTGCATATCTAAGTTGACATGTGGAGCTGCTGGTTGGAGAGAAGTTTGAATTAGTAGGGGAAATGGGATTGCTAGCTTTAACTCTTTCCAGGGATCCTTAAGTTCTGAGATGGACCACTGATTGGTTTTGAAGGGTTTGCATTAGATATAGCTCTGTGTGGAGACAAAAGAACTAAAATATGAATACTGATTTTTTTAAGAATCTCTGCATGTCAGCTCTGACAACCTCCTTGAGCCTGATCAAGGAATTGCCTTTAGGCTTCCTCCTCCCTCCTTCCTACCTCTTCTCCCTCCCTCCTTGCTTCCGTTTCTTCTGGCAGCCAGTGGAGAAGCCAGAAGAAAACAATGAGCTAATACAGCCATCAATTTAAACAGTATTCTGTTCACCTGTATTTGAAGCTTGTTCTTTAGTGTATAAGAGCCTACTCAGAGCCTACAGGAAGTAGAATAATCACCTTTTATTGCCTGAAAGCTGTAATAAACAATGGAGCTTCTTTCCATGTTTTGTTAGCGTTTAGAATAGGGAGTGAAGTTACAAGCTGTGTGACTTGGCAAATGGAATAAGGTAGATGATTAATTTTCTCTGTGTTTAAGGCCAGTAATATCACAAAAGAAACTGCCAGCACCATGACAGTATCCTTTTCTTCATTTTAGTCAGTCCATCTTCCAGGAACAATCTAATTAAACTCTCACAGGAATCTTATAAAGAAAATATTATTATTATTTGGCTTTTTAGGGCCTCACCTGCAGCATATGGAGGTTCCCAGGCTGGGGGTCAAATCAGAGATTAGCTGCAGACCTGTATCACAGCCACAGAAATGCCAGATCTGAGCCTCATCTGCGACCTACACCGCAGGTCATGGCAACACTGGATCCTTAACCCACTGGGCGAGGCCAGGGATCAAACCTGCATCCTCATGGATACTAGTTGGGTTTGTAACCCACTGAACCACAACAGGAATTCTGGAAAATATTATTATTGTGGCCAGTTTACAGATGAGGAAACCAAGGCTTAGAAAAGTTAAGTACTATGTCCAAAGTTACATGTCTGGGTAGGGGATAAGCTAGTATTTTAACCTTAACTGCAAGCCTGGCTTGCAAAGTCCCTCTGAGTGGTTTGCTGTTAGAAGGAACAGAGCCCTGGTACTAACTGATGGAGAAGAACCCTTCATGTTTACCTTCGAGGTAGCAAATTCTGGCCACATGAGCAGCCTTTGCCACTGGCGTCTGGGGCCCACCTGATCCCAGGACTGTTATTCAAGCCACAAATGACCTGCTTCATTATGTTTCTTAATTCAAATCAGGAGTATTTTATCTTGCTCCATAAAACAAGTCCATTAAATTATGAGTGTAGTTGTTCCGTCTAAACAATCGGAAGTAACCCCTCTCACATTAAAGCACATGCTGTGTCCTGAGGGAAAAAATTGGCTTCTTAGAAGCTGAATATATGAAGAGGTGTGGTATTTTAATGAAAACCTTGGTAAACACGCAACTATTCTGAATAGTTTATTCCCAGCTCAGAGTATGGTCTGCATTCATTTGTGTTTTATTCATACTTGCAGCCAAAGGCCATGAATCAAGGCATGTTCCTGGCAAGATCTAGGCTAAGTTACAGGCAACCCTAGAAAGCATGCATGGTTCCAAGCAAAAGGCGGGGGTGAACGTGTTGCTGATGGAGAGCAGATCTGGCCAGCAGTGGCAGGGCGCTTCCAGAATCTTTACTGAACAGAGTCCATAGGACCTCAAGAGTCCTGCAAGGGGAGCTCAGGAAACTGAAAGAAGGGGCTCCATTTGTGTTGTCTGAGGAAAGGTCATCACTTGTTTTATGAAGTGGGCTCTTACCTATGTTACTAGTTACTGTTTTTCTATTCAATGTTACTGTTTAACAGAATAGTCTTCTGGTGCTGACTTAATTAACAAAAAAAGAAATTTAATGAGATCTTAAAATGTTAAGAGTCAAGTGCAAAAGAGGAGGTAGAAATTCTTGTAACTGTGACTGACTGCCTGTAGGGAGGAGGTCAAGAAACTTTGTATTTTAATTGCAAATTAAAAAAACAACAACAACCCTAGCTTGCAATTTTCTTCCAAAGCAGTTGTTACTCAGGTCTAACACTTCTCATATCCTGTACGTTTTAATCATTCTTTTCACTTGTGCCTCACAGAAGCAATATCCAATTTACAAACATGTTTTATTCTAAATGATTATTTGTAAACTGGTAGTTGGGAACTAAAAATATATTTCCCATATGACTGGGTTACTTTTCTCTACAGCAGAAATTGGTACATTGTAAATCAACTATACTTTTTTTTTTTTTTTTTTTTTTTTTTTTTTCCTTTTTAGGGCTGCACCTGTGGCATATGGAGATTCCCAGGCTAGGGGTGCAATCGGAGCTGTAGCTGCAGGCCTATACCACAGCTCACGGCAACACCAGATCCTTAACCCACTGAGTGAGGCCAAGGTTTGAACCTGCATCCTCATGGATACTAGTTGGGTTTGTCATCACTGAGCCACAGCAGGAATTCAACTACACTTTAATATAAAAATTTTTTTAAAAATGAAAACAAAAATATATTTCCCATAAAATATTATAATGGCAATTGGGCTCTCAGTTGAGTATTAATATAGTAAAACCTATCCTCATAAAAGATATATAATTACTTTTATAGGAAAATGTGTTCCTTTTTCAAATCCTAAATCAAATCTCCACCTACTTAAGCAGCATCTCTGGGCTCTTTGTCATACCAGTCAGAAACAGGAGAATAATTCAAAACAAAAAATATCAAGTCTTTGTGTTGGATGTAATTTACACAAAATGAGATGTCACAAAAGGTGGCATGAAGATGTGAGATGTGCTCCTGGGGGAAGTGCAGCTTCAGCTATATTTCTGGAGAATGGTTAGGTTCGAATTGGTGAAAGGAAAGGGGGAGAGCATTTTGGGCAAAATGAGCAAAACCAGGGAAATGGGAATAATCATGGATAGGAAATGGGATATGTCAGTGGGGAGGCTCTGGCAGAATCAGGAGTTGCATTGGAGAGTATACTGGAGACCGTGCTTGGGATGGCTTAGCATTTGTTGTGTTTCCAATGAGGAATTCGGAATTTAAGAAGGAGAGATGGCCTCCAGTCAATACTGTTGAATGAATGTCTTACTTATATGAAATGTTGTTCCCTATACTTCTTTCCCCATGGTTTATTTTATCTCATCTTCTCCTGTTTCTTTCTTTCCAGGCCTCTCAAGTCTTCTAGTCACTTCTGCCTGCTTCCAGCCCATGCAGGACTTTCCCCATCTTCCTACGCAAGGGAATGGCAGAATTTTATTTATTCTTAATCAGATCCAGTTGTTTTGTGGGAATCTTGCTAATGAGGCTGTAATGCAGCACATCTTCCTTTTCTGGCCCTTCCTTTCTGTTTAGGAGCCTCCTCTCCTCCCCACTGGGCATCTGGGCCCTGGAAGAGGAGACACGTTGACATCTTTGTGGTTTCTGAGCAGGCTGCTCAGCAGTGGCCCCTCTCCAATTCCTGAGCAGTCCAGAGCTCTGTAGCTTTGCCCACATGGCAGACTTTGGCAAAGCTCAGACTAGAAATCGGAGAGATGAGTATCCGTATCTTGTGATTCTGGCCGTGACATTGGCAGAGGAGAATGTGTCAGAACTTTAGGAAGATCTTCCCCAGGCATCACCTTTCTCTTCTCTCCTCCTAGCCTTCTGTCAATCTTTCTTGCTCAGGTGCCAGGCATTTTGCTTTCATTAATGCTCCCAAATATTTCTTGCTGTTCCTAGCTTCCCCCAGCCGTGGACTCAAATTTGAGGTTATTAACCTGTTTCATAGGGTCATCTGGAAGACTTAATCTAAATTAGTTTTCGAATTATAGCACCCAATTCATGATTGATTTCTCATTTGAAAAAAAAAATGTCAACCATATCTAAATTCCTCTGTTTCAGGTTTTGTCCTGTGGTTTTTTGTGGTCTTGATTGTAATAATAAATACTAATGGGACTTTAGTAAAAAGGAGGGCAATTTATGGGCATGGTAAACATGGTAAAATTTGGGGCCTGTGGCTTTTAATATGTGAATCCTTATGGGGACTGTGGAATAAGATATTTGAAATTAGGATGATAAGCTATATTTTGTACGTGTATGTGCTATAACCACATTCTTATCAGCACCCTGTAACTGATACCTGAGTTGCTGCTCCTAGAAAGTCATTCCTTCCCTTTACAGTAATATGTTTAAGCCTTATTGCTCATTCAGACTTGAATGTGAATTAGTTTCAGACACTTTGAGCTGTTAGACTCTTGAGAAATAGGCTCCAAGGAGTGTGGGGAGGTACCACAAAAGCTCTTTGAATAGGCTCTCAGCTTTTTGCTCTCAACCTGAGGCAGCTTTGATATATACAGATTCTTGGTCCTCACTGGGATATGGCTTAGTGTCTGCCTTACAAGCTCCCCAAGTGATTCTGACACCTGGTTGAAGTGTGGTAGCCACTGATAGCATAATGTCTGTCCCTTTTCAGACAATCATTGTACTGATTGCTTGAAAGGGGGCCCTAAGCCTGAATGCGTGGACAGGCCTGGCCAGGATTCTGCATCGGTATCAGGGGGCTTGTTTTCAACTGGGGCTCAATGTTAAAATGGGAGCAGTCTTTAGAGAGTTTCTGGACAGTTTGAGCTACTCACTTAGGGATAATTTCTGCTCCTATTAGGAAAAGGGGGAGGTTTCTTACCACTTCAGAGGCCTCCTCTGGGTGTGCCAAATTGAGTGATATTTAGGCTCTTCACTGTGCAGGGCAGCTGGGGAGAGGAGGAGCTGACAGCTGGCAGCTGGCTCTGAAATTAGCATCATAGTGTAAGTACATCCCTACCTACAAGCCAGCAGCTTTGGCGCCTTTTGTGACACCTCCTCCCTGGGACATTTCTACCCAGTGACTTTTGTGCCTTCTGTTTATGCACTGTTCCTTTCATCAGGCTTGTGGTTCCCAGACTTCTGCAATACAGAAATTTCCCCAGCATAGAAAACCTTGGTGGGGGAAAGGAGTCTTGAACAAAATTTTTCCGTAATCTCCCAGGGAGTGGCCTTTTGCATGGCATTCTCTTCTCACTTTCCCAAAATATCCACATAGCAAAAATAAAAACAAACTCAGCCCTCTTTCTGGATTGTTATAATTTCAAGGGTCTGCCCAAGCTGGGTGTAGACAGAGGAAAGGAATCATGATTTAGAGCAGATGTGCTGTTCTAATGTAACCTGAGCTTGAAGTACTGAAGGAAAAATTCTGAATCACTCAGTCCTACAACTGCACCTCTAGGGGTCTGTTTTTGGATAACCATCTTCCTTCCTTGCCGACCTCACCCCCACCCCAGGCCTCAGAAAAAAAGGCAATTGTGCACTCTTGTCCAAAGAGAACGCCCACAGGGAAAGCTCCTCAGGGGAAAATTTTGGGTGTGGTTCTGTCAGATTCCTCTGCTCTGTGCCATCTCCCTTGGTCCTTCCTACATGCAACAAGGATTTGGAGGTGCCGGCCAAGAAGTGCGGTGGTGGCGTTGGGATAGAGCCAGGGGGCTTTGTCCAGAAGGGATGGAGGCAGGCAGTCTGGCGGGAGGCTGTCCAGCTGGGAGGTGCTGCAGCAGTGGGATAGACCCAGCGATCTTGCTGTGTAGGGATGAAGGCGGGCAGCCTCTCCAGGTAGGAGCAATCAGCTCAGTATGGGAGTGTTTTGGTTTGGGGTCCAAGGGAATTTCCCTTTGAAATGACACCTCGGTGTAACAGCTCTGACATGCGCTCATTAAAATGAGCAGTTCAGGTCCATCACCCTGCCTTCCAGTTGCCTTGGAGGTCATAGTCAAGAGTCAGGTATCAGTGTATAGCAAATTTTATTTATGCCCTCTGAGAAGACAGATGCTCTGGGTAGGGACTGGCACTGGGTGCAACTGGGTCTCTCCTTATGGTCCTATATTGTGGATCTTTTTGGGGACCCCAATTCTCTTGCCCATTAATATCCTGTCCCACCCCCCCCCACACACACACCATGTGTGCATAAGGGGGCACGTTTGGATCCTCTGATTGGTTTTGGGCAAGGATGCCTTATTTGCATGGGAAAAAGTTTATAGGGAGATGTTCTGAAGAGCTTTCCTCTGGTGTCTGCCTGTGTCTTCATTGTTTGATCGCAGGCTTCCTGTTTTTGGTAATGATAAATGGCCTATTTTGAATCACTGGGGTCAGAGTCCCTATCCTATCCTACCTAACAGTTCTGCCTTCTGCCCCAGCTTCAGGTGAGGGGTGTTATTATGGCCAGCAGCCATGGTACTCAGCCCTGTCATACTTGTGTCATTCTCCTGCCTCTGTCCAAAGAACTGATGCCTGTCCATTTGTGTTCTCTTAAAACCACAGTCCAGGAGTCCCTGTCGTGGCGCAGTGGTTAACGAATCTGACTAGGAACGATGAGGTTGTGGGTTCGGTCCCTTACCTTGCTCAGTGGGTTAAGGACCCGGCGTTGCCGTGAGCTGTGGTGTAGGTCGAAGAGGCAGCTCAGATCCCATGTTGCTGTGGCTCTGGCGAAGGCTGGTGGCTACAGCTCCAATTAGACCCCTAGCCTGGGAACCTCCATATGCTGCGGGAGCAGCCCTAGAAAAGGCAAAAAGACAAAAACAAACAAACAAACCACAGTCCATTGAGGGCCTGGGGGTGAGATTCCAGACCCTAGGAGAGGGACTGTGGCATATTTGTCTTTGTAGCCCAGAATCTACCATAGGGCTTGTCACATAGTGGGTACTTTAAAATGTTTGTTGAATCAATGGTAATGACCATTCCATATTCTGGTTCTGGTTTGATGAAGGCTATTTTTCCATTTCAGCAGCTCCCAAATGTTCCTCCTTATCTTGGCAATAACCTTCATGCCCAGCTCATTCCCCTCAAAGACCAAGATGGGGCCCTTGGAGATGTAGCATAATTATTTTTCACATGGCCTCCATGAAGGATTATAGCCTGTCGCTGTGGAGACGTGTGGGTACAAGTTAGACTTCTCATTTTACCTGCTCTTTCTTAGCAGCTCTTTGCCCATTACTGACAAGCTGAGACTTGTAAAATGCTCCTTAAATAAGCCAAAGCACGTCTCACCCACATAGCAGTGTCAGTTTCAATCCCAGCCAAGCTTCTTGGATCAAGGCCAGGTACAAGCACACATTCGTTTTCTGTAGAATGTGGGTAAAAATACCACTTCATTTACAATGAGGAGACAAATGTATTTCACAATTAGAGTGGTGCCGTGGCTGAGTGTGGGATCAGGATCCAGCTGTCTGGGTGTGGGATATGAGCTCCATCACTTCCTAGCTATGCAACCTTGAGCAAGTGACTTAATCTCTCAGTGCCTCAGTTTCCACTGTGGTAAAAGGAGGTTGATAAGAGTATCTACCACATGGGATTGCTGTGAGAAATAAAATGAAGTTACACATACAGTGTGAAATCAGTGCCTGGCCCATGATGAGGCCCAGGAAGTGTCGGCTTTGAATTGGGAGCAGACTTTCCTTGGATGATAGTATCCAGTGTGACTGTCATTTTGATTTTCCCACCCTCCTGCCCAAGTCACAGTCTGAACAACCATGACTGTTTTGACTTTGGCATTTAGAATCTGCTCAAGGTTGACTGTAGAAAGGACTAATGGTGGCTTTCATTACCTTTTCCCTTTTAGAAAAGAAAAAATTAGAATTTCCTTTTTTTACGTTGAAGTGGTGCAGAAGAGCTGTCAACAGACTGGAGGCTTAATAGATGGGTTTTTTCATCTGGGTTAGGAAGAATATGTATATATTCTCTGTAAAGAGATGGCAGATGATAAATAATATTAATTTATGGGCACCACACCACTTTCCTGTTTCATTATTTTCTTTTTGTTTTTTTGGGGGTTGGGAAAAACACCATGTACACAAAAGGCAGTATAACAGATATAAACAGTTTAAAGCAGGGGTTGGCCAATTGTAGCCTGTGGACCAAATTTTGCCTATGGCCTCTTTTGGTAGGGTCCACAAGCTAAGAATAGTTTTTATAAAACCCTTTAAAATTAAAGGGTTGTGAAAAAACCCAAAGAAGAAGATATGATTATATATGGCCCTGAAATATTTACTACCTTACCCTTCATTGAAAAAGTTTGCCAATCTCTGGTTTAAAAAAAAATAATCACCCTTCCTCCCACCTCCACCTATCTTAAGAAATTGAACATCACTAATATCTTTGAAATTTGTGGGTACCTCTCCCTGACCATATCCAAAGCCCTCCCCCAAAATTGACCACTATTATGAATTTTGTTATTCATCCCTTTGCTTAATTTTTTTCATATGCATATATATATGTATGTATACAGGGATTTTTTTTTTTTTTTTTTTGCTTTTGCCTCTTCTAGGGCCGCTCCTGCGGCATTTGGAGGTTCCCAGGCTAGGGGTCTAATCGGAGCTGTAGCTGCCAGGCTACCCCACAGCCACAGCAACACAGGATCCGAGCCACGTCTGCAACCTACACCACAGCTCAAGGCAACGCCAGATCCTTAACCCACTGAGCAAGGCCAGGGATTGAACCTGTAACCTCATGGTTCTTAGACAGATTCATTCACCACTGAGCCACGATGGGAACTCCCAGGGAAATTGTTTATTTCATTCTTTTCTTGATTTGTGTGCAAGCAAATGGAATAATACTCTATATTTTCTTCCATCACATGGCTCGTTCTCTCTATATTATCTTTTTCCTCAATATTAAGATTTGAGAATCATCTAGGTAGAAGTTGAAGCTGTAGTTCAATAATTTTCATTGCTGTAGCAACTTTGTGTGTGCATATTCCCTGCGTATTTATCTCTTCTACTCTTAATGGATACCTGAGTTGATTCCATTTTTTTCCCCCCTATTGTGAACACTTACTATCAGCATTCTTATTCCTATTTCATGGTGCTTAAGTGCAAGAGATTCTGCGGAATTGGAATCGTTGGATCATCAGTATATGTTTCTTTAACTTTACAAAGTGATGCCAAATGGTTTTCCAATGTGATGGGGTAAATGTCTTCTCTTGCAGTTATTGAATATTGTGTTACAAACTATCCCAAGGTGAGTTGCTTAAAGAAATATTATTTTGCTCCTGATTTTGTAGGTCAAGAGTTTGTGAGGACTCAGCTGAGCAATTTGTCTTTGATCCATGTGGTATAAACTGGGCCTGGATGATCCACTCCTGTAATGGCTTCTTTGTTCCTGTATCAATATCTTGGATGGCTTCTTCATTCATATAACTACCTCTTGGTGTTCTTTGGTCTCTTCCTTCATATGGCAACTCATCAGGGTCTTTCTGTACAGGTTTGGGTCTCACAGAATGGCAACCTCAGGAGAGTCTGACTCTTTAAATGGTAGCTCAGGGTTTCAAGAACAAATGTTCCAAGAATTTGTAGGTAGCAATGGCCCGTCTCTTAAAGCCTGGACCTAGAAACTTGCATCATATCATTTTTTGCCACATGTCATTGTCAGAGTGGTCACAGAGCCTGCCCAGACTCAAAGGGAGAGAGACACAGATCCTCCATATCTTGTGGGAGTAAGTATACTAGATAGTAATAATTTGCAGCCCCCACCTTTATAATCTTCCACACATTTCCTTCAGTCAGATATGGGAAGTCCTGTTGCTATACACCCATCTTAACACTTGGTACTGTTACACTTAAAAAATTTTGCCAATATGGTGACTATGAAAAGATAGAAGAGTGTTTTTAAATCCCATTTGCTGAATCCCATTTATTGAATGCCTGTGTGACAGGCATTGTGCTAAATGCTTTGCACTTCCCCCTCATTTTAATTGTAACCACCATGTGGCATAGGTACAATTACTTTCAGAGGGGTTAACTCACTTGCCATAGGTCATAAGTGGCAGAATGTACTGACTGACCTGACTTCCAAGCTCAAAGCTTTACTTTTTCCTTTCTATCCTAGATGTGAGCTGAGGTGATGATATGAGGCAGAGGTTGAACTGTGGAGAAAATGTAAAATGGAAAGAAATTATGATTAAATAGCACATGAAATAATTAGAAAGGAAATATGGCTTAAAAGTTTTTATTCTTCTAACTCAGAAGTGCTATTTTTCCCCTTTCTCTGTCAAGTTGTGAAAAATATCTGACTCCAAAAGTGAAAAGCCAAAAACTCAAACCAAAAGTTTTTAGTGCTCAGTAGGAATTAGTATTACGATTTTCAAAGATGAGCTGGAACTGACCTCATGGTGCATAGAGCATGGTGGAAGAAGCATTTATATTCTTTTATCTAAATTAGGCAGCACTGCAGCTTTTGTGATTGGACCAGTGGAGAAGTGAAGGATGAGAATGCCCTTGCCACAGGAAGCTTTGGATCACTCTTTCCTCAGAGCCTAAATCAGAATCCTGTAGATCAGTTTTTTCTTCTTTGCTGTTTCTTTTCCCAATGAATAACAACAAAGCTGGTGCCACATTACCATATCATTCACCAGCCAGACATTTATAATAAAAAATCTATTTTTCCATAGTGTGAGGATTTCCAGGGCAAGATCCAAAACCCCATAAATTCACATGGAGAGATCTCATGGTGACAGAGCTTTGTAACCTAACACATCCCCAACTCCCCAACTCTGTTCACGGTATATATAGATTCCCTTGCCCTTGAGGAAAATAATTTCTTAGATATATTTCAGAAACCACTCGTGAGTTCAGTCCAAGCTGATTTCCACTGGCAAATTAATGGCTTAATGCCTGGGACTGTGCAATTCTAAACCATTTGGAATCACTCTCTAGATACACTGTTTGTTCCCCAAACTTTAATCTCTTTCACTGACTGATCTGATTTTCCCTTCCTTCTTTCCTCAACCTCTTCTTTCCAGGCACCCCTCTTGATTTACTTTCCCTGCTCTTAGGACCCTTTAAGAAGTCTCAATACATTTTTCTCACCTTTACTGCATCTCATCTTAAACAGATTCTTTTTCATTAAAAATAACTCATTCACTTTGCTGTACATATGAAACTTTGCTATATAGTTTACAACATTGTAAGTCAACTATATTCCAATAAAATTTTTAAAAATGATGATTAAATAAAGTAACTCAAAACTCTAATAACAGAGTTCCCTTTGTGGCTCAGTGGTTAACGAATCCGACTAGGAGCCATGAGGTTCAGGTTCGATCCCTGGCCTTGCTCAGTGGGTTAAGGATCTGGCGTTGCCATAGCTGTGGTGTAGGTCGAAGACGTGGCTCAGATCTGGCTTGCTGTGGCTGTGGTGTGGGCCAGTGGCTACAGTTCCGATTAGACCCCTAGCCTGGGAAATCCATGTGCCTTGGGTGTGGCCCTGGAAAAAGACAAAAAAAAAAAAAAAAAAAAAGAAAAGCTCTAATAAAAGTTAGAATAACAGATGAGTAAAGCATGTATAACTTCAATATTTTATCCCAATATGAGTCTTTACAATTAATGTCAATTGAAGAAACGTAATAGAGAAGGTATAATAAAGGCTATTCTGAATAGTTTCAAAAATATCAGTACTTCAGGTTTCCATATGCATCTTTTGCTCTTGAATGTTCCCTGAAGAGCTTAAGGTTAGAGTTTTACCTACAGTATTTACCCAAGTTTGACTGTCACCCCCAAAGAGATGGGATCTAGTTTACATATGGGGTTATTCATCAAGTATTTCCTTGCCTTCTCTGTTTTCCAAGAATTTTGGTTTAGTGGTTCAATAGTCTGGCTTTACTCTGCTGCCCTGTTATATGTTGAAAGGACTGAGAAAGTTCTGATCACATGGAAGCTCTCCAGCTGTTAGTATCTTTTTCTCTCTCTCCCTCATACACATACAAATTATTGACTTAAAATAGTAAAACAAGATATTCTTAAAGTTTTTGAATTTCATGCAGAATGTTATTTAGGATCTATTAATATATTTGTGGTTTAAAAAATAACAGACCTAAAAGTAAGAAAATTCGAGCTTGAGGATAACACACTACCCACTTGATTATAGGGGACCCAATTCTTCAATGGTGATGATCTCAGCCCTGATGGTTTGCCTCTCCTACAGGATTTAGTATCCTTCTCAGTTCCTAGAAATGGACTTTCAGTTGTGGTGACCTGTAAAGGTGAGCGTATGACATAGGGGGGAGCTGCAGATGTCTCTCATGGGGTGGTGATGCCAACAAAATCTAAAAACGTGTCTACTTTTTCCATAAATCAAAGCTAACAGTTCACTTGTAAAGATTTACCAAATGCTAAGAGTTTTAAACTTAATTTTGTTTTACTATCAATAGGAACAAGAGCTTTGGTTCTGCCTAGCTTGGGAAAAATGTCTGCTAAGCTTTTCTTATGACCTAAAATAAATATCTCTTATTGCAAACACAAGCAAGATGTATAAAGGGCTGTTTTTCTACCTTGAAGAAGAAGTATTTCCTAGACAATCTCTATGATTTCTTCTTGCTCCAATTCCATGATTTCATGTAAAATGGAGTGTTTAGTGTGACAGACACATATAGAGTCAGACTCTTGGGACTTTTTTCTTCCTCTGGCTTCTCCAGCTGATGATGGTTGTTAAATGCCCCCTGTTTAGACCTACGGTGATAGAAACAAAACAAAACATAACAAAATGTTCTCTACAGGCCTAATTGCTCTCTACAGGTTATTACTTGCCTGATTTGGGAGAAAGGTGGCTTAATTCAGAACCAGCCATTTTTAAGACTGGTGGAACAAGATCTTATCGTATAATGTGTTCTAAAGGGGAGTCACTAAGGGGGAATGCTGGAGCCAGGACCCCTTGAGAGTCCAGACACTCTGCTGAAGTCACATGGATGCTCCAGCCGATGGGTTCTTTTTAAGTCTCCCCAGGCTACTCATTTGCCTCTGTCTCCAAACCCCCCCAGCCCCCACCATAGGTCTATGAATGATTTATGTGTCTTTGCTTTTTAAGTGAAGGACCATTATATTTAACTACTACATACTTGCTGAATATTTGAATAAAGGACAATTGAGGGCCAGATACAAGTGTTTTGCCAATCTGAAAATTCTTTTTTTTTTGTTTGTTTGTTTTTTGGTTTTTGTTTTTTGTTTTTTTGGTGGCCACACCTGCAACATGTGGAAGTTCCTGGGTCCAGGGGTCAAACCTGACTCACAGCAGTGACCCAAGCCACAGCAGTGACAACACCACATCCTTTTTTTTTTTTTTTTTTTGCTATTTCTTGAGCCGCTCCCGTGGCATATGGAGGTTCCCAGGCTAGGGGTCAAATCAGAGCTGAAGCCACTGGCCTAGCTAGAGCCACAGCAACGCGGGATCCGAGCCGCGTCTGCAACCTACACCACAGCTCACGGCAACGACGGATCGTTAACCCACTGAGCAAAGGCAGGGACCGAACCCACATTCCTAGTCGGATTCGTTAACCACTGCGCCACGACGGGAACTCCTGAAAATTCTTTATATACTTTCTTTGGTGACTATAGATGAGCAAGTCTAATTAAACACTGTTTATTAGCACTGGTGTTCATCTCTTTAAATTAACATATCTAAAATAATAAATTAATACAGAAATATTACTTTTTTTCTACTCCCAGTATCCCCAATTTTGTTCAAACTCTTGATAGGTGTTTTTTTTATGGCTCATACTTGAGTGACCTAACACAGCTTCCTAGAGCTCATAAGTCTCCCTTCTCAGTTGTTTGAAAAATAGCACATTTGAATCCCTGTTTAATGTGACCATAAGAACCCACCGTGCCAAGCCACTGAGTACTTATGTATTTGGCTAATATTAGGTAGCTGGTTTTTCATCGTCATTATATTTGGGATCTCCAAAATGTAACCACTCACTATACTGATTTTAAAAGCTATTTTTAAGGGCTCATTGGTTTATTTTTAACTACATTCAGTAGTTGCACATATAAATCTTAACCTATGGGAATAATTTTTTTTTTGTTTGTTTGTTTTTGTCTTTTTAGGGCTGTGCTTACAGCATATGGAGGTTCCCAGGGGTCTAATTGGAGCTTCAGCTGCTGGCCTATGCCACAGCCACAGCAACGTAGGATCTGAGCTGCATCTGCAACCTACACCACAGCTCATGGCAACAACAGATCCTTAACCAACTGAGCAAGGCCAGGGATTGGACCCACAACCTCATGGTGCCAGGTTGGATTTGTTTCCGCTGCACCGTGACGGGAACTCCAGTCTATGGGGATAATTGAATAAATTGAGGTTAAATTTCTTAATGACTTATTCCACACTAACATCTCTAAGTACTCAAATAAGTATGGATTGAGGTTGTTTTAAGGCTTGGGTGCCTCTCCCACCCTGCCCTGAGTACTTTGTGGTTCAAAATAAAATCCTTGAGAAAACAACTTGTTCCTCACAAGATTTTGTCAGGAATCTCACGTAAGGCAACTCCATTTGTAAGGGACATTTCGGGGAGGGAAAAGAAAATGTTTGCTGTGTATGGGGCATTTGTAAGCTGACAAATTTCCATCCCTAACAAAGGGCTGTAAGATTTCTAATTTCCTATTTAATGTGTCCATTTAATTTGCCTAATATGTGGCAGTATCTGTTAATGAGTTCCTTCTCTTTTCCCTTACAGCTAAGGATGATTATCCAGTGGGATGAAACTTGGAGAAGGCCCTTCTGTTTACTTCCTGTTTTTTCTCTTATGGATTCATCCAGACATCCCTTTAGAAAAAGAGACAGTGAGGATGATGTTTGCTGAGCAAACCCTTTTGAACCTAGTACTTTGGACAGAGAAAGAAAGTGGATCGTGTTAAAGCAGTTTTAATTGCTGAGAATGTTATGAATAATGAAAGCCCAGTGGTGTACCAGTTATATTTCATGAGCCAGTTTTCTAGGTGATGTTTTCGAGTGACCTTAGGTCATTTCTTGATTTGGTTCTCACCATCATTGTCATCATCATTTTTATCATTACTATCATTCACCAATCACTTATGGCGCCAAGAACTGCACATGCCAATTGACGCAAGTCATTTCTCCCAGTTGCAGTGACATTCCAGCTTGCCTACAGCAGGAAGATCTGGGGAAGAAAAATGTATGTAATAACAGTCTTGCTCAGCTCGGTAGCTTGTTTTCAGTCCCTTGTCAATCTTTGTAGTTACAACCCACAACCCTTAAGGTTGTGAAGGGAACTTGCCTTATGTAGAATGACAAAGTGAGACAGGATTTTTCTATCCCTTTCACTTCTCTTTTATCTTCCCCTGGGGGGAGGGGGTGGGTGGGTGGTGGGGGACTGCAGATCTAGCCCTAAGGCCATTCCTCCCTTAACGGTCCTCCTTGCCCTCTTTCCTGCTGTCTTTTAGGATTTTGTTCCTTCTGCTAATCTGAGGAAATTGTTTTGTCGTGGAAAGGATTTAAACTTGGAATTTTCATGAGTTGCCCCTGAAGCTTGAGTTTTCCCCCTTAAGGACTGTGTTATCTTGAGTACATTGCTTAAATTTTCTAAGTCCCAATTTTCTTATCTATATTAAAAGTAATTGCATGTGAACTAAGAGAGAATGTATATTGCTGAGGCTAAGGTGTGATTATGGCGCCAGGTATCATTTTCATGATAATGTGGCATTTAATCTGAAGGGGTGTCTCATAATGGGAATCTGAGCTACAGAAACCTTACCAGGGAGGTGAGGTGTATAATCAGGGATGAGGCTGGGTACAAGGCCACCAGCACCCCTAGAATGAATTATGGTTGGGAGGTAAGTGTTGTCTGTCTACACCTGCCCTCTCTTCTGAATTCAAGATTAGGACCATAGACTCATAATGCTCAGACTTTATTTATTTATTTATTTAAAAATTTTTTTTCTGTAATAATTTTTTTTAATTTAAAAAATGTTCTCTCTATAGAGACAAGGGACAGGTCACAGCAGGATCCCAATCAGTCATAATGCTCAGACTTCAGAGTGCTCTAGGTACAGATGAAGTAACTGAGGGCTGGAGAAGTGAATGGTCTTGCTCAAGATGACATAGTTCACTAGCATCAGAGCTGGGATCAAGAGCCAAACATCATCTCTGCCAGTAGTGGAACTGCCAGTTAAAGACCAGGCTTGCAAGCATGGAAGTTGAGTTGGAAGGAGGCTTGTTAAATTCCACTTCCTCCTAACAGTTTCTGATGGAAGCTTTTAGGTATCTAATGCTTTTGCTTTTTTGGGTGAATCCTCCAGGTGAAATGATTTCACAAGAGCTTTAAAAAGAGAGTCCTCGGGTCCCCACACTCCTCACCAAAGGCTGGGTAGGACTGCATTAGGATGGAGACAGTATCTCTTGGACCCCAGAGGCCCTGCCTGAGGTGCTTCCAGGTATTCAAGAATTGAATTCAGTGGGCATCCGAAGTTGTACACTGACTCTCATGTGAAGACTCTTGTCTGAAATTCTTAACATTTTTATGATGAAAACTTTCAAGCATGGAGTAAAACATTAAAACCCAGTAATGAACACTGTTAATTAACTCATTGTAGCTTCTCAAACCTTTATTTTTTTGCCATATCTATTTCACATCACTTTTTAAAGAAATAAAAGAAAGCAGGTATAGTAGAGGCACCCTGAGTATTCCTTCCCTTTCCTTAGGGAAACTACTACTCTGAATTTGGCATTCATCGTTTTTGGGGAATGTTTTATATTTTACATATGTGTCCAAGAACATACATACTTATCCATAAATAGTATACAGTTGTCCCTCAGTATCTGCGAGGGATTGGCTCTAGGATACCCGCTGCCCCATGGATACCAAAATCTAGGGATGCTCAAGTTTCGTATGAGCATCAAATGGTGATGTATTTGCATATAACGTATGGCACATTCTCCCATGTACTTTTAAATCATCTCTAAATTACTTCTCATGCCTAATACAATGTAAATGCTATGTAAATGTTATTTATATGCCCACTGAATTCAATTCTTGAATACCTGGAAGCACCTGAGGTTGCCAGGAATAGAACCCGCAACCTCATGGTTACTAGTCAGATTCATTTCCGCTGTGCTACACGGGAACTCCAACTCTTTTTTTTTTCCCCCAACACTGTACTTTTCTAAATCATTCCTTCATTTTGTAACTCCTTAAGAGTTACATAGCAAACCCCCCTTCACTATTTTAACCATACGTTATATGCAAATAAATGCCATGTAAATGTTATGTAAATAGTTGCCAATGGAAGGTAAATTCAAGTTTTGTTTTGGACTTTCTGGATTTTTTTTTTTTTTTTTTTTTGATGTGTTGTGGGTTGAATCCATGGATGTGGAATCCCAGGATACAGAGGGATGGTATAGTTAAGTTTTGCATGTTTTTAAACTTTCTACAAATAGAATTAGACTGTGTGATTCCCATACTCTGCTTATTTTGTTCAACATTGTGGTTTGGGGATTTACCCATGTAAACACGGACATGTAGTCTGCAATATTTTAACTGCTATAATTCACATTGTATGGATTTGCCACCGCTTATTTATCCATATTTTTGTTGCTCATCTGTCTCACTATCTTCACACTGTACTTTTCTTTCTTTCTTTTTTGTCTTTTTAGGGCCGTACCCACTGCACATGGAGGTTCCCCGGCTAGGGGTCTAATTGAAGCTATAGTTGCTGGCCTACGCCACAGCCACAGCAACGCAGAATCTGAGCTGCATCTGCGACCTACACCACAGCTCATGGCAACACCAGATCCCTAACCCACTGAGCAAGGCCAGGAATAGAACCCGCAACCTCATGGTTACTAGTCAGATTCATTTCTGCTGTGCTACACGGGAACTCCAACTCTTTTTTTTTTCCCCCAACACTGTACTTTTCTAAATCATTCCTTCATTTTGTGACTCCTTAAGAGTTACATAGCAAACCCCCCTTCACTATTTTAACCAGAAAAGGTAGGTCACAGCATAGACAGACTCTAAAGGTGAGCATGTAGGGTTTTGAATTGTTATAATGTGAATTCTCTTCTGGATGTCCCAAGGACCACCTCTAAGCTTTGTGAAGGATACTTTGTTTCTGCGATGCTAGGTTTCCTTTTTTCCTAAAGCATATTTAAAGCAGACCTCTGGGTGACTTTAGGCTTGTATTTTTAATGAACTTTTTTCCCTTCCCTTTAACCATTTCTCTTCCTTGTTCTTGTTTTCTTCTTTCCTCTTGTGAAGGGGGCCCAGTCAGACCTGAATTGTTGCCCAGGAACTTGGGGCTGATTCATCCTCTGTTTACCACATATTCTTGAAAAATCAGTTAAAAGGAGGAGGGGGGAGGGCTATAGGGTTTAGTTTGGCTGTTTCAGGAGGAATGTCAGGGAAGACTATTTCCCCTCCTTGTGGCCCCCAACAAAGGACCTTCCAACTTCTCCCTAACAGAGGCGCCTCACTCTGCATGCCCTTCCCATCACAGGCTGGTTCAGTGTGGCTTTTTCTCTGTGAGGTCCCCTTCTGTTGCTCCTCACTCCCTTTTTCTGGATCCATAAACCCCACTGAAGTTATCCCATCTGGTTACAGCACGTCTGGGACCTCTGTTTAACTATATTTAGCGAGGCTGGGATTGTGTTTCCTAGTGCTCTTTGGGAACAACTATTTCCAGGAAGGCAGAGGGCCCGTTGGGGGGCAAAGCAGACAGCACAGCTGCAGGGGACGGTTGTAAAAAAGATTAAACCCTCCTCACAGCTGAGTGTATTTTACCAATGTAAATGTTGATCCCCCTTTTTTTCAAACCCTCAAGGGACCCAGAGTGGAGGCAGAGAGGGATGTGTCTCTGGAAACTTTACTAGGCAAAAAAATGGTATTATAGTTGGAAATGCAGCTGACCCAAATCAAGAAGCTTCAAGAGCTGAGAGAAGGTCACAGAAAGGTCAAGAGGAAGGAAGGTGGGGAGGAGGGGGCTCAGATGGAATATTTCAGGCGCTGTAAGCTTTTAAATAAATATTCCCAACTATACCCTTGGCTTATCAAGTCCTCCTAACCTTTTGAAGTTGACTAATCTCACCACCCTCAAACTTGCTGTGTTCCAGTTGATAGAGCCTGGATCTGCTTTGGACTGTCATGTTGTCCCAGAAACGAAGGCAAACGAATGCTGTGTGGCTTGTTATCAGGAGAGCAGTATCTATTGGTGGGGCCCCAGGGCCTGCTGACAAAGTCCATGTAAAGGTAAGTGCCCTCCTGACCTTCTGATCAAGATCTACTCCCTCGGCTCATCCAGCCTGGCCCTTAAGGACTAGGACACACAGGTGGCCCCTGGCTGGTGTCCTACACTTTCTCCTGCAGTTTCTCAGTTTCTCATTTTGGTGAAAGCTAATGACTTATTAATGATGCTTCATCCAAGATGCTCCTCACTTAATTGGAGAATCATCAAAACCCAAACAAGATTTAGGTGTGATGAGCTGGTGCTGTAGAAATGGTCAGAGAATCGCACATATTTGAGAATCATTATTTTCAAGTGTTTTCCACTGCCAGAGTCTCTTCCAGGACACAGTCAAAGATATATAAGAAGGGTTAACATTTTCTGAGCCTTCACCTTATGACTCAAACTTTGCTAAACCCTCTAAGTGTATTCTCATTTCATCTTTCCAACATGAACAAGTCCTAATTTAGAGATGAGAGGACTGAAGCTTAGAGAAATTCAATTTCTTCAAGGTCACAGAGTTGGTATGTTGGAAAACCCAAGGTTTTAACCCAGATCTGAAAGGATCTGGAGTACATGTACTCCAGAACATGCCTCTGCATGTGGTACACAACATAGGGGATTATATTTCAATTTGGTGGCATGAGGATGCCCAGCTGATTTTGAAATAACCCTTCTTGTATTAGTGTTGTATACAAAGTTCACCGGGCTTTGTTCATGGTATTAAAATTTGGAGAAATCTTTAGATGTTTTAGGAATTTCCCAGTTTTTTTTTTTTTTGAAATCATTAAGCTGACCATTTAAATCATTCATCCATTCATTCAATGTTTATTAGGTGTCTGGTATGTGCCAAACACTGTGCTGAATTCTTGGGAGATGTGGTAAGTAATAGCAGATGTACGCATGGGCCCCTGGAGCTGAGGTCTAAGTATAACCCAGTAATTGCAAAATTGTGACATCTCCCTTGTGATAAATGCAGGGCACGAGAGGGGTACCATGTATGGGTGTTTATGATATGGGGTGTGACTAGTCAGAGAGATTGGCAAGTCTCCTCGAACCTGATGCAGAAGCAGTGTACACTTGGGGAGAGTTCATGACTATTTGGGATGCTGTCTTTGGCTGCTCAGCAGAGGAGCGTCCTTTAAGAAATTCTTTGGGTTAGGCCTTTTACTTGAGCTCAGTCTCTTTGGTCTGTAGGAAAAGATGTTCAAGGTTTTGAGAAGTCCAGGCCCATTCAGAAAGTCAGCTGAGCATTTCATACACTCAAGCACAGCTTAATGTAGAACAATGAGGAAACAGGTGGCTCCCACATCCAGCCTAAACATGGACCTGAATGTCCCTTGTCTAAGGGGGGGTTATTCTTATAGGGATTCATACAGTTTATCTTGCCTCTGTCATGTACAGGAAGCCAATCCCTAGAGTAATCTACTATTTAGGCTTTGTGAAGATATACCCAGTGCAGTCACCTCCAAAGAGAACAGCAACCACAGAACTCTGGAATGTTAACAGTGGAAGGATGTTAATGAATGTTACTGGAGAAGGATTGGGTTTGCTTCTAGCTCCCACTTGGCCAATGAGAGAAGTGAAGTCCAATGGTCAAATTTTCACAGCTAGACTCACTCCTTCATTCACTGCCCTGGTATTGCGGATGCCTGTGGTGACCCATCAGACACAACTCTTTCCCTCACTGAGGTAGATTTCAGTGGGTCTCCAAAATTTTCCTGTCCCTGCTCAGTTCTCTTTTATGACATAGTCACTTTCCAGACCCTAGTCCTCACTGGAAATGAAATCTCCTTGTGGCAAAAAAAAGCAGTTCTTTTAATTACTGCCACTCCTGTAATTTGGAGCTCAGATATATAATAATGACCTTCTCACATCAATAATGTGAGAACCTTTTATATAGCAAAACAAGGCCAACATTTTCCTTAATTAATGTAACAGTTGTTCTCTTGAAAAATCAAACATCACCATCCCATAGCAAAGCCATGTTCTTGTTTAACTCTTGGAATTGGCTAGTGTGGGCTTTAGCTGAAGATTGTTAAAATAATGTTGATTTTTTTTTTTTTTTTTTTTTTTTTTTTTTTTTTTTTTTTGGTCTTTGTAGGGCTGCACCCTCTGCATATGAAGTTTCCCAGGCTAGGCGTCAAATCAGAGCTATAGCTGCTAGCCTATGCCACAGCCACGGCAACTTGGAATCTGAGCCTTGTCTGTGAGACCTACACCACATACATAGCAACGCTGGGCCAGGCCAGACTTCTAACTTGTGTTCTCATGGATGCTAATCAGATTCATTTTTGCTGAGCCACTACGGGAACTCCAGGATAGTACTGATTTTTAAATTGCTGTTTTTGTTTATTGTTCTTAGAGTAAGGGTAATAGAATCCATTAGAGGTTGAAAAAAATCATCTATTTTTCATTAGTTATCTAGGTCTAATATCTTCTTTTAAGATAATATTTTAATTAAAAAGTTTTTATATCAAGTGAGGAATTAGGTAGTAATAGTTTGTTTTTGTTTTCTTTTTCCCCATCATAAATGTCTATTCCTGAAAAGTAGTATCTACTTTCTGAGTGATTGTCACTAGTTTTAAGTTAACTGCCTTTTTTAAATGGATGACTTTCCTAGTAAGGCCACCTGGCCTTTTTTTTTTTTTATATAGCTGATAATCCTTTAGTATTGGAACTAGATTCCTAGATATGCTAAACCAATGTAATGTAAGCCTAGTAATAATAATAATAATAACAACAACAACAACAATAACTTATATGCATATAGTGCTTGGGGGTTAGGAACTGTTCCAACTGCTTTAATAGAACTCATTTTAATTTTCACAATAATCCTGGAAAAATATGTTATTAATTTTTAATTATATGGATGAGGGACTGTGATAGAAAGTTAAGGACCAGTATGTTAAAACACTTTCAGTTCTATAATAACTCTGACTTCCTCATTTCATTCCTAAATCTTCACTAAATAGGATGAACCCATCTCCAAGTCCATTGTTTGTTGTGCAAACTCACATTGATTTTTTTTCAATCCCTCAGAGTCAGAGCTGATAATGACTTTGGTCACCAACTGGTTTGACTGCCCTCCCCCTGTGACTCTGCACCAAACTTTCCAGGGGAAATCAAAAGTTTCAGGTGAAAGCCCCAGCACACTTTTCACCCAGCTTCAGTTGCCTTTTATCTAAATCTCTTTAATGATATGCACTAATGAATTGATCTTTGCCATTGAAATTCTGGTTTTGCTTTGCTTTATGTTGTTGTGTTAACACTAAAGGAGGCCATTTAACACATCACAATACCCCTACCCCCTTCAGGGCTGCAGACTGTGCCACATTTTATCTGGCTAGGCTGCTGGCTTTTGACAAGGAGTGATGGATGTATGGGATTCAGAGGTCAAAAGTTCTACATCTTTGCTGCTCAAAGTGTGGCCCACAGACCAGCAGCATCAGCATCATTTGGAAGCTTGTTAGAAATGTAGACTCCCAGGCCCCGCCCCAGACCTGCTGAACTAGAATCACATATAACAGGTTTCTCATTAAAGTTTGAAAAGTACTATTCTAGTTTGCAGTTCAGAGAATGCGATCTGCTGGGTTAATTTTAGGATCTGATCCTTCTTGACTTCTGTTTCTCTCCTGTATCCCATCTCCAAGTGTCTAGTCCTAGCTTTGGTAACTTCTCTCATTAATATGTTTGTCTCTAAGTCTTAAAAATGAAAATGAATGTTTCCGTTTGGGGTTTTACACCTGTTCTTATTTCATGAAGTGTAATGTTTCCAGCCAGCTTAGGTTTTAAAAAAAATTCTGAAATGCTATGTGTGTTTCACCATGTGATGCTATTTATTTCTCTGAAGTTTTCAAGAAATATTATCCTTGTTTTCCCATGCTTCATATTGGTTGAAAAGAATTGTTTTCTTTTCATAAGCCAACTTTTGATGTGAGATTAGAACCAATATCGCCGAGCCAAATCATTTTGCTTTGAAGTCCTGTAACTGCAGTTTGATTTTGACTAGATTGTATTTCTTATCTAAACAAACCAACAGTTAATTCTTCATTGGGAGCATTTTCTACTGTTGTGATATGTTTGGAGTTGCACTTAACCACACTACTTATTTATGTTCCAAGTGGAAAAAATATATTACATCTTTAACCATATTTTAAAGTTCCCAGGATTGAAATGAGAGCTCTCAGGTTTTGGTTTTAAATTTAGTTTTAATCTTAAAAAGGGAATTGTGGTACTTAAGTGACATGGACCACAGGACAAAGGCACATAGCAAATTGACATAATCTGGGGGGCTGGTGTTGGGGACAGAAAGAATTTAGGATTTAGGAAAAAAAAAAAAACCTAGCTGCAGATATGATTTTTGAAGAAAAGGAGAAAATTCAAAGAGTCTTTTGGAATGCTGCTGTGCGTGTCAGCGCAGGCACTTACTAGGCACCTACAGAGTACACAGTCCCGGGTTGCTACAGCTCTGGAGAACATATGTTCTAGCTTTTCTGGAGCAGGCTTAATTTCACTTTTTTTCATGGCCAGACCATGTGTCTCATTTTTTGATCTAGCCAATATATTCACAGCAGGGGAAGCAGAGAGCAGAAGGTGAAAGTGCTGACTCAGTGAGGAATCACGTGGGTTATGTTCCCTTCTCAGATGAGCCCTGTTCCACCTGGGAAGTGTAGGAAATTGTTCAGAAAGCACACCAGGCTCTGAAACATCTGTGCACATGGCCAGATTTTTCTGGCACTCTGTGATCCACCCTCCACACATCCCCTCCTTCATCCCATCTCAATCCAGAAGAATTTAGTTATCGGCAAACCTCCATTATAGGCTAAATGAAACGTTCATTTGGATTGGACCTTAGCAATTTTTGCAAACAAATTGTGCAGTCAGTGAACCAGGCCTCAGGCCATAAAGTACACACAATAAACTATTTTTGTTAATTTATGTACAAGATGAACAGTTCAGATTTGCTGATTTTATAGCCAGTTTAGATTAGCGAGAAGGATTTTAAAGATAGTGGGGTTAATCTAAATTTAGAGAAAATTACATTTTTTTTAAACAATGTCTTTTTGCCCTTCTTCCACATCAGTACCCTCCTAATAATCCTCCCTTCTTTAAAAACAACAACAACCTATAGTTGGTTACAGACAGCAATAATGCCCACTTTGAATTTCTTTTTACATTTATTTCTTCTCTATAGCCTTTGGTAGAGATGCTGGTGTGTGGGACAATGCAATGATTTACTGCTCACTGGTTTTAGATGCAAGGATCTGAGAGCAAGGAGGTTAACTGGGCCTTGTCTCCCCTTTTCCAGATAGCATATATTATGTATCAGGTGTTCAGAATATTAAAAAGACAGGAGTTCATGTTGTGGCTCAGTGAGGAATCAGGTTTGGATCCCTGGTCTTGCTCAGTGGGTTAAGGATCCGGCGTTGTGGTGAGCTGGGTGTAGGTCAAAGGCATGGCTCGGATCTGGCATTGCTGTGGCTGTGGCGTATGCCAGCAGCTGTAGCTCCGACTGCACCTCTAGCCTGGGAACCTCCATATGCCCCTGGTGCAGCCCTAAAAGGCGAAAAAAAAAAAAAAAAGACAAACTTTATTCCTTAGGGACTCTTCATGGGCCCCTCACAGTGTTAATCCAAATAACTCTCTTTAACAAAGATTGGCTTTATGGTCTCAAATTTCTGCCTTGCACCTGAATTGGCTGCTTGCTTTATTTTGAATCCATTGAGGCACCCTGCACTGACCAGCGGATCATTAAAAAAAGAAAGACAGTTGATTCTCTTTACTTTAATTTTAATTCATATTGGTTATCATTGCTAATCATCTTCAAAGAGAATTATTGCTTACGGAAATTAAAATTTATACCTTCCAAGGAAAGATACAAACATAACTCTCCTCCGCCTAATATTTAGTGATACCTCTTCAGTATTTACGGTTGGTATTGCATTGATTAATATGGCCTGACACATAGTAGGACCTAATATTACTTTGAATAAAGCATAGTTCTCCAAGGGTAGAGAGTATAGCATTTTCTATTCTGCCCTGTAAGTTAAGATTTGAATTAAAAAACCCAAAAACCCAAGAGCAGTATCATTTGTAGCCTCTGGGTGAACCAAATTATTTTTCAAAATAGGCGCCTCTAGAATGATGGCTGGAGGAGTGTGGGGCAGAGCTGAAAAGCTTGGGTGGTGGAGTCAGACAGGCAAGGCGAGAAGTCTCAGGTGGGCCCCTCAGGCTGGTGAACAACTCATCAACCATTGGTGACTTTGGACAGCTCACTTGATCTCTATGAGCTTCTGCTTCCTCCTCTGTCAACTGAGCATCCCAGCAGTATACAGCTCTCTGGCTCACTGTGAGGATTAAGTGGGATATTGTGTGTAAAAGGCCTGGCCCATGGGAGCAGCCACCGAGGGGCGGCTGTTCTCATTAAGTCAGGTGTGGGGACCCGGGAGGTTGGAATTTGGGATGAATGGCTTTGCCTTTGGAGATTAACATTCCCATTATCATCACATAAATCAAATGGACAGTCTTTGAGGGTTTATGGCCTTTCCATCTTCCTAGGAGGCACTGCTTCCTCCAGATGTAGTTCTTAACTCAGAGGCCACCTGGAGGGCTTCCCGAGGCGTCATCTATTAACAGGCTCCAGGCTGTATATACCCAGGAGGGAGGAGGCAGCCGTTCCCTGGGGAAAGGGGCCACAAGTTTGGGGCCACCTCAGATCCCTGCCCCCACCCACACTTTATTTAGCTTTCATTCAGGAAGGGGGGCACTCAGGCCCGCAGATGGGAGCCGTTTCATCTTAGCTGGGTCAGAGGTGAATGGAGATAAGTAACATCTTCTTACCAGGAGGCCCCAGGAAAGCTTGGTGTGCTGTTGGAGTTGAATCAGGATCTCAGAGATTAAACAGACCAATACTCTCCCACTCTCCCTCACTCCAGGGGGAGTGAGGCCCTGCGAGAGTAAGCTGCAGCCAGCCAGGTGGGAGGGCGGTGGGCTGCAGGGTCCTGTCAGTCATCAAACGCTTGGGGAAGAAGCAGGACAATTGCTCACCCAACAATCCAAAGTCTGGGCTCTGTACACTTCACTGTACTAGATGGGAGCTCCCACACAGCCCTGCTGTGCCATAATGGCAGCCCCCGTTCCTGCCTCCTGAGCCCTGGGACTAGAGTGGGCTTCTTGACACAGACTGAACTGCTGTGGCTCTGGGCCAGGCTGCTCCTGGGACTCATAGCAGCAGCAGCATCCTGGAGTCTGATCCAGTTCCTCTGGTCAGGTTCTGTTCTAACAAGGGCAGCATGTCAGGGAAGCATGTCAGCATGTGCATGTGGTTTAAGATTAGCAAACTTAATCAGTTTATCCAGGTTACTAAAGAGGGGGAAAGTGCTTATGTATTTAGGAATGTTTCTAAACACCCAGCAAACCTCTTCTCTTGTGTCCCTGGTCACCCACATAAAAATGTTCTTCCTTGGTACTCCTACAGCACTTCGTATCATTTCCTCTCAGTATGCAAATCCTTGGCTACACTGTGTGCCAAACTTGCTCTCATCTCTTGCTTAATGTCCTAAAAGAGAACTGAGGTGGCCTTTCTCTCTCCTTTCCTTCCATTACAAATGTCCTGGGCATTTGCATGCCACGTACTTCTAGGTGCTGGGGACAACTGTGACAGACACAGGCATAGCCACTACCCTGTGGAGCTGGTGTCCTAGAGGACATGCTCACTGAGCTCTTCCTTGGGCAGGAGCCACGTCCTACTTCTCGTATCCCTTGTGGCAGTTTATGCTTATGCTGAAATGCCTGCTGCATGAATACATGCCTCTTGGCATATATGCAGAGGTTGCTGATTCAAAAGCTCCCGGGAAAAATAAACAAGTGAAATGAGCTGAATGTCTGGAAAACACTAAGGAGTGGTGGTGACTTTGGCAAACAGAGAATGTGGGCAATGGTTGACACCCATTACTCTCACTCTAGCTACATGTGGCCATCTGAGAATATGAGTCCTGCCTAGCTGAATCTTCTATTTTCTTAAGAGAAGCTGGAAATTGGAATTTTCATGTGAAACCTCATTTTTAAACATTAAAGCGAATTCAATTAAAAGACCCAGGAAAGTATATTTGTGGGTCAGCTGAAGGGGAAGGCTGTTAGTTAGAGTGTGCTTGTTGGTAGGGATTTGATGCTCTGTGGTGTTTGTGATGAGATGGGTACCATATCTCAGCCCAGCATGCTACAAATCTGTGCTGGCTCACAGATTCCTCCTTCTGTGCACCCCCTCGAGTTCCCGCAGTCACCTCTTGGCCCCTGTCTATTGCAGAGGTGTCCTTATCACCTGCCTGTCCTTTCAGCCCCTCCCACATCCTCCAGTGAACACTCACATGTAGTGGAGGAGGAACGGAAATCTCTGGGGTGAAGTAAAGCATGACAGTGACGAGGCTTGGGAATAGCCGTGTTGCACTGGGGTTGCTGTCTTTGTTTAGGAGAGAGACAGACCTGGGTGGAACACCACCACATACTGAAGGTGTTACTTCACTTCTCTGGGCCTCAGGTTCTTTACCTGTAAGATAATCATAGTATCTGCCTGGCAGATGGTGATAAGAATTAAATTATATACTGCATCTACATAGTACATATATAAAGATTTAATCTCCTTATTTGGTATTGAAGGAAAGGCTGGAGAGCTTCTTAGGTCCTCGAGGGTCCTGACCTAGACAGGACTGGTCTGAATTTTGAAGAGTGGGGTGGTGATGATTAAAATCATGGTGAGGGGCTTTGTGGGGAGCAAAAGTGGGAGGTAGATTGCTGTTCACTCACCATTTGGGCTATCGTCATGCCTCGTGATGGCCTTGAGTGTTACCAGTATTTTTATTTTTAACCTGTGATCAGAACAATGATGAAACCATGGAGGTAAAAAAAAAAAAAAAAATGATGTTCTTTCCATCCCTTTTGTTGGTCGTGGCTGGATTTCTCTGAGTTTCTGACAGGCTGCATAGTTCATGCAGGATGACAAAGAGGTTGCTGGGGTTTGAGAGGGGTGTGTGGTGGCAAAGTTGGATGGGTCTCTCTCGTGTATTTCTTGGGGGCATGTTGGAAAGCATGGAGAATGTTAAAAACCTTGCCTAGGTTGCAGAGCTAGAATTCAGTATGAGGGAGATGCTCTATATGAATAATATTTCACTACATCTCGAGTTTCCTGGTGTGTGTGCAAATACACACATTCTGCTTTTCTGCAAATGCTATGGACCAAGATGTGTCTGAACAAATAAGTACACCAGGTTGAGTAAGGGAATAAGCCCTTGATTTCACAGGTATTTCCCTAAAAACTGCCACACCACCGCTACTGGCGCCTTAATCTCAGCCTGAGAGAGAAATCTCTAAGAGCTCATGATAATGAGGATTTACTCTGCTGCCTTTTAACATGGGTACCTAATAAACAGCATAGGTGAAAAATGGTGTCTCCCAGACCAGTGGTGGCTAATCTCTCTGTTAGCATTGTGGACTCTAGTCAGACAGAAAGCTCTATTGCTTTCTAACACCAGTCTCTAAGAAGACCATCCACCTGTCGGGGGGTGGGGGTCTGTAAACCAGCTGACACTACCTCTTCTCCAGGCTAGGGTGGCATTGCATACAACTGGATGGAAAGTACTTTCTGTATAATCGCCGTTCTTGGGAAGACAGGGATACTCTTTGTGCATGACTCTTCAATGTCAGGACTGATCCCAGTAAGGCAGAGAAATATTATGCGAGTGTTAGTTTAATAAACCGAAGAAAAAGATTCCATTTTCATTCCAAGCCGCACCCCAGTATGCTCCTTGGAAAAAGCTTGGAAATAACATCTCTGGAGCTAGGGACTGAGAAGGGTGGAAAATACCTGGTGAAGATCTAAATCCAATGAGCTGCAGAGAAGATGACCAGCCAGGCAGCCTTCTGGGGTTTCCGTGGGGTGCATCTCCCTGAGGATAAAGCTCCCAGCATCACCCGGTTTCCTGACTGGCGTCCCCCACCCTGACCCTGGAGTCTCCCCTGGCTGCCCCAAACCTGGGAGTAGAACTGAAAACACTGGGTGGTGAGCCTCCCTGTGCTCCTACTGGTGACTTCCTGCTATAAACCTGCAGCAGACAGCGCCCTCCACTTGCACCACCTTGGGAAAGAAAAATAGACCCTATTGCTAGACAGCAACGCAGGCTCCACAAACATCGTGGGATCAGAGGGCAGGGGCTCAGCCAGGGCACTAGCAAAACTGGCCCACAGCCCCACCACCGTCTGTTTATTTTCACAGTAGCATTGCCTGTCTGTACCTCAGGAAGGAGAAAGACCTCCATCCCCACCCCCTGCCCCAGCCCTCCTCTGCTCTGCACGTGTAGATCACTTAGGGCCTACTGCTGCAAAGGCCACAACGGCGCTGACCTGCTGGCTCATTTATTTATTTTAGTTGCACGTAGACTGTCTTCTGGGTCTAAGTTACAAAGCTGGTGGGGAAGCACACAGTCTCCTACAAGATATTCAGCCATTGGGTTCTATTTGGTCTGCAGAAAATCCTATTTAATCAAGAAAGGGAGAGAGTTCCCATTGTGGAGCAGTAGGTTAAGAATATGACTGCAGTGGCTTAGGTGGCTGTGGAGTTTCCAGGAAACTTCCATATTCCTCCAATGCAGCCAAAAAAAAAAAGGAAAACTTGCACTGACATGTACACCCCCCCTACCATAACGCCCTCCTTTCTTTGACTTGAATCAATCTCTCCTAAAATAAAAGCGCTTTTCCGACATTTTATTATTATTAAAATTTCAAAATGTACATTAAAATAGACTTTTACAGTGAACTTTGGTAAACTCACACCTATGTTCTACCATTAACATATTATGCTATGTACATCTATCCAGCCATTTTCTTATTTTTGACATGTTTCAAAATAAATTGCAGACATCTGTACATTTTCTCCTAATTCATTATATATATATCAGTAGCTAAATTCAATGTTCACTTGCTGTTTTTTCTCTTAATAGAAAACTTGCAATGAAATGTGTGTATCTTTTGTGTATGTTCATTGACTTGACAAATGCATACCTTTGTGTAGCCCAAACCCTTGTCAAGATTTAAAACATTGTCATCACCCAGAATGTTCCCTTATGTCCTTGGCTAGGCAATACTCACCTCTGTTCCCTGAGAAGCAGCTACTTTCTGATTATTTCTTGCCTTATATTAGGTTTGCTTGTTCTAGATCTTTGTATAAATAGACTCATACAGTATGCTCCCTTAGTGCAAGGACTCTTTCATCAGCACAATATTTTTGAAGTCCTCCCATGTTGTTATCTATACCAATAGTTTGTTCCTTCTTGTTGCCAAGTAGGTTCCACAGTGTGTTCATCCCTTCTCCAATTTGGGAGCCTGGGCTGGTTCCAATTGTTAGTTAGTATTTTTTTTTTTTTTTTTTTGTATTTGTAGCACTGCACCCTCAGCATATGGAGGTTCCCAGGCTAGAGGTCGAATTGGAGCTGTAGATGCTGGCCTACACCACAGCAATGGGGGATCCGAGCCATGTCTGTGACCTACACCACAGCTCACGGCAACGCTGGATCCTTAACCCACTGAGCAAGATCAGGGATCGAAGCTGCATCCTCTGGTTCCTAGTCAGATTCATTAACCACTGAGCCATGCCGGGAACTCCAGAGTTAGTATTTTTAAAAGTTGCTGTGAATATTCTTGTTCAAGTCATGTTGTGAACATATGTTTTCATTTCTCTTGTATAAATATCTAGATTTGTATAGGTCTGATTTTATAAAAAATTGCCAGGCTTTTTTTCCAATGAGATTTTTAACATTTTACACTGCACCAGCAATGTATGGAAGTTCTGGTTGCTCCACATCCTTGCCAACATTTGATATTGTCAGTCTTTTTCATTTTAGCCATGCTGGTGGATGTATAGTAGTATCTCATGAATGAGACTTGATTGAGCAGTATTCCTGGCGTGGACTTCAACTTTAATTTTCATTTTCTAGAAGTAGATTTGAGCATATAAGTCCTTGCCTCAAAAAATCCTGAGACTGGGTTAAATATCCGTTTTTTGTTTGTTTGTTTTTGTTTTTTTTTCAAATTGTTATTCTCACTGTCCATTCATACTCATTTGCTAGGAGAATTTCCATTATAAATAACACTTTTTATTTTTTTATTTTTTTGGAGGGATATGTGTCTTGGGAAGTGAGTAAGGAATGCATTTTTAGAAATCACTTGATATAGAATCTTGGGGATGTGGACTTTGAATGAGTGAGGTCAGGAAGCATAGCAGTTTTTAGGAATGTTTGTGCCACATGTTTGGTTGGCAGCACTTGGAATGTCATTTACTTAGTTCTCAGCTTTTCCTTCTATGTTGGTCTTAACTCTTTAGAAAGGGACTCTAATCCTCCTTGTTGACCTCTTTGGCTTTTCTAGCAGCCTGCTCTGCTTTCTGTTGTGTTTTTCTTGCTGCTGTTTCTGCTCAGCTGCTCCTTAGACAGGTCCTTTTCTTACCCCATACTCCCTGTGCTTCACATCCTAGGTTCTTGGCTTCAACTCCTGTATGGAGGCATACCTTGTTTTATTGTGCTTCATGGATACTGAGCTTTTTGTTTTTTGTTTTTTACAAATTGAAGATTTGTGGCAGCCCTGTCTTGGGCACATCTATTGGCACCATTTTTTTCCAATAGCATTTGCTCGCTTTGTGTCTCTATCACATCTTGGTAATGCCTGCAATATTTCAAAATATTTTTAATTATTGTTGTTTTGTTATGGTGATCTGTGATCTTTGATGTTACTGCTACCATTTGCTTAAGGCTGAGATGATGGTTAGTATATTTTAGCAATGAAGTATTTTTTAATTAAGCTATGTACATTTAAAAAAATAATGCTATTGCACACTTAAGAGACTACAGGAGTTCCCGTCGTGGCTCAGTGGTTAATGAATCCGACTAGGAACCATGAGGTTGCAGGTTCGATCCCTGGCCTTGCTCAGTGGGTTGGGGACTTGGCGTTGCTGTGAGCTGTGGTGCAATTTGCAGACACGGCTCGGATCCTGTGTTGCTGTGGCTCTGGCGTAGGCCGGCGGCTGAAGCTCTGATTTGATCCCTGGCCTGGGAACCTCCATATGCCGTGGGAGCGGCCCAATGGCAAAAAGACAAAAAAAAAAAAAAAAAAAAAAAAAAGAGACTACAGTATAGTGTAAACATAACTTTTGTATGCACTAGGAAGCCAAAGAATTCATGTGACTTGCTTTATTGCAATGGTCTGGAACCAAACCCACAATATCTCTTAGGCATGCCTATGTATGTAAACTTATTTCTCCAGTCCTAACCTTTCTCCTGAAAGGAGACATCTCATCAGAGCTATTTTCTAAAAGCACAACCCTCTTCATGATTATTTATACCTTCTTTTTAAATATTCTTTTCCATCACGGTCTATCCCAGGAGATTGGATATAGTTCCCTGAGTGATGCAGTAGCACGTTGTTTTTTACCCATTCTAAGTATAATAGTTTGCATCTGCTAAACCCTACCCCCCAGTCTGTCTCATTACCTCCTTTCTCCCCCTTGGCAACCACAAATATGTTCTCTATGTCTATGAGTCTTTCTCTGTTTTGTAGACAGGTTTATTTGTGCCATATCTTAGATTCCAAATGTAAGTAATATAATATGGTATTTGTCTTTCTCTTTCTGACTTATTTCACTTAGTGTGAGAATCTCTAGTTGTATCTATGTTGCTGTAGATGGCATAATTTCATTCTTTTTTATGGCTGAGTAGTATTCCACTGTATATATGTACCATGTTTTCTTTATCCATTCATCTATTGATGGACATTTGGTTTGTTTCCATGTCTTGGCTACTGTGAGTAGATCTGCTATAAGCATAGGGGTACATGTATATTTTTGAATGAAAGTTTTGTCCAGATATATGCCCAGGAGTAGAATTGCTGGATTATATGGCAGTTCTATATTTAGTTTTCTGAGATACCTCCATACTGTTTTCCATAGTGGTTGTACCAGTTTACATTCACACCAACAGTGTAGGAGGGTTCCCTTTTCTCACCCTCTCTAGCATATATTATTTGTAGACTTATTAATGATGGTCATTCTGACTGGTGTGAGGTGATATCTCATTGTAGTTTTGATTTGAGTTTCTCTAATAATTAGTGATGTTGAGCATCTTTTCATGTGCCTGTTGGTCATCCTTGGAGAAATGTCTATTTAGGTTCTTCTGCCCATTTTTTAGTTGGTTTGTTTGTTTCTTTGTTGTTGAGTTGTATGAGTTATTTGTATATTTTGGAGTTTAAACCCTTATTGGTTGCATTATTTGTAAATATTTCTCTCATTGTGTAGATTGTCTTTTTAGGTTTTTTTTTTTATGGCTTCCGTCACTGTGCAAAATCTTGTAAGTTTGATTAGGTTCCATTAGTTTATTTTTATTTCTATTGCCTTGGGAAACTGATCTACAAAAACATTTGTATGATTTATGCTGATTTTTTTTTTTAGTAATTCTCCATCAGCTGCAAGAGAAAGCCCACCATAGCTAACAAGTTTTTTTTTTTTGTCTTTTTTCTCTTTTAGGGCTGTACCAGTGGCATATGGAGGTTCCCAGGCTAGGGGTCGAATCGGAGCTGTGGCCGCCAGCCTATACCACGGCCACAGCAACGTGTGATCTGAGCCACATCTGTGACCTACACCACAGCTCAGCACAACGCCAGGTCCTTAACCCACTGAGCGAGTCCAGGGATTGAATCTGCATCCTCATGGATGCTAGTTGGGTTCATTAACCATTGAGCCATGAAGGGAACTCCGTTTTTTTTTGTTTTTTGTTTTTTTTCAATGCCCACTTTGAGCCCAGTTCTGTACTGAACACTTTATAGGTATTTTCTCATTTCATTTCCACAGCAATATCTATGAGGGAGGTTGTTTTTTTACATTCTTTCTTAGATGAGGAAACTGAGTGTTTAAGGAATTTACCTATGGTGGAATTGATATTCAAACCCAGACAGTTTGACACCATAATCCAAGCTTTTCATTTCTATATTGTCCCTTAGTAATATGACCTCTACCTGTCTTCTGAGAATTAGACCTGACACTTCCTATCTCCCCTCTTGCCACACCCTGTGCTTCAGGCACCCTGACAGACTTCCTGTAACTTAAAGCAAGCCAGGTTCTTTCAGACCTTCTTGACTTGGCAAATGCTACTACATCTGCCTATGATAGTTGCTTTGCTCACTACCTTTTCCATCAGTTGAACTCATCTGTCCAGCATGAGTCCAAGCATCACTATGCCTGCAGAGCCTATAAACAAGTGTGTCACTGGTTCCAACTTCCATTTCTCGTGGCACATGTGTTCTGGGGTTGTTTTGATGTTTCAGCCTGTGAATTAACTTGAGACAGGACAGGACCTTGTTTTATTAATATTGTTCTCCAGAAGTTAGCTTTGGATCTCTTAGGTGAGGTCCCCTGGGATATGGACCCTGAGAACGGCAGCTAGAGGGAGGGTGGGAAGCAGGTTGGGCGGAGGAGAACTGCGCTTAGTAAAGTTACATACATCAAGAGCCTCAGCTTGTCTGTGAGGTGCTCTGGAGATGCGCTTGTCCTTTGTATTTCTTCTTCCCTGAGACCTGGATTCAGGCCTTCGTCCCACATGTCTGCCAGTCCTTAGATGGGGGCTGCCCGGGGAAAGCAAGGGGCATGACCTTAGGTGGTGCCTAGAGCAGTGGTGGGAGAGGATTTGACTGAGTCTGTAGCACCCGAAACACTTGGGATAGCTCAGGAAATGAGCCCCTCAGCTCTGCAGGGGAGCTGGGTAGCACACTACCACACATACTCAGCTTAGCAAACGTGTGGAAAGAGTGAACGTGGGAAGGTCATCCGTTGAAGCAACCGGATTAAATGCATTGTGTAGTCTCTAAAGCATATAGTGATCTTTTTTTCCCCCCTTTTTGACCACGTCCATGGTATGTGGAAGTTCCTGGGCCAGAGATCAAACTCACACCACAGCAGTGACAATGCTGAGTCTTTAACCCACTGAGCCACAGAGAAACTCCCATGGCTGTCTTTAAAAATCAGGAAAAGTTTCTTTGATTAGTAGAGCATTGGTTGATTAAATCTGTATTAGGAAAATAAGAATTTGATTTTACCGGATAGAAGCATTCCTTATATGCTGAATATTGCTTAGGCATTCATTTGGCATTGCTGGAAGAAGCAAAGTGTCTGTCTTTAAAATAAAAAAGGCTTTTATTTTACCTTGTAATCTGCTAAACATGCTAAGTGATACAAACTATATGGGAGGCATACTTGTTAGTCATTACTGGATTCTGAGACTAGGAATGGGACTTTAGTGCATCCTTTTCTTACTATAGTCACTTAGGATTAAAGGGGCCTGTTTTAGCTTTTTCTGTTGACTTCCTTTCTCACTAGAACCAGTGCCTTGAGGTCCCAGTATGCTTTGAGTGTTAGGTGTAGCTTTATTCCACAGAGTTTATGAGTCAGTAGTCCCCCCTTCCCAATCCTGTAGTTTTGTTGATTTAATCCTAGGATGTGGTTTGGTTGGTTTACATCCCCTTAAGGTGTCATCATCAACCAGAATTATTATCCTAGTTCCTCCCTCTGAGAGGAGGCAGAAGTAGCCCCTTGGGTTAAGACTCTGGCCCCGGAAGCCATAGAACCTTTGGCCTCAAGGGGCCCTGTGGAATCTGAACCACTTCTGGAGAGACTGAGAATGACTGAGCCTGTTAATGGACTCCATCCTTTTGTGGAGTATCCCAAATTGTGGTCATTTGGAGCATTAATAAGGAATTGTTTATTGACCTGTATAAACACATATACTATTTATCACTATAAATGTAACAGGTGCTTCCCAGGCTTCCAGCTGGAGGTACTCTAAGATCTCCAAAAAAGTAGCACAGCAGTATTTTTCAGGCCCAGCTCTCCTCACAAAGAACTGTGGAAAACTCAGCCTCCTTTAAATTCTTCCTTTGGGTTTAACGCAGGGGATGTTGGGGAGAGGGGCTCTGGCATCTTGAAAATTGCTCTTTCTATACATTCTGTATAGAAACCTGACTTTCCATGGAAAATACCAGTAGTAGAGCATCCACTCATGACTGCATAATGCTCTTATTTCTCTTTTTTTACCTCGATGAAGAGGAGTTCCCAATATTTCATACTAATGACCTCATTCATTCATTCAGTAAGCACTTACATTGAAGAAGTATTAGGTACTAAGCATTTCTTTAGGTGACAGGGTATACCTATTAAAAAAAAAAGATTTAGTCCCTCTTTTCATGGCGCTTGTAATCCTATGAGGGGAAAGATGCTCCATAAACAATTCAGTACATGTCAGGTGGTGATATGTGCTGCAAAGGGGAGTAAAGCAAAAAAAGGGGGGGCATAGAGTGAAGGGGGTAGTGAGTGCTATTTAATATAGATGAGGTGATATTAGAGCAGAGATTTGGAGAAAGTGAAGGGGTGAGCCATGTGGATGTCTGAAGAAAGGGCATTCTAGGCAAAGAGATAGCAGGTTCAAAGAAGTACAATCAGGCTTGACATATTTAGTGAACAATAAGAAGACCAGTATAGATACAATGGAATGATTGAAGAGGAGGAGAGTAGGAGGTAGTAAGGACAGGTCACAGGGACATCTTATAGACCATGGAACAGTCTTTCTCTGCCTAAGATAGGAAGCATTGAAAGTTTCCAAATAAATGAGTGAGATGATCTGACTTCCACTTTAACAAAAGTGCTCTGACTGCTGTGTCAGTAGGTGCAGGGGGTGAGAGGCAAGGGTGGAAGAAGGGAGACCAGTTAGGAGGCCACTGCAATAGCATGTGGTGGCTTGCAATAGCATGATAATGGTGGATGTGCTGAGAAGTGGTCACATTCTGAATATGTTTAGGAGGAAGGGTTAATAGAATTTGGTGACAGATTGAATGTATGAGAAGAAGAGTGAATAACTCCAAGGATTTTTGCTTTAGCAATTGGTTAAAGTGGAAAAGTCATTTACTGAGATGGGAACAACTGAAAGAGGATCAGGTTTGAGTGGAAAACCACCTTATGTTTGTTTTGACATATAAAGGTCTGAGTAAGTGGTTGTAAATATGATCTTGGTGTTAAGGGAAGAGGTTGGAGTAGGAGATAAATTTTGGGAGCAACAGCATATAAAAGTGTTTCAAGCCAGGGCGGCAAATGAAATCATCCAGAGAATGAGTGTAGATAGAGAAGATATGAGATCTAATAATGAGGTCTGAAGTCCTCTGATGTCCAGAGGTCAGAAGAGATTGAGAAAGAGTGGCTACTAAAGCCTTCCTAAAAATTAGAGGAAATTATTTCAAGAAGAAAGATTTGAAGAGGGATGCAAAGGAATGAAGTAGTTGTCTGTAAGAGTTGTAGAGTAAATTGACAAAGAAGCATAGTAAACTTGCTTCTGAGCCAAGGTCTCACTTGAGAATTTGAAGAAAGACTTGTGAATGTGGCTATTTTTCCCAGCCATGTTGAGTGACACAGGAAGATATGTGGAGTAGGTGAAACATGGGGAGCTTTGTCAGATGAAGGCCAAGGGAGAGAGTGACCTATTGCCCATGGACTCTAAGAAAACGAATAGGAAAGACACACCTCACTACTAGTAGTGGTCAACATTAAGCCGCAGTGTACACCTCCTCGAAGTCTCTGACATTTGTCCAAAGTGAATGGGACAGAAATATGAGTGTCATTTCATCCAAAGGCCCTCCTCTGTGACACTGGGCATCAGACCATGCTTGTTACTGTCATGTGTCCCAACCTTCTCACACAGGCAATATGACCCCAAGGACAATGTGTTAGAATAGTCCTGGAGTTTCTGTTGTGGCTTAGTGGTTAACGAACCCAACTAGCATTCATGAGTTTGCAGGTTTGATCCCTGGCCTTGCTCAGTGGGTTAAGGATCCAGCATTGCCATGAGCTGTGGTGTAGGTTACAGACGTGGCTTGGATCTGGCATTGTTGTGGCTGTGGTGTAAGCCAGCAGCTATAGCTCCAGTTCGACCCCTAGTCTGGGAACTTCCATATGCCGTGAGTGCAGCCCTAAAAAGACAAAAGAAAAAAAAAAGAATAGTCCCTTTTCTGCATTGGCTGAAGAGGCTTAGTCCAGGGGCTGTCTTGCCACATCCCCACTCTCCCCACAGCATACAGTCATTTTCTTTTTCCAGTCCAGCCAAGATTTTGGCTCCTTAAATAGCAGGAGCCTATCAGTTGTGTCTGGAACATTCCTCAGCTCCATATACACAGGAGTCTGACCATTGAGACCTCTGTTGTCAAATTAACAACATTAATTTGTTTTCTTAGTGTATAAATCCTATAGTTCCCAGAAACTTGTAGAATAAAGAAAGTAGATATTTATTTATATTAAGAGATTCACCTGCATTTATTTAGGGAAAGGCTGAGAAATGACCAAGTCTTCCTTTCTTTTGAAAGCCTTTTGAAAACATTGACATATTTAGTGAACAGTAAGATTTTATGTATAGAGCATCAATAATATTCCTAATCTATGAACCGAGACACAGGAGTAGATCACTTGAAAATAAGCTTTCTGTCATTCTGAAGCTTTGTACAATTTTTCTCCCAAATTAACTGGGATTTTTCCATTAAACAATGTGATCTCAGCAAAAGTTTCTTTTTCACTTATGCTATCTTGACACACAGTGTCCAACAAGAAGTAATGCAAAATTGGCATCACAGAATCAGCCTCCTATTATTGTCCTGGGGTTAAAAACCCAAAATTGTAAAAATGTGGCTCATTTTTTATTGTTACTAATTTTTTTTTTCTTTTAACACTCTGTGCTCAAGGAAACTAAACTGTGTGCATGTTTTCTTGTATGGCTTGGAAGTATACATTTCCTTACCATATCTGATGTTTCTTGTGTTTGTGCTCTTCAAGCTTTCTTGGAAACCCGGCCCTCATCCAAATTGTGCATGTTCCAAGTGTTGGAAATAGGATTGAGGCATAGCCACTATGGAAAATGGTATGGTAGTTCCTCAAGGAATTAAAAATAGAACTACCATATGGTTCAGCAATCCCATTTCTGGCTATATATCCAAAGGAAATGAAATCATTATCTTGAAGAGATAGCTGCATTCTCTTGCTCACAGCAGCATTATTCACAATTGTCAAGCTACGGAAAGAACATATGTATCCACTGAGAAATGTGTGGATAAGGACAATGTGAGGCGTGCATGTGTGTCTGTATAACAGATATGTGTGTGTATATATATGTATATGTATATATAAGTACATAATAGAATGTTAATCAGCCTTTAAAAAGAAAGAAAGAAATCCTGTCATTTGCCACCGAATGGATGAACTTGGAGAACATATGCTAAGTGAAAGAAGTCAGACAGAGAAAGACAAATACTTTGTGCTATCATATGTAAAAATCTAAAAAAATAAAAGAAAGAGTTGAACTCACAGAAAGTAGTGGCTAGAGCTGGAGAGTGAGGGGAATAAGGAGGAATTGGTCAAAGTACAGATTCTCAGGTATAAGATGAATAAGGTCTGAGGGCCTACTGTATAACATGGTAGTCATCACAGTAGTTGATAACACTATTGTGGAACTGAAATGTGCTAAGAAAGTGGAACTTACATGGTCTCATACACACAGAAAGGGTAAATATGTGAGGTGATGAATGTGTTAATTAACTTGATGGTGGGACCCCTTTGTTTATGTGTATCAAATCATTATGTTGCACACTTTAAATACCTCCCAATTTTATTTTCAGTGCTATCTCACTGAAGTTGGGGGAGGGGAAGAAAAAGAAATGGGCCTGAGCTGAAACACTGTTCTTTGGATCACTGCAGCTTGAATCACTTAAGTCGGACCCGGGTCTTCCATCTTCCACTGCTAATTCTCCATAGTGAGCCCTCTTAGGATGACCTTAACTTCTGCGACTTGGTTTTGTTGAAGGCTTGAGATAGAGGCTGCCCATCTGAGCCACTGCTGGAGAATTAATTCAGAGGCACACAAGGGAAGAGAAGAGAAGGGGTGATGGATACGTCTTGGAGGCAGTGATGAAAGAGGTGTTGCCATTACTGTCAGGAGCCTGGGCCTCTCTGCTTTTGTAGGGTGGGCAGCTCTTCTCCCCCTTCAAGCTATAGAACTAGGACAACAGTGTCTATGCAGCCAGAGAAAAAGCCCCCTCTGAGCACAGGATGCTCTTGAATTCGAGCCACACTTACACTGGCATTATTCATGACAAATCCGCCTCCCCGAGCAGTCAATGTTGAGAGGGGGGCTGGAGAAAAGACAATAGTCCATTTAACAAAGCAGATGCTTTCAGCTCCTCTTTTAACCTCTTTCACATCTGTCATCACTCCTTCAAGTGCAGAGCTTTCACAGATTGGAAATGAATTGTCTGAAAGAAAAGGCATGGTGGAGGGGTTAGACTGAGCACATAAGTACAGGTGGAGATGAGGTGTGGGGCCAGGAGGGGCACATAAGGGACAGTCCCAGCCCCTACATGAATGTGCTCAAAGGCTTTCTGTTGTGCATAATGTACAATATAGCCTTCCTGCCATAGCTCATTCTTAGACCTGCCCTGCTCCTTCCTGCTTGGGCCTCACAGATGTTCTTTCTTGAAACAGAACCCTCCCATGATTTCCATAGTTTGGTTCCAACTAGCATAGGCTGGAGAACATCATAGGCAGGACTTGGGGATGGAATTGGCAGCCAGTCCCTGGGATGGCCATGGGTGTGCCTCCTCTCCCCTTCTCACCATCTCTGTGCATCTCCTTCCAGCTAGAGTCTCTCCAGAGACTCTGAGGTCCTGAGGCTAACAGCGTAGTCTTTCCCATTTCCTTCCCCTCTTTCTTCCTTACCTCGGTTCACTTGCGTCTTTAGCAAGGCACACATACAAACAAAACCAGGACTCCTAGTCTCAAGAAGAGCTATTAGCAGAGTTATGAGGCACCTGGGAATCTCCTCATTGACCTTTTCTCATATACTCAGATATTCTGAAGCCAGATCTATAGCTAGGAAATCTTCTCAGTGCATCTTGGGAACTTAGAGGCTCAGGTAGCTATGTGCATAGGCCCAGGAGTCTGAACTGACCTGTTTATTCTCTTTGTTTCATGGCATATCTTTCACCTGAGATTGGAGATAGCTCTGGCCTCAAGAAGACTGAAGAATTTTCTGCAAAAAAGCTCAATGGTATACATATCCCTCAGCAAACATTCCATTCTCTCCACATATGCAAGCACTCCATCTCCCCATCCCTGCAACATCCTGGAACCACACACTTCTAGAACCTTGGTAAAGTCTGAAGAACACAGGAATAAGAATCAGGGTCTTCCATACTAGGTAGAAAGTGCAGAGACCAAAGCCATAGTTAAGATCCAGAGATGCCTTCAGGAGAACAAGCACGAAGCACTCTTTGTATGTATAGCAATTTCTTTAGATGGTTGTGTAGAAAGAAAGGATTCTTTCACACTGGAGTGCAAGTTTCCTGAAGAAAGGGTTATGTTTTGGTCATTTTATATCCTCCTCATCACCCTGCCCCATGTTTTGTATAAGCTTATCAAATCGTTGTTGTGTTTATCCAGAGCTGCAAAATGATTAACACAGATTCCATGTGAAATGTCCTAGGCACATCTTCATGATGGCCCACCATCTAAGTTTTGGAGTGGAAGGTAAATCATTTCTATGTTAAGAGAGTCTCCAAAATTATGCAGAACTGGCACAGAGAGGATTATCAGAGTGAGAATTTTTGCAGTTAGGCTCTCTGGGGCCTTTTTGAAGTAGGTGTTTATAACACATTTTGCTGCCTGCCTCCATAAATTCCAAGAGTGCTGGTGATTTTACATCAAAAAATAAGAAGTGAAAATGAAGCAAGTTGGCTGTGAGAACATCCTTAAATTTCTATTGGTTGCTTCTGACTGTGAATCAGTTTTTACCATTTTCAGGGTGGTAGGAAGAAACACACACCCCAATACTTTAGAGCACAACAATATCTAAAAACAGCCTCAAGTTCAGAGGGCAAGGGAGAATTCTCTGAAACAAGCTTGGCCAGCAGTCTTGAGAACCCAGAGAGGAAACTTTTCGTTCCCTAAGAACCACTGACCTCAGCCCTCTTTTGGTCTTTGTAGTGCAGATACTAGATTTGTGGAGGCATTTGGAGGGTCATTAATTAGATGCTGGTGCTACTTATGTGTGGGGAGACCCTGTGCAGATGAAAGGTCCTGTGGTTTTGGATGAGGCCAGCTCTCAAACATTATAGTTGTTTTTCCTATTGTTCTCAACCCCCTCCAAACCTTTGAAAGAATAAGATCAGTAAGAGCAGAGAATTAAAATAATACTAGCTAACATTTATTGAGTGCTTACTAGGTGCCAAAAACGCTTTTATGTGTATTAAGTTATTTAATTCTCATAATACCACTGTATTTAGAGATGAAGAAGCCTAGAAACTGAAAAATGAAATGAGCCAATCAAGGCCAAGGCCACATGAACAGCGTTAAATCCCACATTTAGCCTGAGGCGAACGCTGAGCTCCCCCTTGAGCTATGCCACTTTTTGTTAGTGCCAAACTAACTGAAAAGGTGGGATGACTAGGACCATAGCCTTGATATTTTGTGCTGAGCTTGGGTACCTAGACCCCCAAACAATTAACCCAGTTAGAAATTTAAAAATAAAAAAATTTGAAATTGACAAGTGCATCCTGGGTCTTCTGCTTATCCAAGCCCAGGCTGACAAAGCCAGTTTAGGGCAGTTTAAGATTTTTCCCTGTCTATGGCCAAATCTGTTTTAGATAGAATCTTCCAGCTGGTTCTGATTTGCAAGATGGTACTCAGCTTTCCAAACAAGGCTGGCACTGGCATCTCAGAATTCCATTCCAGCTAATGCTGGTTCAGTTGTGCCACAATTCCCCTGATTGGCATATATATTTATCCTGCCCCCCCTTTTTTGGTAAAAGTGGAGTATAGCAGTTCATTTTTAATGTGGCATGTTGTAATATTTTTACATGAGATTTTCTCCTTCAATTTATTGCTCCCTACAAAGGAGTTTGTGGGTATGATTATTGTATTATGTTTATAATTGAAAACAGCTGACTTTGTGGATTTTTACATTTTACCTAGTTTTCCAGCTGGGTTTGACTTTGGCTTGTCATATGAGGCATAAGGGAAGGTGGTTTCAGGGAGAGAGTAGGGGAGAGTGTCAAATGATTGCTTTCATAGCCAACAATAGTCAACTAGCTCTGGAGAGCAAAGGACAGGGTTCTCCCAGGGCAACTCTTTTAGGTGTCTGGTGAACACTTTCAAATATAAAATGGGAGAGAGGAAAGTGTAAGTGCATATGTGGGTCATGATGCCAAGAGCCACTGTTCTACGGAGGGCTTATTATAGACACTGTGCTAAGAACGCTCAATGTTATTTCTTTTAATCCTCACCACAGCTCCATTTTGTATATGGGCCAACTGAGGTAGGGAGGGTGAGGATGAAATGTAACTGAGGGAGCTGAGATTCAAGCCCAAGATTTTCTGAGGCCGGAGGCCAAGTGTTTAAACCCTCATCCTACTCCCCCTTTCACTGAGCTGTCCTGCCTATGTAAGGTTCTAGCTGAAGAACCATTCAAATGTCCATTCAGAAAGACACCGTAGTCCTCCTCCATCGCCTTGGGAAAGTGAGCGCCACCTGTGACAGAGACCCTTCCTATAGCCCTATAAATTCTCCTATTATCAACTCATATCCTCCCCTACCTCCATCACTTTTAATAGAACCCCTTCCCTGTCCCTCAAAGCCTTGGGATGTTGAGACGTGCAAAGTGTTCCCATTTAGAAAGTTTTCCTACATGAGAAGTACTTCACAGATGCTGAAGATGTGGACCACATGTGGCCTGGTCTGTGCATTGTTCTATTTGCCAGAGACTCTTAGCTTAGTGGCTCACTGGGGGTCATCTCTGGGTCCAGCTACTCATTCATAATGTAAACTCTCTATGGAGTACTCAAGATTACAGTAGTTGCTATGGTCTGAAAGTCTGTGACCCAGACTCACATGTTGGAATCCTAATGCCCAATGTGATGGTGTTAGAAGGTAGGACTTTTGGGAGGTGATTAGGTCATGAGTGTGGAGCCCTCGGAAATAGGATTCATGACCTTATAAAAGATAACCTACAGAGATAAGGATCCCTAGCTCTTTCCACCATGTGAGGATATAATAAGAACCAGGACCTGAAAGAGGGTCTTCACTTGACCATGCTGGCACCCTGATCTTGGACTTCTGACCTCCAGAACTGTGAGCAATGAATGTCTGCTGTTTATAAGCTGCTCAGTCTGTGGCATTTTATTATAGCAGCCCAAATGGACTAAGACAGTAGCAGAGATCTCTAACCTGACAGTCTTTCTTTTCTCAGATATATTTTTCTTGCTGTCATGGAGCAGACAAAGGAAGATGTGCCAGAATTTTATGTTGACTCAGCATTAAAAGGGAGCCATTTCTCCTTATCAGTTGGTCCTGTGTGAGTGATTTCTGTAGGAGGCTGACTTACTAAATGCTTGGCACCTGTGGCCTGCTGTTCTCATCTGTGTCTCCAGTCTCTTGGTTGTTGAGTTCGTGCTTGGCAAGCAACATGAGGATATCTTATATAAGAAGGGGCTGAAAACTTGAGAAAAAGCATGCGTAATTCATGGGCTTTCCTTTAGTTTTTCTTTGATTTTAGTTTGTGCTCTGGCAGTGACATTGAAAATTGATGAGATTATTCTTGGCTAGAGTCTATCCTGTAAGTTCATATAATTATTTTGTATCTGTGCACTAGAACTGAATTTTGAGGTAAATGTATAGGGCTTAATAACTTGCAGCCTGGATTTCTTATAGAAAGAGACCTGAATGATTTTGATATTCTTTTTTGGCTTTTCATCATAGATTTGGCCACAGATTTGATTTAGTGAGATACTTTCTGTTCCTTCAAAAAATGTTTGTCTGCTTCTTTCTTTCTAGAAAGGAAAAGAAAACATCTTAATTTTTTTCCTTAGTGGACAAACTATTCTTTAAAATATAAATAAACATTGAGAATGATGTTATTCATCAATGTGATTTTTCTTTCTTTTTCTTTTCTCTTTTTTTGTGGCCACGCCTACAACATACAAAGTTCCCAGGCAAAGGGTTGAATCAGAGCTGCAGCTGGGGTCTACACCACAGCCATGGCAACACTGGATCTAAGTCATATCTGCAACCTATGCTGCAGTTTGTGGCAATGCTGAATCCTCAACTCACAGAGCCAGGCCGGGGATCGATCCCACATCCTCATGGAGACTAGTCAGGTCCTTAACCTGCTGAGCCACGATGGGAACTCTGAATGTGGTTTTTCCATTGGTGAGACTTTCACTCTGTCTTTAGTATTGATGTTTTTTCCAAGGGAGATAAGTCATTTCCTCTTGGGTTTAGTATGTTTGTATTCAGGTGGCTTTGTGTGGTTTAGGCTATGGACTCAAGATCCAAACATCAAGGCTTCCCCCTAAGGCATCCCCTGAACATCTAGTGTGTTTCTCACCAAAGTGAAAGGAAGAGTTTGACTCACTAGAACTTGACCATGAAATTTATTAGTGAAGGAGTTCCCGTCGTGGTGCAGTGGTTAACGAATCCGACTAGGAACCTTGAGGTTGGGGGTTCGGTCCCTGCCCTTGCTCAGTGGGTTAACAATCCGGCGTTGCCGTGAGCTGTGGTGTAGGTTGCAGACGCGGCTCGGATCCCGCGTTGCTGTGGCTCTGGCGTAGGCCGGTGGCTACAGCTCCATTCAACCCCTAGCCTGGGAACCTCCATATGCCACAGGAGCGGCCCAAGAAATAGCAACAACAACAACAACAACAACAAAACAACAACAAAAAAGACAAAAGACCAAAAAAAAAAAAATTTATTAGTGAAAAAAAAATCTGAAGAATTCCCAGAAGGCTACATGCTTCCTTCTCACGGGATGGAGGATCACATGGTGAGTTCTGCAGCCAGGTGGCCAGGAGTGGGCCAGTCCTGGTGTCACCCCTGGCTGGGAAGTCAGGGAAGGTGCTCACATGCAAGGGGCAGAAGTGCAAGATGGAGAAGAACTGTGAAGCACCTCAAAAATGAAAGAGAACAGGAAAACAGTTTTGCAGCTGTACTGGGTGAGGAATTTAGGGGGTATGGACTAAGGTCTAGATGTAATTTCAGAAAACCTTCTGGTCAGTACCCTGTATAAAACTCCTGGATGACCTATTGCAAAAAATCTGCAGCCAGTCCCTATAGTATTGCTCAGTATTGTTCAGAGTTTAGGAAGTCTGATTTGTGTTTTGTCTGAATGTAACTCCTAGCTGAGGCTAAGTCATGTGGGGCCTTAGGGATCATTTAGCTGAAATTACAAATTACCAAGTAGAAACATATTCTTTAGTGAACTATCAATGCATTAATGTCAACTAATCACAGTAGCATAGCATTTAATGATAGTTTTGAGCAAGGTTAAAAGAAATGTATAATGAGGCATAACCAGGAACTTTTACCATCAGTCTCTGCCTGTATCACTTCTTTGGCATACTCAATTGAGAATTTGATTTTTGATTTTTGAAGGGGTTTAGTAAAGTTTAGACAATCTACAGAGAGCTCTGGGCAGGATTAAGGATACCAAGGAGGAATGAAGCAACCAGGGATGGGCAATGATGAGAAACTGTTTTCTGGGACTGAAGGGGGAGGGGAAGAACAGGATTTCTGAGAGCTCAGGCTATGGAAAGGGAGCTGGCTGACAAGGGCCATAGCCACTGCCAGAGCCAGAGGTGCTGAGCAGGATCAAGCAGAGGAGAAAAACCTTCGTCTCTCCTTTCCCATCCTCTGATCTTCTCTTGTTGCCTTCTGTTGGCTGAGCATTACAGGGCACCAGAGCCCCAAAAATGTAGATAGTACTATCTGTGCATGTCAGTTCCCTGGGCACCCAGGTGGCCAGAGACCAGGGAATGGGCTTGGGATGCCACACAAACAGAGAAGAATCAGCCGCCTGGATGTCCCTCTAGTGAATTTTGACCCTTCTTAAGAAAAGCCAGCCAGTTTTGGAAACTTTCTTGGCATGTCCAGGCTATGCCTATGGTTCTGAGGCTATGCCTATGGCTCTAAGGCTCTAACTCTCAACCACACTAGGATTTCCATTCCCTAGAGTCTTTTTTCTGCTAAAACAGTAGTTTTCAAAACTTTTTCCTATCTCAGCACACTTGAAGGGCAGAACACAGAATCAGGACACATCAGCGCTTATTAGTAATGCTGGTGTGCAGTGAAGGTGTGATTCTCATTAGGAGAAGGGAGCATGACACCCTGAGGAAGGTATAAGAATTCTTGGGTGTCAGCCCCTCCAAATGCTTCTGATAAGTGTCTGTACTCCTCTGAGGATCACTGTGCTTGATGACACAACCTTTTTCATTCTGATAGGCAGTGTGGGGTTTTCTCTCCAAACGTTTGAATTTTTACCAGTGGCCATAGTTGAAATTCTTGAGGACCTGAATCCCAGGGATTTGGATTTGAATCTTATTCTATGTGATCTTGGGCTAGTCGGTTAATGCCTCTGAGATTCAGTATCTTAATCTATAAAGTGGACATAACTATGTCTACCTTCTAGGATCATTGAGAAGAATAAGCTAAAATCAACTGAAGAGGAGTTACCATTGTGACTCAATGGTAACGAATCCGACTAGTATCGTGAGGACGGGGATTTGATCCTTGGCCTTGCTCAGTGGGTTCAGGATCCGGCATTGCCATGAGCTGTGGCATAGGTCACAGATGTGGCTCGGATCCTGTGTTGCTGTGGCTGTGGCCATCAGCTGTAGCTCTGATTCGACCTCTGACCTGGGAACTTATATATGCCCCTGGTGCGGCCCTAAAAATATAAATAAATAAATAAGGCCCTAAAAATACAAATAAATAAATAAAATAAAATAAAACAAAATCAACTGAAGAGCTTCGTGAATGGGGAGAATATTAGGTAATTGTTATTTATATTATCATTACTATCATGATGTCTTTTTTCTCACTTTTGTTTGTTTTATTATTTATTTATTTATTTTTTATTACTCAGATGAATTTATCACATATGTAGTTATATAATGATCATAACAATCCAATTTCACAGGATTTCCATCTCATAACCCAAGCACATCCCCCACCCCCCAAACCATCTCCTCCAGAGACCATAAGTTTTTCAATTTCTATGAGTCAGCATCTGTTCTACAAAGAAGTTCAGTCTGTCCTTTTTTCAAATTCCACATGTCAGTGAAAGCATTTGATGTTGGTGTCTCATTGTATGGCTGACTTCACTTAGCATGATCATTTCCAGGTCCATCCATGTTGCTAAAAATGCTGGTATTTCGTTCATTTTAATGACTGAGTAATATTCCATTGTGTATATGTACCACATCTTCTTGATCCACTTCTCTGTTGATGGACATTTAGGTTGTTTCCATGTCTTGGCTATTGCAAATAGTGCTGCAATGAACATCGGAGTACATGTGTCTTTGCAAGTCGTGGTTTTCTCTGGATAGATGTCCAGGAGTGGGATTGCTGGGTTGAATGGTAGTTCTATTTTGAGTTTTCTGAGGCATCTCCATCCTGTTTTCCACAGTGGTTGCCCCAATTTCCAATCCCACCAACAGTGTACTAGGGTTCCTTTTTCTCCACACTCTCTCCAGCACTTATTGTTTGTAGACTTTTTGATGATGGCCATTCTGTCTGGTGTAATGTGGTACCTCATAGTGGTTTTGATGTGCGGTGCTCTAATACTGAGTGATGCTGAACATCTTTTCATGTGTTTCTCGGCCATCTGTATGTCTTCTTTGGAGAATTGTCTTTTAGATCTTCTGCCCATTTTTTGATGGGGTAGTTTGTTTTTTTGGTATGGAGCTGCAGAAGGTGTTTATAAATTTTGGAGATGAATCCCTTGTCAGTTGAATCACTTGCAAAGATTTTCTCTCATTCTGTGTGTTGTCTTTTTGTTTTGTTTAGGGTTTCCTTTGCTTTGCAGAAACTTTTAAGTTTGATTAGGTCCCATTTGTTTATTTTTCTTTTTATTGTCAACACTCTGATAGGTGGATCTGAGAAGATGTTGCTGTCGTTTATGTTAGAGAGTGTTTGACCTATGTTTTCCTTTAAGAGTTTTATGATGTCTGGTCTTCTATCTAAGTCTTTATTCCATTTGGAGTTTATTTTTGTGTATGGTATTAGGGAGTGTTCTAATTTCATTCTTTTCCATGTGGTTGTCCAGTTTTCCCAGCACCACTTAGTGAACAAGCTGTCCTTTCTCCATTGTATATTCTTGCCTCCTTTGTCATAGATGAGTTGGCTGTAAGTGTGTGGGTCGAATTTTGGGCTTTCTATCCTGTTCCACTGATCTATATTTCCATGATGTCTTTTTATACACAGGAAAAGCTAGCTTTTTGTTCCATGCAGCTGCCCTAAAGCTGAAAAAAAAAGATATTTTAAATATTTATGGAATTACCCCAGTTTGAATCTTTTGCATCAGTTCTTTTCCAATCAGAAGCGGGCATAATTTTGTGGCCATTGTTATATTCCTTACTTTATTTTTCAAAGTCCTAAAGTTAAATGCAGATGAGTTTTGGATTAACATCTTTTCTTAATGACAAATACTTCTAGCTTCCTTTGAGTTCTGTTACCTAACATTTCTGCCACAGACAATTTTTCCCTTAGAAGGTGTGTTTTTTTAAATTTAAAACTTCAAAACCTACTTATAATGCTACATTGAGAGCAAAATGGTCATGTCTCTAAGTGATGACACTGTAGGTAAGTACAAGCTTATTTTTCCAGTTTGCCTTAATATTGTTGCATTGCTTCAATAATTAACAAGGCAAATGTTCCTTTAAATCAAACATAGGTGTTTTTTTTTTTTGGAATTTATTTCCTTTTGTAAAAGCCATATAGATACATACTTATTGTAGCAAATTTTAAAACTTAAGAAATATTGCATATGTGGGCTTATTCTTCAAAAACAACTAATCTTTTAAGGCTATTTGCATTTCATTTGCCTCTTCCCCATGCACGTAGTTTAACACTTGTGAAAATTGTTATCTCATTTTCTCTTACTTTAGAATATGAGTATTCTACATTGTTACTACAGATTTTTCATAGACAATTTTAATGGCTGGATAATATCCAATCAAAGGAATAGGACATGAATGTCAGACAGTTGTGATTTGTTTCTATGTAATCTTGATATGTATCAAATTGAATAAGGACAAGAGTAATCTAAGAAGGAATGAGGAGCTTCTCTCCATCTTTTCACAACTTCCTCTGTTTTACCTGGATCTTTTCCATGTCTCATTAATATTTAACTCATTTGTTTTATAGCAGCTCTTGGAAAGTCTAGCAGTGTGATAGACACATCCCTTTCACTCCTGATCACACAGACAAAGCTGTAGTACCACTCTGGCAAAGGCAGTGAGCCAGAGGTATGTGTTATTTTTGGAGCTTCCCTAGAGAAAAATCTGAACTTTCAAAAGTCTGGGCTTAACAGCTATTTCTGTTGCACACATATACAAACACACTCACAAATGTTGAATATTGGGATTCTAGATGACTTGTTTTCATTATTCAAAGAAAATATTCTCTTTCCCAAGATATCTAAAATACTTCCATGAATTCCAAGAATCATGGAAAATTAAGCTGTTTAGAGATTATCTATATAGCGTTTTTAATATGTGACATGTCTGCCATGTTTTTTTCCATCCTAAACTCATAGCTGACATTACTAATCAATCACTCTTTCCTGAGACAGCTTTGGATTTCTTCCCAAGATAGTATAACCACAGTGGTCTTTCATATATGTTTCAAGAGAACAAACTTCTTACCATCAAGAGCTCAATGAATCCTCTTATTTCACAGGAAACAAAGGAAACAAAAGTATTTTAGATTCTCTGTAGCGAAAAATAGTGCATCTGCTTGGCTTGTTAAGCATCCATAGAAGTTTATATTTTAAAAGAATTCCCATATTATTTGAAGGCACCCTAAAATTTGAGAAGCACTGATCTAGAACACTAGATTGAAGAGGGCACAGGTAAGAACAGATCCAGAGAGAAGCTATGGGGGCAGTTATGGGCAGGACCCCATGGGAATCAGTACCTTGGAGAGGGCATCGCATATGATGAACTTGTCCTCCGCTTCACGGGTCCAGAAACTCAAATTGCCAATAACGGAGAGATGACTAACCCACAGGAGAGGAGGTCTTGTTAATGAAACTCACAAGGAATTTTCATGCAAACTAGAAATCTTATGTATTAAATTTTAGTATGAACAGCATCTCTCAAAATAATTCTTTGCAGTTCTGCATAGTTTTAGATATTTTCCTCCTGGAAATTGGAGGCCTAAATGTCACAGATGATAGCAAATGGGAGTGGGCATTTTGGAGGGATGGCTTCCTCCAATTAGGGATGTTTCTTTTTCAAGAGAGCTTGATACATATGAATAAAGTCTCATCTTACATTGCCTTTAAAAACTTTTCACTCAAGCTGTCCTTGCCACATGCTAGATAAGTTTCAGTGAGTTTTCTATTAACTGCATTTCAGCTGTCTTTCTGAAGATATTTGCTGATTTCCCCAGTTCCAGGAACAATATACTTATAAGCTATTTCATAGGGGTGGCTGCTTTTACAGCTGTCTAAACTCCATGTGCATTTTTTCTTACTGGCTTCATTCTCTAAGGAGCCCTTTTCCTAATGTTATAACTTCTAGGAGCTCCTTATTATGGCTCCCAGTAATGACTATTTTAGTGAAATCTTGGCTCCTTAGCTGATTTGGGGCAAAACTTCTTAGGCTGTAAGTATTTAAGTTACCTTTTTGAAAAGCAATGATAAGAAAGTTGGAACGATTTACAAAAAGGGTCAAACCTTTAACTGCAAATGTACTTGGAGAGAACAGAGTCAAGATGGTCTTTAAATCCAAGGTATTATTCTCTGCCAGATGGGGAAAGGTACAGTATTATGGTTATAAGGGCTCCACTGGGTCTACATGGTTCTGTTAACTTCATTTAAAGCCAGACTTCTTAGTTTGCCAGAGGTAGCTACTCTAGACCAAAATGCTAAAGAGTGATTGGGGATACTATAAATTTGCTTGACATGCATCATTTCCAAACATTTCCTAGTCCTTGTGGAGGGGGAACATTCTGCTTCTCCAATAGAGTGGGAATGTGAGGACATGTTCTTGGAGAGCTGCATCTATTATAGTTCATCTATTTCCATGATCAAAAGGCAGCCTTTACTGTCTCATATTATTGGACAATAAATAGCCCTTAATGCTTTGCAGTTTCTTTCCTTTGGAGACTTCTGGAACACAGTTACATGCCTACTACTCATGACATGAGGGAATTCATGATATAAGACCTCTTATTGAACTTTAGAATGGTCTCAAATAAGACCCAAAACTTGAGAAAGAAACCAATCAATTAAATCCATATTACCTAACATTAGTCAAATGTCTTTGCTAAATCAAGGCAATTTACATTTCCTGGGAGCCCAATTCCATTAGCAGTGCTTTCTTATTCAGCAAGGTGGATTACTTTAGCCAGCATTTTAGGACTGTGAACACGGAATTGCAGACACAGTCCAGGGCCAAAAGGTGAGCTTGTTTTATGTTCAGTCACTAGCTGCAGTCACATGTGAGACCCTACAGTAAGGACTTTGCAAAGGTAAAAGTACTATATAAATGTTAGGGGATTTGCAATTAAATAAAATGTTTTTATACCTTCAGTTTCCACTAAGCTGCCCAGAAACCAGTGAATTCCCTTTCTTAAGCTCCTTTAGGAAATATATTACCGAAGGCATTGCTCCTGATTGTTGTATCCACAGTAGAGGTGTTTTTCCCCACTGTACTCAACACATTTGCATTTTCATCTCTGAGGGAACAATTTTAGAACCTGAAGCTGAACCTATAAATTTATTATCTTCTTTAATGTGATGATGCTCAGCCTCTTCCCTGTAACCTTGTCTCCTTACATGAAATTCCTACCCATTTTTATGTTTGCACTCAAACCCGTTTCCTCATAAAGTCCAACTATTCCTTAAAGTTCTTCTGAATTCTTGTAGTCCTTTCAGCACTTATTATCTGATTTAAGAAATTAAGTCTAGTTACATACTGTTTTATTTTCCTTTTTAATGGTTTCACGTGCATAAGGCTCTTCAACAACTAACTGTACATTAAAGGCTAGAGGTTCTGATCCCTCTTCAATGTTCTCTTGCTGTTTCTACTGTGTTTTTATTATAGTTATAAAAACAATATTTAATTAATAAGATAATGAAACATGTACTGAACTCAAGGTCTGTCATTGGGGCAGAATATCTAAAATCTGGGTCATCCTGGAAAAATCTAGGAAATATTCTTTCCTAGATTTATTTACAGTGCTAATTGTACTTCTCTTGTAGCCATACATCTGTCTGCTCTGTTAGACTTTGAGTAAATCGAAATTAATAAAATGCTATTTATCTTTGTACTGCCATGGCCCACCATTGTTGCCAACATTGTCATCCATTGTTAGCTTTTATTTGACACTTTTGTGCAAGACAGCTCATTCCTCCCAAAACTAATCTTCATGAGATAATGATGTTCACTTATCATCTCCATCTTGAGAATGAAGCCTCACACGTGCATTAAGAGTAGGAACACAAATTATTTTGGAATGATGAATAAACCAATGTGGAAAAATTTTTAAAATTTTTATTTATTGATTTTTTTTTTTGAAATTATTGACGACCAAAGCATCCACATGGAGATAGTCTGCTTGCACCATTGGAAAGATAATCTTAGAGACTCAGATCAGTTCCTTTTTTGAGGTAGATTAGGGAATGTAAGGATATGAATGCTCATTATCATTCTTTAATTACTTACCCAGTGTGCTGCTTTCTTTGCGGTGTTTTTTTTTTTTTTTTTTTGAAATAGCTATGGGTTTGTTCATGTTCAGGGATACTTTAGTGTTAGAAATGGCCAACTTCCAATATTAAATTGAGAGGATTGTGAAGAAATTGTTGTGTGGGTGTAAATGGAAGAGAAGGTCCTAGGAAGAATCAAGTTGTGGAAATATTTATGTTGTGTATATTTAAATATACCTTTTATCTATGGGCTTCTGGATTCATTTAGTGAAGTGTAAATACCACTACTAAAGGAAGTTAAATTTTAGGATTAATAAAATGAAATTCAAGTTAAAGAGAAAGAAGAAAAAAATTTAGAAGTTGATATTTCACATTTTTGGTGAGTAAAAATTATTTGATAGATTTCTCAGGGAGATGGAATTCAAAAATAGTTTAATTTTTTGGTTTTGATTTGGTTTTAGCTGCTAAGAGAATAGATGGCTGTTTAAAGAGCTTGGTTTAAAAGATTGCTTATATTTGGTGGTATAACTAACCGAGATTATAGGATAACTAAGATTAATCCTTTCTTTGGTTGAACATTTGTAGGATTAGTCTCTAGAAAAGGGAAAGAAAGAGTAACAATGTGCTCAATAGGAAAATTCTTTTTTTTTTTTTTTTTTTTTTTTTTTGTTGTTGTTGTTGTTGTTGCTATTTCTTGGGCCGCTCCCACGGCACATGGAGGCTCCCAGGCTAGGGGCCGAACCGGAGCTGTAGCCACCGGCCTACGCCAGAGCCACAGCAACGCGGAATCCGAGCCGCGTCTGCAACCTACACCACAGCTCACGGCAACGCCGGATCGTTAACCCACTGAGCAAGGGCAGGGACCGAACCCGCAACCTCATGGTTCCTAGTCAGATTCTCAACCACCGCGCCACGACGGGAACTCCATCAATAGGAAAATTCTAACTCTACTTTCAGAATATTCTATGATATTAGTATTTCTAGAATTATATCGTATAATGTGCTGATTAGGAGTGGGGTCTCTGGAAACAAACCTAATCAGGTTTCATCCTGGCTCTGCCACTGAAGAGCACACTGAACAAGGGTAAATTACTCTGCCTCTTTGTGCTGAAGTTTTCTCATCTTTAAGATGGGATTATTGTAGTTATGGAAACTCAATGTGATACTGGAGGCAAATGCCTTTTCAGTCTGGTGCCCAGAACACAGTGAGGGTTCAATAAGGTTTTTCCCACTCTGTTCCTATAACCAGTCCATCAGTAGGTTCTGTCAATTCTGCCTCCAAAATTTTGAATTCGATCACTTCTCTACATCTCCAGTGCCATCTCCTTATATAAATCTTTCCCAATTAGACCTCTTCCAGCCTTGCTTCCTTAGGATCCCTTCACCATCCATAGTCAGAGCTGCTGTGTAAATCATTTAAGACTTTCTTCCATTTTATGCAAAAGAAAATTCAAGTTCCTTCCATGGCCAGCAATGTAATCTGGCTTCTGCCTACATCCCTGATGTCATTTCATACCACTGATCCAGCTGCACTGGCCCCTTTCCTATTCTAGAACAAGCCAAACTTGTTCTTATCTCAGAGCTTCTGGGTTGCTACTCCCTCTGCCTAAAATGCTTCACCTTGATCCCTTTGCATTGCTGGCTCCAGGTCCCAGCTAAAATGTCACCACCACAGTGAGGCTTTCCTATACCACCCCATCTTGTAGAGGATTTCCCTCCCCCAGTGTTGTCACTGTCACATCTTTCTCTGTAATTACTTCATAGGATGTGTTACAATCCAGTTTCCCTCATTATTTATTTACTCAGCTATTTTCTTTTTTCCCCCACATTAGAGTGTAAATACTAGATCTGTTTCAGTACTGTATCCCCATTGCCTAGAACACAGCCTGGCATGTAGGAGGCATTCCATGAATGTTTGTTGAATGAATGATAATTGTAAGTTGCTGCCATTGTTATAATTATCACATCATGCTTTGCATCACGTCTGAGTCATTCTACTGTTAGCAATATGATTTAGGAGTGAAATATTTGATGCATTTTAAATATGTTCATCTAGAATCAATCTTTACTTGGATACAGAGAAGAGGGAAAGGAATAAAAAAACCTCAAGGCAGTATTTAAACGACACAACTTCTTTGGAAGCTCTGTGAAGTGCAGGATATAGGATACAGGTCCATCCCATTTCCTGAGGGACAATGGGAAAGCCCATCAAGTTTCATTGAGAAAGTCTGGAAAGCAAAAAGCAGCCTTTATGTAGTAGGCTATTGGCCGTTGTGTATGCTGCTTTGCGATTCTTTTACTGTGTAGGTATGTAGCTGGTTTGCCTAACACATCATCACAGCCAGGAAAATACCTTTCTCTAAGGATGCTATTAGAGTGAGTGATCACAGGACCCAAGGTGAGAACTCAGTGGTGCACATGAATGGGTGGCCCCTCATGCTGACACAGTTTGAAGCTATTTCTTTGTTCTCTTTCCTGTGAAGCTAGAGTCCCCAGGAGCCTGTGTATTTCAGCAATTTTTCTTCATGTCCCTCTCTGCTATGTCTGTGAGGTACAATGGTCTGTGGATTTTCAGACTCTTTTGATTTTGTTTCAAAATGTACTCTATTAAAATCTTGCTGTTGAGTAGTCTTGGTGACAGTGGCTCTGATTTACGTGTCTGTTCACAAGCTGGGTCTCTTGGCACAACCACCTCCACATGTTGGACCATGTGAGCTCCACCATTCACATGCCTGGACTTTGAGGACTTGCCTGCTTTGGGATTACTGAGAAGCCTGGCATGTCTTGGCTTTCCTTATTTCTTCTTTCTGGAGCCTGAATTTGAGGGAGAACTTTCTGATTTTCTTTCACATTACTTTAATTTTTTTCAGGCTCAAATTCTTACTCTTCTAAGTTTCTCTCTGCTCTCTTTTGCATTTATTCAATACTCCTACCAGAAGTCTTAGATATTGTGATTGGCAGTTTTTTGAATTAATGTATCAATTCAGAGAGGCTTTGTTCTTATTTAACTATATCCAAAGAACGGTTACTGCCTTGAGGAAGTAATTGAAATCACAATAGGCACCATGAAAATAAGGACTGGGCCAAAATGACAGCAGGGGAAAGAGTCCCTAGTGTTCAGCTAAGTGACAAGAGAAATTAACACCAGATGTTTAGAAGAAAAGTAAATCTGTTCTAGAGTGGCCATTTCAATTGTTCTCAATATTCTTCATGGCCCCACATTTTTATGGACATTGCTTCTAAGTATGCCTGTTCTCGGGGGTGCTATTCAATAACTGAATGACTGGTACAGCTCAGGCCATGAATGGGTCAAGATGGATCAGCACGGATACCAGCTTTAATGCTGGAGTGCAAAAGTGGGCTAGGTTTACTCCTTTAGTTACTGGATGGCTGGAAAATCAAAGATCCAGGGAGAGAACCCAGGAGAACTGGGGTGTTGGGGACGTGGGAGTACAATGGGAAGCTTGGGGGCAGCAGCCACTTACCAAGAAATATATTTCAATATTTTGACAAGCAGCATGACTGCACTCGTTTATATCAGCTGGGCTCTAGTCCTACAAGTCCTCCCATAGTCTGTGGAAATTGCATCTATCATGTTGCTGTTGACCTTCCAGCTAGGATGGCCCTGAAGGCTGTATTTGTTTATCTCATCGCAATACTCTTTGTCCTATTAAGAGGGACACAAACTTTTAGGAAAAACTGAGCCAAATAGAAATGCTTACTGTTGTCGAAGGAGGGGCTACTGGAGGAAAAATGGGTCAAGGAGGAAATCTTTGGCTATCAGTCACTCATTCCAGCAGAGATTTAAACAGAAACTGAGTAAGTCAGTCTCTGAAGTGATTGCAGAGCTCTAGGCACAGTTCAGACTAAATCAGGGTGTGGATGGAGGCCAGCTGCTTTTGATGAATGACTCGACACGGCTGAGTGTTCTACAAAAAGAAATCTTCAGTACTGTGAGCGTGCACAGATGATGTCATGAGCCTTTCAAATGGATGAAGGCTAATAGATCAAAAGTGAGCCTGATGCCAAAAAAATGGCTTCACTGAGAGAGAACTAAGGGATGGAGTTACCCCTTTACGCAAGGGATCCGGCAGACTTTCTCTCCCTCAAGGCCTTAGTTCCAATGCACAGCTCCAGTTTGTTTAGCTTTAACTAGAAAACAGTGTTCTCAGATTTTTTTAAAAATGGATTTGATACACAAGTATTTTCTTAATCTAAATTTTCCAAGGTGGGTAATTGCTCTGGGGATTGTTAACATTATAACCAGAGATTAAGGAAACTGGCTGGTAAATCCCAAATACTTGTAACCCTTGGCAAAAGTCTGTGACCGCTACCAGTATCTCATTGTGTATGATTGGATCTGGATGGAAGACTTGACTTGGGTGGATCTGACGTTTAACTTTTCAACTGAGTGGCAGGATTTGCAGGTGGACCTTTGTTCCACAAGGTAGCTAAGGAATGATGTATATGATTGTCAAAGTGGACCCAAACCTGGAAAGATTTGATAAATATAGTTTCTGCTGCTAGAAAAGTAAATGCTCCTAGACATCTGTGCAGCCTCTAGTTCTTAGATGTTCAATTTTATTGTAGGAGAAAAGATTATAGGAGATGACTTAAGAGTTGTGGCCATCTACCCATTTTAAGAAATAGATCATACTAACTCTCACCTGGCTTACTTCATCTGGAGTTAGAACAAGTTGAGATAATTAACAATAGTAGGTGAATTAATCGGCATATGCACACCGAGGTGATTGGCTGATAGGGACCTGCTGTATAGCACAGGGAACTCTACCCAGTATTCTGTGATGGTGTATGTCACAAAAGACTTTGAAAAGGGTGTGTGCACATGTGTAACGGAATCACTTTGTTGTACAGCCAAAATTATCACAACATTGTAAATCAATTATACTTCAGTAAAACTTTAAAAAATGAAAAGACATACTAGGTGAATTAGCCAAGTGACTAATTGTGGTTGAAAGGACGATGGCACCAGGTCTTAACCCAAATTGCCCTAATAGTTGTGCACATTGTAAGCTGGATGAGACGTGTTTAAAACAAACCAAACTAAACAATTCACTGAAGTACTCACCTCAACCTCTATCCAGAAACAGCAATGTCACTTTTGGGAGACATCGTGAAAGAGTAGCTTGGACTGTTGCCCAGGCCTCTCCAAGTTAAGGTAAAAGGAGAGTGTGGGTCTTGTACTACAGCCATTTCTCTAGAATATGCAAACCCAAGGCAAAACCTTAGAAGAATACTTTCTTATTATAATGGGATCCCCTTTTACCTATGCCTTAGCAATTCTTGCTCTCCAGGGAAAAAGTAGATTCTAGGCTCTTCACCCTGAAAAAAGTTTAATCAAGCGGCAATAGGGCATGAAGCTAATGTGGCTTCTTAGAATGATTTTCATGACTGCTGCTTTCTTTCTCTCTTGGTTGGTGCCCCACCCTCACCTGATTGCCCCTTCATTTTTAGACTGGAGGCTGGGTGGATAAATTCTGCCTCCATGCCATCTTCTCTGGACTTCTCTGGGGTATAGTTCCTCCTTACAGCCCTTCTGGATAAGTCCCAAGTACCCTGTGAACATGCCTGCCACTTGACCTGCTGGGTCTCTTTGTGGGTCATGTGTGGGAGTAGCTGGAGCAGGGGAGATCTCAAACCACATCGTATTAGGGTGCATTGTTCCTCATTTTCTCCTTTCTCTTGCTGTCCTGGGCTTACACCTCCCAAATAAAATGTGAGCACCTTCTGTGAGTTAGAAGCCTCTCTTTCTAGGATATCTGGGGCTTGGATACTGGACTAATCTTTAAAGATACTACCAGCTCATTAACAGATTAACCTAATCAGTATGTGACATATTTCTTCCTAAGGTCAGATTGAAAACTGATTTAAGTCTTTTTAATATGCATAGTTTAAATATGTGCAATAATCACCAATACCAGCTCTTTTCAACCATAGTTCACAGAGTTAAGCCCTAACGCCCTAAGGCACCTAATTTATGTAATGAAATAACTTCTCTTCTATGCATCTAGAGCATGCTATCCTTAGAAGAAAGCATTTACCTCAAATCGTTTCCTTGTAAGGAATTTCTTAATTCTCTTGAGAAATCTTGGTTGTGAAGGATTGGTCTAGATATTTTCCTGAGATTGTTTTTATTCATCTTGTTACTAGATAAGAAAAACATTTACGTTTTTCAATTTTAGTACTTTTTGGCCACTAACAAAGGCAGTGAATTACCTGATTCCTTTTTATTTAATAAATATTTAAATACCTACTAAGAGCTGGGTCCTAGGAAGACAAAGACCAAGACTTGCTGTCTATTCTCCCAGAGCTGAGTTTAGTGGGAGTGTAATGTAAATAAATGACACACTATGTACACATAACAAAAGTACGTAGAAAGTGAGATGAGAACAGAGGATAATAAAAAAGATAATATCTCTTTTTACATTGCATTTTGCTTTACTTTTGTGCCACACATAGGACTTATAACTTGCTTTGTCCTAGAGAACACAACTAAAATAAACTGTCTGTGAGAAAACTATGATGAAATTTTCTTGAACATTGATATTAAATTTTTTTTTTTGGCTTCTCTAAAAAGAATAGCTGAACTCTACATGGTATCAAAAGAAAAAGAAATTGAAGCTTGTTAAACTATCCAGTCTGAAGTCTGCCAGCTAAGTTACTCATAACTACATTTTTGGTGCAATTAATTATTTTTTGTTTCTGACACTTCTCATGAAACGAAGTTAGAATATTATCTGTTCTAGGAGTTCCTGTTATGGATCAACAGAAATGAATCTGACTAGCATCCATGAGGATCCAGGTTCAATCCCTGGCCTTACTGGCATTGCCGTGAGCAGTGGTGTAGGTTGCAGATGCAGCTCAGATCCACCATTGCTGTGGCTGTGGTGTAGGCCAGTGGCTGAAACTCTGATTTGACCCCTAGCCTGGGAACCTCCATGTGCCACCAGTGTGGCCCTAAAAAAAAAAAAAAAAAAAAAAAAATATCATCTGTTCTATGCATTATTTTTCAGAACCTGACTTTCAAAATAATGTGATTGTGCCATTCACAAACACTTGGAAACAGAAGCTTGGTGCCAGAATTGAAAAAGCGTCTCATCATTTGTATCTTAGGAAAAAGAAGGGGGTCTTCAAAATTTTTTACTGAGGGTCCATTTAAACTTTACTCTTGGAATTCCCATTGTGGCTCATGAAGATACAGGTTCAATTCCTGGCCTAACCCAGTGGGTTAAGAATTGGGCATTGGTGCAAGCTGTGGAGTAGGTCACAGATGCGGGCTCAGATCCAGTGTTGCTGTGGCTGTGATGTCGACCTGCAGCTCCAAGTTCTGCACAGTTCAGCCTCTAGCCTGGGAACTTCTATATGTCACAGGTGCAGCCCTAAAAACAAACAAACAAACAAACAAACAAAAAAAAAAACCCACCCTACTCACATATTTGTAATCTGTAAAAATTTCTTTGCTAGTTCTAAATAGATGTTTATCACTGAAATTTGTGATTTTAGAAAATACTTGAAAGCATTTAAAATCTTTAAAAGACATGATCAGGGAGCATGTCCTTGAGCTGTGTTAATTTATATGCCTCTAAGGAAGGGTGGAGTTAATTTCAAAAAAACTGTGCTGTTCAAGAAAAACAAAGTAAAGGCTCATTTCTGGCATATAATTTTTCAGATAACAGGATTACAAATCTCTGACATTTATAAATTGAAGGTAAGGAGGATGAATGCTCTTATTTCAAGTATGATGAAAATTAAGAGAAGAAAATAGGGAAAGGCTTTTTTTTGCCTTAAAATATAGTTTCATTCTTGAATCTTAAAACAAAAGAATTAAGATTCTCTCGTGGGACAATCAAGTGTGGGAACTGACTGTAATAAAGCATACCTGTCCCCTGGGGATGGAGGGTGGGATTGTATCAAAAGTCTCTTTGAAATCTGACAAAAGCTGTATTTTTTTTTAATGCCCTAGAAGAGAAGATAGAAATCACAACTCCTTAGTCATGATGAAACAGATGTATCCCTAAACATCCGCAGAACTTCTCTTATTTTTCCTTGTGCCCATTGTTCATTTTCCTCTCTGTCAATGAATACAAATATTCTACATTCTGGACCTAACTGGGGGCCACAGCTGGAAAGAGCACTCATCTTAATCAAATCCTTACTAAATATACAAATCTTCTTAATAGTCACTCTTAATCTCTTGGGCAAGTAGAGGGTCCATTTTTCATTTCTAGAAAAATTCCATGAGAACTATAAGTAACAGAAAACCATGTCAATGCTGATTCTCTGTGATTTCAGAAGTACCCCCAGTTTTGCTGATTTAATTAGCTCTGGTCTATTGAAGAAAAATGAGTCTGGCCTTCTCCTTCCTCCAATGAGGCCTTCTTGTTTATCAATCCATCATCAGATTTTGGACACAGGGACACAAGGAGTTACATAGAGGCAGTTTTTGTTTTACTATTCTCTTCTCAGTAACAACTCATTCTGTAGCCGGCAATCTAGGAGAAAGTTGTCTTAGTTATCCGGGTGAAAAAGTCAGAGGTTTTTCTGTGAGGAGGCAAAGCTTCTGTTCTTTGGGCTGCATGATTAGCCTCTCTAGTCAGCCTCACCCTTAAATCAATGAAAAGAGTTCATGGAATGAAATCTTTGGCCCTCTCTTGGTCATGAGCCAAAGATGGCTATGCCTGCAAGCAAAACAAATTCTCAGCAAGAATTTGTAAACAAGGATCAACTGACTAATGCCTGGTACAAAATGATGCCTGACATCTGTACCTCTGGTAAAAATTGTGTAAAGGAACAAAATGATTTTGTTCTTGTTAACACTCTTTTCCATTAGATGGCTTTTGAGCTCCCTGGAGGGTTATCATTAATTTGGAATTTAGGTCTAAGATGGTGTTAGACTGCGTTTGCCAATTAATTTTTTCCCCTTGTGTAGTTTTAGCCTCCTTTGTTCCTGTCTGAGACCTTGAAGAAAAGCTTTTTTTTTTTTTTTTGGTTCAGAAAAACAAGCATACCATCTAGACCTACGTGTTGTTTTCTTTAACATGGGGTTTATTATCCCTATGAAGCCTTTTGCCTTATCTCTAGGTCTCCATGGGAAGGTGAGAACAGTAGGCATAGGAGACACAGGTACTCAGGAAGCAAACTTTTGGCTAAGAAACAGTCACTCATCTATGTTTAATAATGCTATCAATTGCCTTTTAATGAGCATATTCCATGTGCTTGGCACTATCATAATTGCTTTAAAAAACAGCTTAAATTATGTCAAGTGTGTAGTGCTTTAGTACATATACTTTAGTATATGCCAAATACTGTTGTGGTACTGCAACTGGGTAATTTGAAACAACAGAAATTTATTCTTTCCCAGTTTTGGAGGCTAGTACTGTACAGTCAAAGTGCCAGCAGACCCACATTCTTTCTCAAGACTCTAGCGGGGAATCTAGTCCATGCTTTTCTCTTAGCATCTGGTATTTCAGCAGTTGTTGGTGTTCCTTAGGTTGAAGCTGCATGACTCCAATCTCTGCTTCCATTGCTACTGACCATCTCCTCCCTATGTGTCTGTGTCTTCACACGGCATTTGCCTTTCTGTGCATGTCTCTACTTTTCTTATAAGAATACCAGTCACATAGGATTAAGAGCCCACCCTACTCCCACATGACTTCATCTAATTACATCTGCAACAACATTATTTCCAAATAAGGTCACATTCTGAGGCCAGGAAGGACCTGAATTTTGGGGGAACACTGTTAAACGCAATATACCAGAATTACCCCCCTTGACAAATCTCTTGTGTGTCTAATCCTGTCTTGGTATCTGTTTCATGGAGAACCTGGACTAACATACACGATTATAGAGCTAAAAATTGCTAGAGCCTGGATTTGAACTCAGGTCATTTAATGGTTTCTATTCTGTGCCTCCTAAATCCCCCATTCAGGTCCCCTGCTGGGAGAGCTGAAGGACACAGTTAGTTCCCAGCTGTCAGCTCTCTTTAGAATTGCCTTGGCTGGAGAGAGTCACTCATCCAACGTCACAGCCTCCTTCCCAGAGCAGCCCCTATCCCAAACTGGTCTATTCAGGGATGTAAAGATCTGGCCCCTACTTCAACTTGGAGTAAGTCTGAATTGTCATCCCAGATTCAGAATTCTCCATGATGCCATCCATCATCCCTCCCTCAGTTTATACATAAGATATATGGAAGAAACTCTAGTGATAAACTGACAGAGGAGGAAAAATTCTAAGATTAATTTCACAGAGGGGTTGACTCAAAGAGAATGCAAGGAGGAGTTCCCGTCATGGCGCAGCGGAAATGAATCTGACTAGGAACAATGAGGTTGCAGGTTCGATTCCTGCCCTTTCTCAGTGGGTTAAGGATCCAGCATTGCCCTGAGTTGTGGTGTGGGTCGCAGACGCGCCTCGGATCCCACGTTGGTTGCTGTGGCTCTGGCGTAGGCTGGTGGCTACGGCTCCGATTAGACCCCTAGCCTGGGAACTTCCATATGCTGCGGGAGCGGCCCCAGAAAAGGCAAAAAGAAAAAAAAAAAAAAAAAAAAAAAAAGAGAGAGAGAGAGAGAGAGAGAATGCAAGGGAAAAATGAAACTCTGCTGTGCTATAGTGCATATGAGGGTGGCCTGGAAAGGCAGTGGCGAAGGAAAGGGCCCTAGTGGGAAGAGCTTGCCTTCAAATAGAAGTCATGGTGTTAGGGATGGAGGCAATGCACAAACTCAATGGTAGGGACTCCTGAGCAGCACAGTAGGGCTAACTATTGCCTCAGCATGTGCCTAATTGCCAGAAGTAGGCACTATCACTTGAGGAGACTGACCAGCCTCTTGGTGGCAAGTTGACTACACCATTTTCTCCCTGAGGGGACAGGATTCATTTTAACAGATACATATATTCAAGGCATGAGTTTACCTTATTTGCCTTCAAGGCTTTAGCTAGCACATTTTCTTGAGATTTTGAGATATTGAAGCAACATATGGCCAGGTAGGAGTGGGGACCATGGAAAATGTGTTTTTTTTTTGTTTTTTTTTTTTTGTGACTGCAGCTGCAGCACATGGAAGTTCCTGGGCCAGGGATCAAATCTGAGCCAGAGCTGCAATCTATGCCACAGCGAACACCAGATCCTTAACCTACTGCAGCATGCTGGGGATCCAACCTGTGCTGCCACAGAAATAACACCAGCTCCTAAATCCTCTGCACCACGGCAGGAACTCCATGGAGAATGATTACTTCTTCACTGACACATCGGCCCCCAGGATTTGTTGTTCTCCCCTGGGGACACAATTATTAGTTTGATATTTTTATCATGGGATGAGAAGTTCAGAAAGAAATGTCATGGGCCCCAAGTTATATTTAAATTAGCATCTAGACTTTGGGTTTAGGAAGGATGATGTGATGTGGGAGGCATGCATAGTACATTGAATATGGGAACTGCTAATTAATCTCATTACCTTCAGGTTTTGTTTTTTGTTCTTTTTTGCAAGCAAGCAAAGTCTTTATTACAGGAAAGCAAACAGCTCCCAGGACAGCCAGGAGGGGGAAGAAGAGTCCCCCTCTCTATTATTCTATATGGGTTTTTCTCCCTTAAAGATGGGGTTTACCCATGTGGGGTCCAGAAATATGTGGTTTTTCTCCCATTGGCCTTGCCCAGTTACCTATATCAGTTCTTGTCCACTAGGGGTCTTAGGGATGAAAATGTCTCATAAGTCTCATGGTTTCTTTGCCCTTCTCTTCCTGTAGACTGAGTTACAGGGGGTTAGAGATTCATGTTCTCTTGGGTGTAGGTACACTCCCTATAGTAACCAAGGCCTGTGAGGATGTTACTCCCTGGAGCCCTTAAGCCACAAATGTTAATTGATAGCCATATCAAAGAATGCATCGAAGCCCATGCTCCTACACTGATGACCTGAGTGATTATTCTGCCTCAATCCATCCCCGCCCCCTCCCGCATCTCCCCCAGAGTTGGAGACTTTAACTGCAGGGGGAAAAGGGGCAACGACCACTCTCACTGCTTCCTGCTGAAAAGGGGCGTTGTTAGGGGAAAGCAGTTAGGTCTCCACTCATGGGACGGTTGAGTAGGCTTCGATACATTACATTGGGTACCCTTTCTATCACCATTTCAAGGTTGATAGCTTTTAATCGGGATGTAATGAAACGAGAAATACTATTAATTATACAGGGTCTGAATAAAACAATCAAGATCACAATGATGACCATGGCGAGCAAATATTTCCACCAGGAGGAGGAGGTCAACCATTTCCAGAGGGCAGCTCCAAAAGCTGGAGCTGGATCAGACATCTTATGAATCTGTGGCCGGAGATCTCTCAGGGAATCACACATTCTGTGAATAATCAGGAATACAGACACAACATTCAGTTTTTGTAATAGCACAGGTACCTCCTTGAGCTGCAGTGAGTACATCTAAGGCCATTTGGTTTTGTAGCACTACTTTTCTTATTTGTTGTTGTTCCATATTTAGGGTAGAAATGGCTTCTGCAGTATCATTAAGAGCTTGTCAAGTAAAATTAGTTAAGGCTTCCACCCTCAGCATTATGTCAGTGGTTCCTAATGAAGACACAAATGTCGCTGCTAAGTAATCATACCAGTGGAACACTGATATGGCCCATCTAGCCTATAAATAGGGAAGGTTGGTTGGTGCTCAGCTCAGAGTTTTCATTAGGTTGCCATGAACAAAAGCCAATCCGAGAGTGCAGAGCCCTACCTATCCTGGCAGCAGCCAAGATCACAGATCAGTTCCACATATCCAATAAGTTCAATTTGGGACTAGCCAGTGTACTCCAGGATTAGTTCCTCTGTCCATTCCAGGCCATACGGGAGTCTTATCTGGATTGTATGTGACCTGGATGATTTGTAAACAACGTTTGGTTGCTAAATATCCTAAATGTTTTAGCTCATTAGAGGATAGGGGTCTCCCCTCATTACCTTCAGTTTTGATCAACTCTTGATCTTATATCCCTGTATTAAAAAGATTCTTGAGATATAGGGTAAGACAATAGAGATGATTAAAAATAGAAAAATACGATCAAAAAAGGAAGGTTCAAGTTATGTTATTTTAGCATGCCCATCTTTACCTGTAGAAGCTAATTGTAGAAAGCATGAAAGAGAAGGGGCTTTAACTTAAGAATTGTAGCTTAGGCTGTGCTGGATGAGAGTGATCACAGATACTGGTAGTCATGGTTGTTCTAACTAAAACTGAAAATAAAGAAGGAAGGGCAGAAAGAGAGCCTCCAAAAGGAGGAGATCTTACAAAATTTGAACTCTTTTCCATGGCATAGCTGCAGGGGCAAAAAGGGAAATGTGAGAAAGGCAGATGGCACATTTAGGACTGGAGAAAAGAGGAAAAAGCAGAGTCTGAGCTGTGAAGTCAATCTCTTGGAACTCTCCAGCTTATATCCATTTTCTGAATGGGGATCCTGATCTTTGAATTAACAAGTTCGGACATGAAGTAACAAAGGAGCATGAAATACTGAAGGACTGAGCATGTGGTCAGAGAAGACATGGTATCTGAAAGGTGTGTTTTCTAAGGAGAATTTCAATTTATTGCAACTTATTGTGATTTGAGAATAGATAAAAAGTAGAGTTCCCTGATGCCCTAGTGGGTTAAGAACCTGGCATCGTCCCTGCTGTGGCTTGGGTCACTGCTACGGCACAAGTTTGATCCCTGGCCCAGGATCTTCTGTAGGTGACAGGTGTGGGAAAAAAAAAAGGCAAAAAGTTACTAGCATTTACAAAATTTATCAGAATTGCCCTGGGTATATAAGATCCTTCATAATTTGCTTTTAATTTGGCTTTCCAGCACTTACCCATCCCTCCATGCCATTGTTTCCTGATAATAATGACCTATAACAAATCTTCCCACTGTATGCCCCTTGCCATGCACAGCTGTTCCCACTGTCAGGGATGCCTTTCTCTCCCATTCTCTTTATCCCTTTAGATACTATCTCCTCACCTTTCAGAGAATCAGGTGATCTTTTTTTTTTCCTCCCATATGGGGCTTCATTTCTTCAGCACCCAGGCAGTTGGCTAGTCCTCCTTTATACCCACGTCTGTTCTATCCCTGACAAGGTAGTGTTAACTTGATTTGTTACATGTCATTTTTCTTTGCTAGACTGTGACTTTATGAGGCCAGGCATTGCCTTATTTTCACTCTGGGCCAAGTGCTCGGCATGTTGCAAGTGATACAAGAAATGCTACTTGAAAGTGTAAATTTAGAAATGAGTGACCCTAGAGGAGACTAATCTGATGTCCTCCAATTTAAGTCACCAAATAAGGAAAACATTTTTAGAAGCATAGTGGAAGCATGAGTTTGCACAGGAAAGATGTTTATTAAGTATGTGTAAAATAAATGTTACATAGCAGGGCAGAAAATATCTTCCATAATCTAAGACTAAGATAGAAAACCATTTGTCTCTGCTGACGCCGACATGGTCTGGCTTTCATTTTTCTTTTTGCGATTTTGTGATTTAGGATCTAAATCCCACGAAGTGAACAGCTGATAAGCTAGCCAAGTATCAGAATACAGCTAATGAGAAAAATCCCATTGTGTTGGTCACCTTTGTCCATGATGAAGTGTTGGTCATATTCAAGGAAAAAGGACAAGACTAGGTGCTTGTAAAAGGGTTATGAAAGGTTGGTGGGGAAGCATTCTATTTTTAAAAAAATCCCATTTATGGGAGTTCCTGTCGTGATGCAGCAAAAACGAATCCCACTAGGAACCATGAGGTTGCGGGTTTGATCCCTGGCCTTCATCAATGGGTTAAGGATCCGGCATTGCTGTGAGCTGTAGTGTAGGTTACAGACTCAGCTTGGATCTGAGTTTGCTGTGGCTGTGGTGTAGGCTGGCAGCTGTAGCTCCAATTCGACCCCTAGCCTGGGAACCTCCATATGCGGCAGGTACGGCCCTAAAAAGCAAACAACAACAAAAATCCCATTTATGTGGTTAAGCAGTAGTGTTCGGGTTCACAAGCCCATTACGTCAATATTTTCATAGAATAAAATCTCACTCATGTAGACTACTAAATTAAACTACTATAAAAGTGAAATTCTGTAGAATATGAAAACAAATTCAGTTAGCACTTTTAGCGCATCATTAAAGGAAACAGTATACAACAAGGCATTGATGGAGAAATCTAGTTAGCACGCTTTAATAAGTATATGACTCGTTTTTAAAAAGCCTAAACCTTTTGATGTGCAAATGACATACAAAAGTATTTAAAAATTTAGCTCTCACATGTCGGATTAACATGGTCTCCTACAATCTTAGTCATATAATTTACCTGTATACACTATGTATTTGCTTTACAAGCTTCTTTTGTTCTAGGTGGTAAAGTTATAAACTTCAGCTCAATTCTTGTCTAATTATTAAGAAAACCACAAAAAAGTTAATTTTGAATGCATTTTCAGAAGTGCTTGTGTTAATTCTAGCTCAACCATCTGCAGTGCCTCCACTGTTGACGTGCATCAAGAAAATAGTGTGTCTAGAAATATTTTGAATGCTCCAAGAAGAATTTGACCAACAGGGTGTCATTTAGTCTAAACAGCGTGAGGGCTTGTTTGCTTCATGTGGGGAATATGTGCTTTCCTACAGGTCCTGGAGGTCAGTAACAGAAGGAGCTGAAGGACGCTTGCCCGCAGAGCAAGCAGATGATGGCACTTCAGCTGCTTCTCTACACACGCAGGAGGTCGGACTTAGCACTTTTGTTTGAGACTTCTTATTTCTTAATATCGATATCATTAGTTGACAGATGGATTTCTGTCTAAAATCTTATTTCAAGAAGGCTGCCTCCTGCTAGATAATCTCCTTAGACTATAATTTACAAGTGGAATGAATTTCAGCTCCCTAAGTTCTGAATGAATATACTAAAAGTCATCCCCTCTTGCAATTTGTGGAGCACATGGTTTCAATAAATATCTATTGAACCTTTACTGTGTGCCAAGCATTCTGCTAGGAACTGGGATACAATGGAAAATAAGAAAAATACTGTCCTTATTTTTAAATGTCAGTCAGCAAACCAGGATTGGGGTACAAATATTCTCAAGTAATAGGATTTTTCAAGGTTGTGACTACTGTTCTGTCTTTATAGTTCTTTACCTTTGGGGGGGGGAGTAAAAAAAAGAGAGATTTTCTAAGTTGTAAGAATTTTGTTTTTTTCTCTATAAAAAAGTATAGTCAACCTCTCCAGTTAGCTCTTTTCAGACCACAGCTTCTCAGCTTGGGAATAGTCACAGCTGAGGTCAGAGAGAAGTTCCCTTGGAGTTTTGAAGGTCAGTTATTACAGATGTGTCTAATAATCCACAGTCTTCCTTCTCAGCCCAGCTCTTGGGCCTTTATTGCTAACAGTGGGAGAATTTCTTTATGTTGTTCTTTTGCCACTTGCCAACGGTACTGGGATAGGAAGTTCTGCCTAAAAATCTGATCTGGCTCAAGGGAGATGAGCACAGTATGGGCAGAGCGTTCCAGCAGGTGTTCTGGGGCTCCTTGGGGTGCTGTGTATAGATTAGGTACGTGCCAAATCCTGCTTGCTCTCCACTCTGGGAGATCAGATGGGGCCTGGGGCAGCTTCTTGCCATCAGCTGCCCCAATCTATTTATCCTGTGGTCCGTATGAGTTTATCACATCATGGGTTTATTATGTACCATGATTAGACTTGGGAAGGGCTGTCTTAGGTTATGACTCAGGGCGGGGGAATTCTGCTGTTAGGAAAGGCCTTATGATGTATTCTAGTGTCTAGGCCTAGTCCAGCTCCCAGGAGTCATCAGGGTTAGGGAGAGGATGAAAAGGGGAACTTAAATTATGCCTGTGCATTTAGAACATAAAATACTCTTTCCATTGTGGACAGGAAAACGCTTGGCAGATTTTTGTTTGTTTGAAGAAAATATTTTTCCTTGTTCATATAGACCTGGACTACATTGCTTCAGAGAATTGCTTTTATTCTTAGAATGCGTATGTCTGCCTCACACACGTGTATTTTGTCCAGAAGTTACCTACCCATTCCAGAAGACCAAAGGGAGAATCTGGGGGCATACTACCTTCAGATCACACTGTGGAGAGGTCTCCACGAGGGATTGTATTTGAAATGCCAAACCCCAACCTTATTTGATTATTGACCAAAGCACACTCTTGATGCATGATCCCAGAATTAGAAAGGTATTGCTGGTGACTGTGGAGGCCCACAACTTTCCTTTGTAGGGTATCAGATTGGTTCTGGAGAGGGAAGAGAGACTGACCTTGGGGAGGATTGAAGACATAGCTCTCCCTCCAAGAGATAAGGGAACGATGGCCTTTAATAGAGGGTATTGAGATGTGGAATTCAGCTATATCCTAAGGGGAGTCCCTAAGAAGGGTTTATCTTGATAAATTTCTTTAAACACTGAACAGTAGTGCTTAGTGTTGAGTATTATCTGTATTCTCATGCTGCAATTTCCTCTGTCTATCCCCATACTCCCAGCAGTCTGCATCCACAACACCTGATATGTCAGGTGAGAATTGATAAGGAAAGGGTCCCAGGGGGATTCTTCTGGTCCTCCCTATCTAGGCCAGCTGGTAGAGGCAGCCTTGTGTTAAGGGAGAACCATATTCCTAGCCCTCGGGGGGTTCCCAGGAGCCACACAAGTGGAAGCCCAAGGTAGCCTGGAAATCAATAAAAAGATCAAGTGATGGATGGACAGGGATGAGAGTCAAAGCTCCCTACTCCCATGGAGTACTAGAAGAAGGTCAGTCTGGAAAGGGGGATGAAGAGAGGCCGATACCAGCCTGCTCACTCAAGTTCTGTGCAGACGTGTCTTTCCAGAGGCCACTCTGAAGGACATCAGCCATCTTCATGTCCAGGAGGATGTTCTGTGTGGGTGGGAGGCAGGAGGTCTCAGCCTTCCTCAGCTGGATAGTAGACTGCTAAGAACCCTTAAAATATAAACATTCTCTAATCAGCCATTATATTTGGGGAAAAGTAATGAGATTGCTGATTTCATGTGTCAATTTAGCTAGGCTATGTTGTCCAGTTGTTTGGACAAACATCACTCTAGACGTTGCTATGAGGGTACTTTTTTAGATATGATGAATTTCTCATCAGTTGACTTTGAGTAAAACAGAATATTCTCTTTAACGGGGGTGGGTCTCCTCTAATCAGTTGATTTTGCCTTACGACTGCAATGCAGAAACTCTGTCTGAATTTCCTGCCTGCTAGCCTGTCCTGCACATTTTATACTCAAGCCTGAAACATCAACTCTGAGCTGAATTTCTAGCCTGCTGTCCTGTCCTAAAGATTTGAGACTTGCCAGCCCCCACAATTTCCTGAGCCAATAAATCTATTTCTTGCCTAAAAAAAATCTCTCCCTCTCTCTGTATATATGTATTCTCTCTCTCTCTCTCTCCTCTCTCTCTCTCTCTCTCTCTCTCTCTCTCTCTCTATCTATATCTATCATCTGTCACTATCCTATCATTGGTTCTGTTTCTCTGGAGAATCTTGACTAAAGCAGGAAATCTGAAAGGGAATGTATACTTAGTGTGTTGAACTGGAAATACTCAATATCCTAATAGATTCAGCATAGTTTGCTGAATTCCACCTAGGCTTCGCAGGGACCTGCTGCCAAAACCTTCTGTCTGCTTGAGAAAGCACGTAGAACTCTGCCCCGTGTCCAGGGCTTCTGGTTAAATATCTTCTGAAAGCATTGTCTACTTGTCTCTATGTCCCAGATTTCTTCCCAAGAACTAGAAAAAGGCAGTGCTCAGACCCTTATGTCATCCTGGGTTGTCTTTGTCCCATTAGCAGCCGCGTGTGTCTGTCTGTGGTGAGTAATTGGACGATCGCTCAGGGAAGTGCATGCGCTAATGGTGCATGGCAGCTTTACAAACACTGTCTGTTTGAGTTAGACCTGAATTGTCCTCTGATTTAAAGATTCTTCTGTGACAATCAGAGCCTTGGGGATGATGCTGGCCAGAAAGAATGTGCGTGGCCATTATTGAGCCAATTTTATAATTCATCTTTTAATAATCTGTAACTGAAGAGCTGAGTGAAATTCATCAAACCCTGCCTTGTTTCCCACTGGGGAGCTTTCTGTGTTTTGTTACTGAGCCAGAGCTGAACACAGCTGTTGGAGCTGTCACCAGTATTCTGGTTCACCCAAATATTGATAATAATTACTCTGGCTTCACATGGAAAGCATTTATTTCACTATCTGTAATGGAAAGACTGTTATTATTGATATTACAGCTTTACAGTGAGTACCTCAGAATGTGGATATGACACTCATAAACTATATTTGGAAAAAGCTGTATTTTTCTGTATAGTACAGAAGACCCTGGTCTATACTGCTGATCATCTGTTCTTCATAGAAACAGGGAAAAGTTGTTACCAGAGAATAATTAAGCCTGAAGAACTGTCCAAACGCTGGCAGGCCACAGCCATCCTCAGCGTCCCACAACAGCCTGTTAGGATCAGCAAAATCAAACAGCCGGGGCTTTGAGTCTGAGGGGGGTAGGTAGCGTAATGAATTTTCCTTACCCTGTCATTAGTCCTCTCCTGGCTTTCCTGGATTACAGTCACAAGCAGGTCATATCACATGTATGCATCTTCGTGTAAAGTGCTTTGGAGTGAAGCCTGGGGCCTGGTCCAACTGGGAATGACCATCTCAGCATAGCAGGAAGGAAAAGCCGCCCTGATCCTTGACAGCCATATCACCATCACTGGGAAGCTGTGTACGAACACAAAGCCACTGCCTTACATTTTCTTCTTACGTGTTTCCTTTTCTCTTCTCCTCGCCTTTCCTCATTTGCCTGTCCTGGGTGGTTTTCTGTCTCCCGAATCAGGCTCTCTCTGTTTTGATGCTGTGGGGCATGTTACTTGCTCCGATCAGGATGATTTTATTTGAAGATAGCATCTGATCCCCTCCACGGGAATGTTTCGAACCTTGACTAGGTGGGACTTGGTGGGGACTGAGCTGCACCCACGGCAGGCAGGGTATCCTGGTGACCACCTGGGAGCAGGGGGCCAAGGGAGTTTTGTAGGAAACTGCCCTTGGGATGGGCAGGATTTTATATCAAAGCTTTACTCATCGGAGAGCAGGAGGAAGACTGAGTTCAGCCTTGAAGCTCTTGTGAGTCTCGAATCACAGCCCAGTGCCTGGAGCATTTCTGGGCTTGGAGAAGAGAGATAGCTGTAAGTGAAAACCGTGCCATGACAGTCTCTGACACAGTGGAGCTCAGTGACCCGTGGTTTAGGGACCCACCTGAGAGAACGTGACACAAAGCGAGGCAAGCTCCTCTCCTCCATAAGAGGGCTGCAGTGCCTCCTTCGGCTGCAGCACTGAGCCACACAGAGTGGGTGCCGTGGGAACCAGCACGTGTGAGTGAGTCAGCCTGGGAAGGGGGGGCCCATGGAAACACATGGATGGGGAGCAGTCCTCAGGCAGCTGGATGTTTCTTATTCGCACATGGGACTCGAGTCAGCCAAACTGGGAGGCGCATGCTCATGTATTGGACTGTATCTGTCCAACAGGACTGTGATCCCTCTGGGGGAGTTTGAGTTCATTAGACTGTTCTGAATGAATGGACAGTGCACCTTTGCCCTCTTCTTACACTTGAGTTAGGTGGTCCATCCTGGCTGGTCATCCTTATGCCATGTAGTCTGAGTCCTTTGCCAGAAAGGCTGAGCTAAATTTCTTCAGAAAGGCTTCTGGATTTTCCAAGCGACCCCTGCATCTTGACCTTAGCTACCAGAAGAAAAAGAAGAATTTCTGTCTTAAAATAGAGCTGAAGTCTAAAATTTGTCCGGATTTCCAATAGCCTGCTGGCTAATGAAGAGGTTTGTTTTCCAGAAGTAGCTTTGGTGACTTAAGTGGATACACTGGAAAGAAAAACTGGAGAAAGTTTAGGAGATGTAATATCTTTAAGACAGAAAAATACTGGGTAAAAAATAAAGTGATGAAAAGAATGTTGTGCTTGGCCACGTCAGCCATTCAATGACAAAGCTCCTCTTGTTTAAATGGAGAACTGTCTATTTGGGCTGATTAAAGTGGTCTTAAAGAATATTCTTAATTTCTGAAGGCTTTGTTACAAGAAAGCCAAAATAATCAGAGTTTACCGATATGTTTCAGAGCACTTCTGTTTGAGGGTGGACTGGCTGGAGGTTCAAAAAGATGCATCATGTAATTTCATAGGAATCCCTTATAATGCAGTATGAAATTATGCTCACATGCTCCAAAGTGTTTCAAACAGCTCTGGCCACATCTTGGATATTCATTGTCTGAGAATGTATAATTTAAGAAATCAGAACGAGACGGTAGAATTTTGTTCGGAAGGAGTCTCGGGGAGTTGATCTTGGCTCACTTGTTGTGTCAGCTCTTTTCTAAGACAACTCTTGTGAACTTCACCCTCTCAGACCACAGTTTTCCGAGCTTTTAGGACGGGGGTTTTTCCATCCTGGGTGGTGGTCTGTCCTACTGTGGAGAGGTTGTTCATCCCTGGGACCCTCTTCCTGTTATATGAGGTTGGGGCCTACCTTCTGTTCTGTTTTTGTTCTCAGCTGACTGTCAGTTCCTTGCTAAGTTTCCAAGTGATAATTAAGGCCTTAGCATAAAGGCAGGAGGGGTACTGACGTTCCCCTCAAAAAATTAGGTGAAATTTGGTGTTTCTCTGTAGGTGAGCCTATTTTAGAAATTTTATTTTGTTTTTATTTTTAGTCTTTTTTTTTTTGTCTTTTAGGGCCACACCTTAGCATATGGAAGTTCCCAGGCTAAGGATCTAATCGGAGCTGTAGCTGCCAGCCTTCACCAGAGCCACAGCAATGCAGGATCTGAGCCGTGTCTGTGACCTACACCACAGCTCATGGCAACGCCGGATCCTTAACCCACTGAGCGAGGCCAGGGATCAAACCTGCCACCTCATGGTTCCTAGTTAGATTTGTTTCTGCTGTGCCACAACGGGAAATCCATATTTTAGAAATTTTAAATCATCATCGTAAAGAATTTTGCCACACTGAAAAACTTAAAGACCAAGAACTTAGGGATGTGTGTTTTTGATGTGTCTTGGGAACTCTAGGGTCAAGCTAACTAATGGTGAAATGAATGATGATGCGATTGATGTTGGGGGCCTGGGAACGTCAGACAACATACCCCTCCCCTTCTGAGGTCATCATTTCAAAGCTGGTGATGCAAGTCCATGATGCCCTCACGGACCCAGATTCCTTCTGGTTTTCGGCTCTTTCATATTTTGTATGTGGGCTTCATTCTTGTGACTTAAATAATTATGCCACCTCTGGCCTCATAACCATGTTTTGATAGTGGCTTGACAGCATTCCAACCCTTTAACCAGTGTTTTTGATTTTTTTCTCAGTCATTCTGTGAGATTGGGTAAACTGCAGTCTCTTTATCTGTATTGACCAGCTCTTAAACAACATGCTTTAAATTCTGCTATTCACAAAGCTGGCTTTGCTTGTGGGTTCTTCCCAGAAGCTAATTTTCTTTTAGTCTTTCATATGAATCAGTGGTTTGAACGTCTTGACTCATGGTTTGTTTCCAAGTGTACTTGGGCTATTCCAGTCTGAAGAAGTTGCATACAAACAAATATATAAATTGAACACTGCTTTGAGGTTTGTTGTTGTTGTTTGTTTGTTTAATGACTGTACCTGAGGCATGTGGAGTTCCTGAGCCAGGGATCAAATATGAGCCACAGCTGTGACTTACGCTGACGCTGTACCACCAGATCCTTTAACCCACTGTGCTGGGCTAGGGATTGTACTTGCATCTTGGCACTGCAGACATGCTGCAGATCCTCTTGCACCCCAATGGGAACTCCTGCTTTAAGTTTTTAATGGTAACGAACTGGTAAAGATTTTTTTTGTGTGAAATCTTTGTATGATGAAGAACAACCAAATACTTCATCTACTTGGAAATCTAAGTTTTTCATGTATCAGCTTTAAAATGGGGAGATATTTTATAGTGAAGTTTGCTCTGACCAGAACTTTTATCTGGAAAGTCATCTGGGCATCACATTTCCTGCCTGCTCCAACACTGCTGCCTCTTCTGAGTACAGTAATTCTTTTCTATTTGGACATTGACTGAAGAAAGTACAGCAGCGTGACTGTAGATTTGATCTATAAAGAATATATAGCCTCTTCAAAAAGGATACTCTCAAAGAACTAGAATTACCAAATTTTATTTTTCGGTGGAAAGCATAAAAATGCCCATACTTCTTCGAGAAAAGGACAGGTTCCCAGTGGCAATGTAATTTTAATATTTTGTATATCATTGTAAAAGGCAAGGGCATTTGGAAGCAAAATGTCATAATATTCCACTTTCCTTAATCTTCAGAGTTGATTTTTTGAGACTATATACACATTTGAGTTTTCAGATTCTATTTGTACATATAAAGCTTAACATCTTTCTGTTCCACTTTTCATTCATTGCTATTATTTATTTGCCAGATAGCGTTTGAAGGTACCCACCTTCCTGTGGACCTGACTGAAGCAAGGTGGGGTCAGTACAGGGGGAGAACTTGGAATGCACAGCCCATCCTATGCTGGAGGCCATGGCTTGGGTGTGAGTGGGGGTGAGGGGAGGGTGGAACCCCAAAGTACAGCATGGGGAGAGGGTCATTGTGGCAAGAAAATGGAGAAAGATTGAGAAGAGCTAAATTAAAGACAATAAGAAGGAGCAGAGGGATGAGAGACAACTGGGAAGTATAAAGGAAAGAAGGATGGAAGAGAAGGTGGAAGGGAGGGAGAGAGGGGCAGGTGTTGAAGGGGGTGAGATGGTAAGTCAGAAGAACAAAGTGAAGAACAAGTGATAAGTCAGGAAGAGCTCGCACTCCCTTCCACGGTCACTTCCATTCCATCATCAGAGAAAGTGGGGTGAGAGGTGGTGGGGCAGAGAATTAGGCACAGGCTGAGGATGGGACAAGGAGACACGATGGAAGAAAACAAGTGAAGGATGTATAAGTATCTGACGGCAAGTGCAGGGTGTGAAAGGAAGGTCTGGCCTCTGTTGGTGGAGTTAAGAAGAAGCGATCAATAGAAAACTGGGAACAGAGGGCTGGCCTCAGAGGGCAAGGAAGGAGTTTTCTAGAGCATTCTGCTGCTGCTTTCTTTTTTCTCTCTGCCACTGAGAACAGAGAGGAAGGGGCCCTGAGGAGACCCCCCTTCACCTCTTCCACACTCAGGGACAGGCAAGTGTGAGGTAGGATGGTCCTGTTGTTGTCAGAGACACAGTCCCCCAGATAGAGCCCGTGCAGTCTGACAGATGTGTGTTTGTGTACCAGCCTCTGTGACCTCAGGCAAGTGATTTCACGTCTCTGAGCCCCAGTCTTCACATCTGTAAAACAGAGATGAGAATGTCCACCTCCCAGGTTGCTTCCAGAAATGAGATCTTATACAATATGTCTGAACAAATTCTTAAAACTCCCTTCAGCCCCTTTCAGTAAATTTGCTCATGGCTGTTGGGAGTTATTGCTCCGTTGGAATGTCCAGGATGGCCACTGAGGAGAACATGGTTCCCTGGGGATCGGAGTGGCCTTTAGTCCATCACAGGCCTGGTCCTAGCCTCTCCACCTCTAGGGGTTGTAGAACTTCAGAACTTCATTTGTCTCCAGGATAGGTGCCCTGAAGCACCCTGACGCTTCTGTTCCCCATTCGCAGGGAGCACCTCAGAGCAAGCAGTGGGTCACTTAACATCCTTCTGAGCTAACCTGCTAAATGACTCTACAATGCAAATGTATGCACAGGGACACACAGCTCATTGGCTTCTAGCACCTCATTTTGACTGAAATAATCACATGCAGTCAGTCATCTGTATCCACAGGATTTGCAGCTGTAGATTCAACCAACGATGGATCCAAAGTATTACCAAAAAAAGTCCAGAAAGGGCCAAAAGGCAAAATTGGAATCTGCTGCTCACTGGCAACTATTTACATAGCATTTACCTTGTATTAAGTTTATATGTAAATTAGAAATGACTGAAAGTGTATAGGAGAATGTATGTAAGTTATATGCAAATACTACACCATTCATATAAGGGATATGAGCTTCTACAAATTTTGCTATTTGTGGGGGTTATGGAACCAATTCTCCACAGATACTGAGGGACGACTGTACTTCCTCTGAAATATTCTCCTGCAATATTTTAGAACTTCTTGCCATGGAGTCAATGATAAATAACAGTGGAAAAACTGGTACTGGGTTTGAATTTTTTTTTTTTTTTTTTTTTTTTTTTTTGCTTTTTGCTTTTCTTAGGGCCGCACCTGAGGCTTATGGAAGTTCCTAGGCTAGGGGTGGAATCAGAGCTACAGCTGCCGGCCACAGCCACAGCCACAGCAATGCCAGATCCCAGATCCAAGCTGCGTCTGTGACCTACACCAGAGCTCAAAGCAGCGCTGGATTCTCAACCCACTGAGCGAGGCCAGGGATCAAACTCGCAACCTTATGGTTCCTAGTCATATTCATTTCCTCTGCACCATGACGGGAACTCTTAGGATGATATTTTGAGGGCTGGAAACCCTTTAAATTCTATAAGGATGGCTTGCCTGTGGTTTTGTTTTGTTAAAGAAACTCACAATTTTTCTCTTTTATGTGAATCAGTGGTTTTGGTGACTTGAACTTACATTTGCCTCCAGGCACACTTCTCTTCAAGCTTAGAGTTGAGATGTCATTATTTGCCTCTGCCATGGTACACCTCTTCTCTGTGTTCATTCTCTCTTCTTCCTTTTCAACTCTTAGTTACTGGATTTTGGCCACTACTCATCCTATCTCTCTGAGACTCAGTTTTGGGATCTGTAAAATGGGGTTAATACCACGTCTTTTGCCAAAGCTATTATGAAGAGCCAATGTCACTATGCAGTTGCCAAGCACCTGGAAGGTGTATGAGAGCCTCTGGATAAATAATAGTCATGAATGTGTGTAGCAGAGACAGAGATTCTGCATATGTTTAAATTATCAATTTATAAATAATAGGATGAGAGAGAAAGTAGAAAAGGCAACTCAACCAAGAGTGAGGGGTTTTAAATTCTAGATTCACACAAACTACTTTGTCCCATGCCCATTTTCTGGGAATTTTCTCCCAACCACATTGTTGCAGCAAAAGCAGTCACATTACAAGGTGACCACGCTCCTGGGCTGTGGGTGACTGGTTGGGGGATGGGCCTCTGAACCGGGCTAGGTCAGTGAGCTTATTCCCCGGAATCCTTGGACTTCATCTGCAGAAGTCAAGGAAGCAGCTTGAGAGGGAAAGAGAGAAAAGCATAAAGGAGCAGCAGGAGTAGAGGGAAGAGAAATTGCAGCTGCAGACAGGGCTTGACTCCTTGGTTCTACCCGGTTTTGGGCTGCCAGTGTTTCTGCCCTTGGGCTTTGGGAAGTGTGCCCCTCATATCCCTACAGTAATTATTCTCTTTTGCTTAAACTTCTCTGAGATGAAATTCTGTTAGCTGCAACTAAGGGGCCTATTACAAGTAGCTAGACACAACATCTCTGGACCTCATTTTTCTCATCTGTAAAATGAGCAATGTAAATTGAATTAGTTTGTAAGATCCTTTTGATTTCTGTGATTTTAAGAATGTGTGTGTGTGTGTGTGTGTGTGTGTGTGCATGTGTGTGTGTGAGTGTGTGGTGACAGGAGGGTCTGGGCAATCATCAGATTCCATCTGCTGCCAGATAAATGCTGAATGGACCACGAATGATAAATGGAACCAGAAACTGCAATTTTTGAACAGTAAACACTCTGAGGGCATTGCCAACTGCATATATGACATGGTTACATATGCATTAGAAGCACAGCTTTCAATAACTTCCCTTGGTCACGTCTAAATTCTGGATGTTGATGAGCATAAGTGTAAATGTGGCAAAGAAAGATTTTTAAATTGTCATTCTGGGAAAATAAGGAAATACAGTTGGAAATTGGGAGACACGATGCTCCAAAATGAGGTAATTTCGACACCATTTGATTGTCCCTGACCCATGCTCTGGGACAGCTTTTTTCAAATCATTTCTGAGAGATGAGTGGTGTCCTCATCTTGGAGGCATGAAGGACGGGGGCACTGCAGCTGTCCCTTCAGAAGGGAACACACCAGGTGCAGTATGGCATTCTGACCTCTTGATGATGATTTATGAGCTTTGGGCTTTGATTACCGTGTGCTTGATAGAGATGCAATTTGTCATTGTTTTAGGGAAGGTAGTTCCAAATATTTGAAAAAAATAAAACTCGGCTCTATTTTATTAATGGTTTATTTGAAAGGGATCTCTGTGCTAATCACGTTTGATGGATGACGTTTGTTGCCTTATATCACGGCTGAAAAAGCAGTTGCTATCTTTGTTTTTTAGCTGGAGTTAACTTTTCCCCATTCTAAACTTAAGTATTTTTCATACCACACACAACAAAATGCCATTAATTTACCAACAAACATTTGAGTTCAACCTATAGGGTGGGGCCAGCTGACTCTGGGATAGCACTCTAATCCCACAGGCTGTCTTGCTTAGTGGCTCAGAGCCCAGACTCTGCCACTGCACTGCCTGGGTTCAAATCCTAGCTCTGCTGTTTATTATTTCTGTGACCTTAGAATTACATAATATCTCTGTACCTCAAGTTCTTCCTTCTATTTATTTTTATTTTTTTCTTTTTAGGGCCACAGGTGTGGTATGGAAGTCCCAGGCTAGGGGTCGAATCGGAGCTGCAACTGCTGGCCTGTGCCTGGGATTTGAGCCTTGTCTGTGACCTACACCACAGCTCATGTCAATGCTGGATCCTTAACCCACTGAGCAAGGCCAGGGATCAAACCCATGTCCTAACGGTTAATAATCAGGTTTGTTACTGCTGAACCACAATGGGAACTCTCAAGTTCCTCATGTATATTGAGGATAATAACCTTGATTGAATGGGTAACTACCTGCCAAGCACTTAGAAGTGCCTGGCACCTGGCAAATGCTATGCAAGAGTTTGCTCTGATTATTCTTAATTGGAGACCATGACTTATTTCTTGATTAGAAGAACAGGCTTAAAATTCAAGTCTCCCCCTGCCCCACCCAACCCCACCCAGGCAAGAGATTACCTTAAGCCACACTAAGGTCAAACTTGTTTGATGTCTGAGGCTCTTCTAAGAATGCCTCATGAAGGGAGGCCTGGGGAGTCTAGTGGTGAAAGGAGAGCCCTGAAAAAGAACCACAGGCCATCTCTGTCTGGCAACGTTCCTCTTCCATGGGAGGGGCGCAGGGCAAGTGGAGAGATTGTCTCTTCTTCCGAGTTCCTGCTGCCGACCTCTGGGAGCCACACAAGCCAGGGCTCCCTGTGGAGATGCCCAGTCATAGCTGTGACACTGCTTTCCTCTCACAATAAAGGCGCCATTGTAGAGTGAGTCAAAATAAGTCATCTTTTGACTTTTCACAGTGTGTTGGTAGGAGAACAAGGCTCAAGAGAAAGAAATTACCTGTCATTTTTCATTATCTGGGGTGACCCTCACTTACTACAAAGGACACCATCAAGGCAGCTGTGAGGAGGCAGAGCTTCGGGTCTCAGACCAGCTGGCAGATCAGAAGGGGTGTTTTCTGGCTCGGCAATGCTGACATTAAGTAAATTGTGAGTGCTGGCTCCTGCAGTGATCAGCCTTGCTTTAGGCCACGGGGACTTAGGTTGGGGAAAATGAAGCCTTGATAAGTAGGTTTCACAAACTTAAAGAGATTTTTCTAAGTGGCATTTTCTTCTCCAACAAAGATAACTTGAGAAGCTTTCATATACACCCTCTTGCTGCATCGTTGAGTGACAATTCTCTGTGGGTCTCATAGTTCTGTATATCTTGTGAGCAGAGATCTTAGCTTCCCTTTGTTCTGGACAGTGTTTCTCAGAATGTTGGTGATTAGCCTGAAAGATAATGCCTCCCTCTTGAGCAAAGTACAAGCATGCTTATTGTGCAGTATAGCAAATACTGTATCTGCCTCTAGAGAAAAGGGCAGGCATGCTTCCACTACTCCTTATAAAAGATTCCCTCAGCTCATGGAGTTCCCTGGTGGTGCAGTGGGTTAAGGATCCAGCATTGCCACTGCTGTGGCTCAGGCCATAGCTGTGGCATGGGTTCAATCCCTGGCCTGGGGAGTTCTGCATGCTGCAAGCGTGGCCAAAAAAAAAAAAGAGCCCCTCAGCTCTCTTGAAATGCAATCTACAGTGTGTGTTAGGTGTTACCTTCACTTAACTTCAGAATTGGGAACTGGAGCTTGAGGAACTGGCACAAATGAATGCCATTATTCTGGCTACTGCTACTGCTGTGATTAACGGTCCTTCATCTCTGACCCAGGAGGCTTGTGTCTTCCACCAGCATCCATGAAACTGAGTCTGCTAACTTGTTAGCTTGCAAATAAATGTTCTAATCCTTTATACTTTTTGACATGCACTCTCTCTAGGCTTACATATTGGGGTTGTAGAGAACATCGTAGCATATGAGCAATTCACATAATTGAATGTGGATCTCAATGGCATACATTAGCTGTGTGGATCAAAATCTTTTTTTTTTTTTTTTTTTTTTTTTTTTCCTGCCAGCTTTCTGGTCTATGACACTTTGGAGAGAACTTTTGACTTCTGCTTAAAAATTGAATATCTCTATTAGGGCTAAGATTTATTATGACAACTTAAGCTTTATTGTGGCTTTCCTGGGGAAAAAAAAAAAGTCCCTTCCCATCCCCAAGATTTACCCTGGCTTCACCTTTCAGTCTTCTAATAAAGACTCCAACCTCTCCAAGATTCTCTTCCTGGAAGACAGTTCTGTATTTGCTTCATGAATAAATAATTAAATGAGGCCTCTTCAAAGTTTGTCTGAATCCAGATCTCATATGCTTCTGCTATATCATTCTACTTTTCCATAATGAAAAGAGTAACTGCTAATATTTATTGAAGACTTATTCTGGCCAGGCCCTGAAATAAGGGCTTCACGTATATTCTCCTTCCTAATCTTTATAATAACTCCAGGAGGTAGCTTCTTTTGTTATCACTTCCACACTGATGGAAAAACTAAGGCTTAGAAAATCAGCCAGGGTGTACAATGTGTCAGCTAGTAAATAGTAAAAATGCAGTGGAAACTATGTCTGTCTTCGTAACCTTCAGAACACACTGCATCTCAGGGAGGTCCTGGCCAATTTGTCTCCAAATAATATAGTGAAAAAGGAGGTTTTATTGGAATAAATTATATCACCCAGAAATACTCATTTTAGGTTTTCAAAGTGACAAAAAGTTAATTGCAGTGAAGCAAAGATTACATAGTCTTGATTCTCTATTATAAAGAATCAAGAAGAAACAGTTATGTTCCTTGTAACATTTTTGCATTTGTTATTGTGGCATTTGATAATGTTTTAAAATAAGTCTAGAGGTTTTTTTCCTCACCAATGATGAATAATGATTAACTTATTCATCTTGGCTTGGTCAAAGTGGGGCTTTGTTGCTTACATAGTGACGATAATATTAGTACAGAGATAACTTAACCGTAATGTAACCACGGATCTATTACCCTTTATCTATATCAGTGCCAGGTATCTATGACTATCAGATGGCCCATCAGCTAAGAATTATTTTTGTCTCTTTGTTTGCTTACTTGTATAAGCTTTATCTTGCACCGCATTCTCTTGTAATTCCTTTGTTAGATCTCTTAAGTTCTGTCCAGCAAATTGTGCATTATTTGAGCTTTTTTTTTTTTTGTATGCCATAATATTTATGAGCCATTATTCCAGACAAAAAGGAAAGAAAGCCTTATTGAGGTACCTGAGGTACTTCACAGTATTTTAGAGACAGCAGAGTAAAAACAAAAAACAAAAAACAACAAAGTGGGTCAAGTATGGGTCGAAGCTCAGCTCCCCCATTGGAGTAATTTTGGTAACTTTATAAATCCCTATAAGCCTCAGGTTTTTTGGTTTTGTTTGTTTGTTTGTTAAATGGGATAACAGAGCTTTTGTGAAGATTAGAAATAGTACATTTAAGGTAACCAAACCATACTAGATATTCAAGAAATGATCATCATTGTCATTTTAAGGTAATTATTATCACTATTATTACATGTATAACTATTAAGCGGCTAATATGTGCAAGATATTGTTCAAAACACTGTACATGGATTTCATTTCATTTCATCCCAACAATAACCCAAGGCGATAGGTTGTTATTATTTCCCCAGATCACACAATATGTGGCAGTGCTGGGATTTGAGTTAACTTCCTTTTTGACTACATAGTCTATACTCTTGATAACCACAATAATAAGAAAATTTCATCCAGAATACAACAGCCCAGTGGTTGATATTTAACAAAGCACCAAGGAACGGATATATGCAAATGTGGTGTTTTCTATAACGATGCAAGAGACCCACCTACTCACTCTGTGAAAACCACATCTCTAAGGTAAAAAAAATCTCTCACCACCCATTTCTTAGATCACCTTGTAAATGTCCCACGAAAATAAATGAATTAAAAGTATAATTAACTTAAGTTTGGTATGAAAATCTTAGATACTGTTATAAAGAGAAAATTTGAACATATCCCAAGATATGAGCAAAATGCCATCAAGGCCTAAACTGCCCTTTTATAAACCAGTGACAGTGGTAGTTCAGGGTGTGTGTGTGTGTGTGTGTGTGTGTGTGTGTGTTTATGTGTTTCTGTACTATGTCTGTATCTTTATAGATATTAGATATAGAGCTATAGAATCTTACTAAATAATGATTATGGAAATAATCTTTTTTTTCCCAAGTATATACAAATATTTCTCTCACTTTTTACCTTCATGGAACTTAAATTAAGATTCCTTGGGTGCAGGAGTTCCTGTCGTGGCTCAACAGAAACGAATCTGACTAGTATCCATGAGGACGCAAGTTTGATCCCTGGCCTTGCTCAGTGGGTTAAGGATCTGGCATTGCCATGAGCTGTGGTGTAGTTCGCAGCTGTGGCTCAGATCTGGCGTTGCTATGGCTGTGATACAGGCCAGAAGCTACAGTTCTGATTTGACCCCTAGCCTGAGAACCTCCATATATGCCCCAGGTGTGGCCCTAAAAAGAAAAAAAAAAAAAAAGGGGGGGGGACTGCCATAAGAAAAAGATTCCTGGGGTGCAAAAAATACTCTACCAGAAGTAAATATTCCATACTAAGCATTTGATTCATATAGGTTAATTTCAAACTTTAAAAATGAATACACACCTCTGTAAGTTTGAACTTTGCGGCAGCAGGATGCCATTTTCCTGCTCCCTACTTCCTCCCTGTTGTGGTGCCTGGCTTCCTCTATGGCATAATAACTACTGTATCTCTATGGCACCTGGATTAGCATTTTATAAGGCTCAAAAGAACCTATTCCCACACATTAAAAGCACCAAAGAGCAATTGTCATTTAATATTAATTCCAGTCTTGCCTCCAATGTTTCCTTTCTGTTCAAACACTTTCTTTAACTCTTTACTAATTTCTGAAAACACATCAAATTTTCTTTTTTAATTTTATTGCTTTTTCTTAGAAAGTTCTCTCTTTTCTTTTTTGCCAGTTGAAATCACATCCACCTTTCTAAGGAGAGCTACAAGTAGGTTGTTTTTCCTGGAGGCCTGTTTCGGTGTTATCCAAGCCAGAAGTTTTTCCTACCTTTATAATATTAAGGTTTTCCTGATAAGACATTTAACTCCAGTATCTTCAGCTTGGGGAATCACTTGTGGGTTTTAATTCTCCAGAGAGAAATTGTTATCTGCACAGCTTTACTGCTGCACAGTGCCCAAGACGGTCCTTTACAATTAAGAGTAGGTACCTGATTTAGGTTTCTTGAAAGAACAACTCAAAAAATGAATGATTTGTTTGGAAACAAAAGAGTTAGACACTTGCTGGTATAGCAGGAAAACCTCAAAAGACTTGGCTGGAGATCTAGTCCTGTGGCTTATTATATGTATGACTTGGGAAAATTAGCTTCTCTTTATTTTTTTTCTTTTTGCTTTTTTAGGGCCGCACCCATGGCATATGGAGGTTTCCAGGCTAGGGGTTCAATTGGAGCTACAGCTGCTGGCCTACACCAGAGCCACAGCAATGCCAGATCTGAGCCACATCTGTGACCTACACCACAGCTCACGGCAACACCGGATCCTTAACCCACTGAGCGAGGCCAGAGATCGAACCCAAGTCTCATAGTTCCTAGTCGGATTTGTTTCTGTTGCGCCACAACGGGAACTCTGGGAAAATTAACTTTTCTGAACTCATCTATAAAAACCCAAATGATCCTACATCTGTCCTTGCTCTTCCTACTTATGAGATGGTTGGGGGAAGCAAATAAATTAATGCGTGCACATGCTGAAGTATACGATGCGTGCTGACCTAAGTGATGAGGTGCCTAGACCACCGGATAACCAGCTGATACTTTAATGGCAAGTTTACACAGTATTATCTCACCCCATCCAAGAATATGTCATCAGACTCTTTTGATATTATGTAGTAAAAATGGTTCACTTACCCCCTCACCTGTTTTCCCATGCATTCTTTCATTCTGTAAGTATTTATGAAGCACCCATCACATACCATGCCCCATGCCAGGCACCGTAGCCATGTAAAGTCAGCTATAGTTCCCTGCTCTCAAGGACCTTGTGTCTTTATGAGGGAGACCTAAAATAGGCCTACAAACCAAGGAGCCCACAAAATATATTAGATAGGGACAGTGTCAGAAAGCAAGCAACACAAGGTACATGCCAGAGGGAACATGAGGATGACCGTCGTCAGCCCCATCAGGAAAGGCCTCTCAGGTGACCAGAAGGAAGTGAAGGCACAAGCTCTGCAAAGGTTTGGGGGCAGCAGGAGCAAACCCTTTGAGGTGAGACAAGGCTTGGAGTGCTCAGAGAGTAGAAAGAAGGCTAAGGGGCCGAAAGCAAAACAAGCTGCAGGGGAATGAGGTCTTGGGTGGTGGAGAGGTGATCTATTTCTGCAGAAAATCCAAGAGAATGAAAAACAGTATATTTTCCTTGCCAATAAAGATCAAAGAGTTTAAGAGTGGTTTAATTCTGGCGAAAAATTTGCTCATTGGATTACGCTCTAGGGTTTTTACATTTAAATAACCATACAGCAAGGGATTTTTGAGCTTTATTATTATTATTATTATTATTATTATTATTGTCTTTTAGGGCTGCACTGGTGGCATATGGAGGGTCCCAGGCTAGGGAGAGAATCGCAGCTGTAACTGCTGGCCTACGCCAGAGGCACAGCAACACCAGATCCGAGCTGAGACTGCGACCTACACCACAGCTCACAGCAATGCCAGATCCTTAACCCGCTGAGCAAGGCCAGGGATCAAACTCGCATCCTCATGGATGCTAGTCGGGTTCATTAACCATTGAGCCACGACGAGAACTCCAAGCTTTACCATTTAAAAAAATTTATTATTATTATTATTGTTATTATTTTTTTGTCTTTTTGCCTTTTCTTGAGCTGCTCCTGTGGCATATGGAGGTTCCCAGGCTAGGGGTCTAATCAGAGCTGTATCCACCAGCCTACGCCACAGCCACAGCAACGTGGGATCCGAGTCGCATCTGCAATCTACACCATAGCTCACAGCAATGCCAGATCCTTAATCTACTGAGCAAGACCAGGGATTGAACCCACAACCTCATAGTTCCTAGTTGGATTCGTTAACCACTGAGCCACAATGGGAATGCCTAGAAATTATTTTACCATTATTAAAAGCAAAAGGACCTTAACATGGTCCATGATTGTCAATATTTTATCAAAAAATTTTTTTCCTTTCAATAAGTTATTATTTTGTGATTTGCCACACCTTTTGGTATCATTTCATTATAATAAATACTTAGTGAAAAGTCTGAATTAAAATATTCAAAAATATTTAACTTGATTGCATTCAAAGTATTTTTTCACGAGGAAGTGTTAGGCTCTTTGTAGGTTGAGGGGGGAAAAAAAAATAACAGTCCCTTGTGGGGTTTTCATGTCTCTCCACATAGACACACAAAAATCAAATTGTTAACTGTGGTACGTGCTGAGGAAAAGAGGTTATATAGTATATAGGAGAATCCTTAATAGCAGGAATTAACCAAGTTAGAAAGGTCAGGGAAGGGTTAACCTCTTCAAGTAGTAAGTACTGGCAGCCCTACTTTCATGAGTGGATTAGAATGATCTTAGTAAGCTTCTATTCTTGTTGTATCTTTACCTTTCCTTGGACATCAATTGTGTGTAAATAGATATATACTAAAGTGCTTCAAATCAATTTGGTCTCTTAGGCATATGAATTTTCCTTTGTATTCTGCTTCTACTCCTCATTTGCTTACCACGTCGATATCCCCGCCTCACCTTTTTCACATTCACAAAAGGGAAGCCAACCCTGGCTTGCACATATGGCTCCTTATTAGCCATCACTGACATTGGTTTACCGATTTATCCTGCGTCCTTTGAGTCCTTCTGTACACGCTGCCCTACACGTTTGGGACGCAGTTGCCAGCAGCTTCCGAGTGCTCTAATAATAGTCACCTTCCTCCCTCATCCCCACATGCTGTCCCCTCTGGTCACAGGGGTGCCCCAACCTGCCACAGTCCCTGCCACTTCCCAATTCTGAAACCACTCAAGCAGATGGCATAGCTCCCTCTAGGCAGCAACTCTGTGTCAGGCATCGAACTTCTAGCCTCATAATGTGGAATCTGTCAGGCTGAGAACATAAGTGCTCCAGCCCATTATTAGCTGATAGAAAGCATATAAAAAGGCTTTATAAACCAGGGCATGAATAAATAATTTCATGAGCAAAGCGGCAGTGTGGCAGACCTCGGTTTAAAGCTGAAAGGCCTTCTAATGTGTTGCCAGAGGATTAAATGCTATCACCATGTTTCAGGCAATAATTTTTATTGCATGTTTCATTCAGGATTTGGCATGGGAAAAGAAAGAATTCTGCACACATCCAACTGAAATTAGAAGGCAGCGTGCACTGCCATTTGAAGCTTGGATGCTATTGTTTTGAGGGCATTATCTTCTACTGGGGTGTTTCTCCCCCCTTTCTATTTTCTCTGTCTCTGTCTCTCCCTCTCTAGCTCTCTTGTTTCTCTGTTTTTCTCTCTCTTTCAACAGATAGTTATCACCTTTCCAGTTCCTGATAAACCCATTCCATCTAGTGCTTTTCAAAACTGTTCTTCATGATGATATTTGCAGCAGTGCGTTTGCCATCTTCAAAGAGCAATATCTTGTGCTGAATTGCATAGAAAATCAGAGATTAAAGTAGAGAAAAAAGGAATTCCTGTCGTGGTGCGGCAGAAGTGAATCTGACTGGGAACCATGAGGTTGCAGGTTTGATCCCTGGCCTTGCTCAGTGGGTCAAGGATCTGGCGTTGCCATGAGCTGTGGTGTAGGTTGCAGATGTGGCTTGGATCCTGTGTTGCTGTGGCTGTGGTGTAGGCCAGCAGCTGTAGCTCCGATTGGACTCCTAGCCTGGCAACCTCCATATGCCACGGGTGTGGCCCTGAAAAGCAAAAAAATCTGGGACCCTTGTCTCTCACCTAAAATAAATAAATAAAAGGTGTCTATAGCAAAGGCTTTTGGGCATAAGGTCATGGCTTTGTATTGGTCACTCTGAGTCAGGGAGAAACTTGAGCGTGTGAGTCTCATATAAAAGTCCTTTCGGGTCGTATTTGATCAGGCTCTTTGAGTTCAGGCCACACTTGAGCTTACTTCAGGGAATAGTGAGCAGAAGTTCCCTACTCCCAACTGTCAACTTCCCTCCCTTTTGTAATATTTTCTACCCTTTCTTCTCTCTAATAAGGGAAATAGGTTTTTTTGTTTGTTTGTTTTGCTTTTTAGGGCTGTACCCGTGACATATGGATATTCCCAGGCTAGGAGTCTAATCAGAGCTACAACTGCCGGCCCTGCACCACAGCCATAGCAGTGCCAGATCTGAGCTGCATTTGTGACCTGCACCACAGTTCATGGCAACACTGGATCCTTAACCCACTGAACAAGGCCAGGCGTCAAACTCGCAACCTCATGTTTCCTAGTCGGATTCATTTCTGCTGCACCATGACGGGAACTCTGAAACACAGTTTTTAAATTTTTATTTTAACGACTGGCATCAGAATTCCTCCTGGAGAAGTAACTTTCTTTGTTGAGAAAAGGTGCCATGATACTTAGTAACAATTACAAGCAGGAGATGCCAGGATGGGGAGCAGCCTGGTGCCCAGGCTTCATCAAGGAAGGCAAGAGAAATGGCTGGATGGGCAGAGAAGAGAGCAAAAGACCAGGGGCGTGCAGATAGGGAGTGTGGGGTGAAGGGCCTTAGGCCCCTGGAGATGGAGGGCCTGCAGCACACTTAACAACCGAAGTGCCACCTGAAACTAACACGACACTGTGAGTCAACTATTCTCCAATAAAATTAAAAAAAACAGAACCATATGCCAACATTTCCACTGGAATTTCTGAGATGGAAATGGCCCCTCCAGACACCTTCAGGAAAGAGGTTGATGCTGCTGAGTGAGCTGAAGGAGAACAAAGACGTAGCACAGCACATGGCCGGCCTGCAGCGGTGGGTCGAGGAGGCCATCACAAGAGTTGGGCCCTTAAGGGGCTTTGTGGAAATCTTGGGGGTGGAAGCTGGGCTACCCTAGGCCATAGAATCTGGAGATTTGAGCCAATTTTCCCTGGGTTTCCAAAGGACAGGAGAACCTTCTATTGACTTTGGGTTATACTAGGGGCCTACAATACAGTACTTTGTAATAAGTGCTATGAAAATGAATGGTAGTGAGGTGGTTGGCAAAGATACTGGCTTGTAGCCAGATAAAATGAGGGCAAAAATGTGCTTAGTGCCCAACTAGAAGTTTTTTGTTTTTTTGTTTTTTTTAAATGCCAATGGACCAGGTTCATTGTAGAATAAATTGCTATTCCATCCTGTTTATATAAGCATTTTTCTATTGGCATATATTAGAATCCATGGAAAATCAGTCAGAGAAAATCTAGTTATAACTCTTCATGGGCTCATGCTCTAAGAAGCATTCTTAGGAGTAATAAATTTCAGAAAGAGGTGTGTTCTACTTCTTACTCCATATGCCTTCCAGGAGCATTCTCCTGCAGATTGCTTCTTTCCTGGATTTCATCCTGGAGCTCTTCCTCCCACCCTTTTCTCCTCTCTGTCACAATCACACAGGTATCACCACCTTACCTGTGGCCTGCCACCCCATAGCAGGGGCCAGGTTTTCTCCCTCCTGAGCCCCTCCTGCAGAGGTTGCATGGGGTGCCCCTCAGGCCTCTTCCCACTCTCTTTATAGCTCTCCTTGGGAGTCCTGGCCTCATCTTCTCCCAAAGGTGAAGGACTCAATAACTTCATTTCAGAGCTTCCCATCCAAGCTTCTCCACCTAGATGGAGACCTGTGTGAAAAAAACTTCAGAATAGGCTGAGGAGGGTTTTCTTCCAATGCTAAGTTAATGGGATCTCCGAATGTGAAACGCTTCCAGCAGATTGCTTTCTCTTCTGTTTCAGGAGAAAAGCATTTACTGATAGCATAGGGGGTGGCCTTGCCATTCTCATTGGATCTGAAAAGGAATGCAAGGTGTGTAGTAGTTGTGTGAATGTAGTTGAGTCTGTGTATATGTGTCTGTGTCTGTGAAGGAGGATAATAGAACAAGAGGGGTAACTTAATGGCTTGTCTCAGTGATGAGCAGTTGTTTTTTTTCCTTGCAGGACAATTAGGGAGCTGATTTAAAAAGCATTATCTTCTGTGTCAGTACATGCAATTTCTACCACAGTATTTCAACATTCTTCTTTTATTACCTTGTCACTAAAGGGTTTCATTTTAAGGGGGCCAAATGTCAAAATGATATAAATAGCACAAACAGCAGAACTTGATTGCTATGCTGTACCTCTGTACAGCGTTCAAAGCTGGTGCAGTGGAGAGGAGCGATTTGAGGAATTTAGGGGTGAGGGTGAGGATAGCTACTGACGATGTTCAGCCACAGATCAGAGAGTGATCCTTCAGTATCTGGGAAGCTGGAGGACAGAAGCTATCACTTGAGAGAATGCTCTGACAAGAATGGAGTTTAAATGCTCTGGGAATACCTGCCTTTATTTTTTTTTTAACCCAGAACATGTGCCATTTAGGTTTTTTGTTTGCCAGCAGTAGAAACCAGCTCTGTTTATTTTAAACCAAAAGGGAATTTGTTAGAAGGACATTTGGGCTCACAAAAATCATCGGGAAGCTGAAGAACAAACTTGAAGAATGGGACACAACTAGTCTCCTTAAGACAGGCAACAGAACTCCAGCCTTTGGGGTCCCCTGCAGAGACCAGCTGCTCTGCAAACCGGCTGCGCAGCTGTGAGAAGTGTGACCCCCAACCATCCCATCCTTTCCTCACATGCTTAGCATTCGGAGTTCTGGGCACAGACCTTCAGTTGGCTCACCCTAACTCATGGGCACCCCCTCCCTCCCTGAGAAGGCACAAGGCCTACTAGGGCTGAGGGGAGAGGGAGGGCCAGCCTCTTGAACATCCATGGTGCAGTAGATGGCAGCGTCGTTCTCACCTTGACCTGCAAAATGAGGATCCTCCCCAAAGTACGATTGGGGTGCATACAGGAAGTTGGTAGGAAGTTGAAGGCTGTCAGGCTAAAAAGTGATTCAGGAGAACCACATAACTTGTTACTCCCCACAGGGGGCTGGGATGAGGCGGCACATCCTTATAGGCTTCTGCCTGGTTGGGATCTCTTGTCCTCTCTGCTCCAGACCTAGTCCCGAATGCCACATTTCTGGGTGCAGCTCCCCAGGTAAGGACACCGGAATGAAAGCCTAGCTTCTGTTCATTTACCTATAAAATGAAAATAACTCCCAGAGGGGTATTTTGAGGATTAGATGAGGTATTTGTAAAGTGCCTGGCATTGGCAGTGCTCAGCAGACATCCTCATTGTGTCGTCTCCCGGAAGACGGTGTGCTTGTAGGCGTGCACCCATTGTTACTGAATGCCTTTGTCCTTATTTTTTCTTTGTTAATAAGGCCTGATGAAGACTCTGTCCAGGAATGTTACCACTTAGAAGTTGTGCAACTCTGGGCAAGTTGTTTAACCTCTCTGAGACCCAGCCGGGTTGTCTGCAGAGGAGAAAAAATAACCACATCTATGTTGAAGAATTCTTCTGAGTGTTAAATGAGTTAATCCACATAAAGCACGTACCACAGTGTCTAGCAATAGGAAACACTCAACTTGTATTGACTGTTAATAAGAACGCCAAGGCTTGATTTTTTTTTTTTCTAGAAACCACTTATACATTCAGCCTCTTCAATGAGAGTAATAGATTCTACCAGTTTACTATATTCTCTCTGTTCTAAATGCAGCTTATTTCTTTAAAGACTGAAGCAACCACCGTGTAGACTTTGTGATGGAAGGATATTAGGAGTATTGTAGTTCAACCTCGCCGTAGTTTGAAGAAGGAAGTTCAGGCTGAAAGATCTGCTGACTCTCAGTCTGGCGTTGCATCAACCCCATCTCACTGATGATTATCAGCAGCAACAGAGTTCATTTCTGTTTCTATATAACCTCAGTTAAAGCAAGAAAATCAGATGTTGACGTGAGGCAGGGCTCAGCAACCCTGGGGTTCTGTTGCTTATTTCACCATTTTCCTATGCCTGTCTATGAGGGTAGCGGTCAAGCTGTGGAGTTAGGTAACTCCTGTCATGCTCACCTTATCTAGTCACTGCCATCTGTGTGATGGCACCCTGCCGTGGATAGGAAAAGAGACATGCACCTGGAGGACATTGGCCTGCTTTTATTTCCTATCGCTCTTTAAGTGGTTACTAAATTCTATCATTCCTTGTAGAGTCCCTTTGGCATTGCCAAGTCCCACGCTTTCTCATGGAATTAAATGAGTTTCAAATTTTCTTTCTCATGCTATGGTAGCTTGCATTTTTCTAAGCTGACTCTAGCTTATCATTTTCTGGCTTTCGATCCAATCCTTTCAGATCTTTGTGTATTTGAGCACAATTTTTCCCTACTCAAAACAGAACTTCCACTAATATCAATCACCTCATGCTCATTCTCTAGGCCAAGTCATTAATAACATTTTTATTGAGACCAGAAAGAATAGACTTTCTGCCAAATATATTGTCTCAATTGGATACTGGGCCATTTATCAATTTCCTTTGTTTTAAATAGTTTAGTCCATACTTAATTCATTTGACAATGTTTATGTCCAAGCTAATTTAAATTTCCTTCAAATAACATTTTATTAAATGCTGTATAAGAAGTTTATTAATGCCCTCTCCCATATAATCCTGTACTACTTCTTTAACAAACTTTATAATTTTGCCAGGAGCAGCTGTTATTTTATCTAGAACAATTTGTTTTAATAAATGCTTGAATTGCTTTGCTATTGCTTGAGATTTTAAAATTACTTTTTGTCACAGTAATTGTTTTAAATTAACAATTGTATTTGGGATAACTTTTTGCAGGTTATAGTTTCCATTTTTCTTATGCTTTTAAAACATATGTGAGCCACACAGTTCCATTTAATCAAGAATTTGCAAGTTACAAACATTAATATATTTCCATAGCAAATAAAAAATTAGACAATTCTTTTAAAATTGCTGCTTATTTAAAGACAACATTTTCTTTCCAGGGATTTTGCGGTGGGGGGAGGAATTTAAGAACTGAGGATTTTTTGTTATTGTTGCACTTTTTAAACTCTGTAATAAACTTCAAATTACCCTTCAATTTTATTTTTAAAGGCAGATTTTAAAATGACTGAATCTGGCATGTAAGCTTTTAAAAAATGTCACTCATTTCATACACGTACTCACTCATATTGTGTATAGTCTCTGCAATTCCTATTTTCTAATATACTTACTCAAAGCTAGGATTTTGTAGGTAGCGCTCATCAATGCGAGGCTTAATGTAATCGCCAGGTACAGATTTTCTTTGGGTTTATTTTGGTGCTGCTCACTGGCTCAAAAGTGCTCTTCGTGTAATTTGGTACTTTTTGATGCCAAGTGATGGGCTTTGAAGAGCCTAATGTGTTCATTCATATATAGCCTCATAAGACTTAACATAATCTGTATAGTCAATCTCTTTTCTTTCTATCCCTGGCGATTTAATATTAGAATCTACAGCAATTTCATTTCTCTGTGTTCAACTACATACTATTTTCTTGGATGAAAGTTTTTTTTTTTTTCCCAATTTATCCAAATAGCCTCTAGACACTGTGCAAAATCACAGTCCTTATATATCTAATCATTTGGTACTGATATTAAAAATATCTTCTCTATGTGCCATGCTATCTTTCAACTTATTTTCTACCTGTTATTTTACATTTAATATTGATCAATTGACATTATGAACATTCATTATGAACAAAGAACATTCAGTATTTAGTTTGAGGCGATTCGGTCACATTTTCAACTTGATCTCCATATTTAGCTTAGTAAGTTTCTCATATCTCTTGGGTATGAAAATACATTGACCTGGCAGTTTTCTTTTTCTCAGAATTTAAGATTCTTGATTAAGCATACACTCTTATAGCACTAAATAATTGTAACTGAGTTTGGGGAGTTAAATACATAGATAATCTTATCTCTTCCCTCTTACTTAAATGTACATGCAAGTTCCCTTCCCTCACCTGGCAATTATGTTTAGCATTGTATTAAAATGGAAATCTTCTGAGTAAACTTTCACTTCCATCAGGATTATTCGGTCTGTCCTTGATTTTGTAAACTCATTTTTTGGCTCTCCCTCAAAGGGCTTTCTTTTCTCTCCCTTCCTTTCTCCCTTCCTTCCTTCCTTTCTTGTCCCTTCCTTCCTTCCCTGGCCCTTCTGGAAAGAAAAAGACCAAGATGGAATAGAAAATTAAGCCCTTCTATGTGATGCCTAGTCCAGCTTCACAAGGTCATACTCTTAGCAGCTTGGACATCAGGAGAGGTCTTTTGAGCACTGACACTACTGCGATATTGTGCTAACTGGTTTTTGGGAATCTGGGTTTCCTTAAAATCCAGCTCCAATTTAAAAGTCACTGATTATCACCACAGCTGAAAATGCCATATTTGTTGTTGTTGTTGTAGTAAAATACATGTAACATAAAATTTACCCTTTAAACCATTTTTAGGTGTACAGTTCAGTGGCTTTAAGTACTTCACATTGTTAGGTCGTCGCTACCATCCATCTCCAGACCTCTTTTTATCTTGCAACCCTGAAACTCCACACCTGTTAAGCAAGAGTCTCCATTCCCTCCTTCCCCCAGCCCCTGAAACCACCATTCTACTTTCTGTCTCTGTGAATCTGACTGCTCTAGGTACTCTGCATACCTCATATAAGCGTAATCATGTGATGTCTGTCATTTTGAGTCTGACTTATTTTGTTCAGCACAGTGTCTTAAGAGTCATCTATATTGTAACATGTGTCAGAATTTCTTTCCTTTTAAAGGCTGAATAATAAGCCGTCATAATGTACGTGCCACATTTTGTTTATCCATCCATCCGTCCATCCGTTGGTGGACACCTTGATTGTTTCTATCTTTTGACTTTTGAAGAATGGTAAGAACATTGGCATAGCACAAATATCTCTTTGAGTCCCTACTTTCAGTTTTTTGGGATAGATACTCAGAAGTGGAATTGCTGGATCAGGTGGTAATTCTGTTTTTGATGTTTTTGAGGAGCCACACATTTGTTTTTCTCTGTAAGATGATTATTTCCTCCTATCATATCCCTTGTTTAGCAAAACTTTATTTTAACTTCTGAATTAGTTTTTTGTTTGTTTGTTTGTTTTAAAACAGGTGCAAAAACCCTGGTCAAATAAAGGGCCATGTTTTATGGCACTCTTGGTTTAGCAAACTTTTTTAAAGAACATAAAATCAATCTTTAGGAATAGCAAGTTATAGTTCCTCCATCTGCAGTAGCAGTTTGACAACCTAAAGGAAAACAATTATCTTTAGTTTTTCAAAATGATAATTAAAAAATGAATTTTACACATGATTATCTTTTTGTAATATTCTGATACTTGAAGTTTTCTCTATTCACAGAGCTTACATTGAAAGGAAACAAGTAGATGTACCATATCTTCATGAGTCAAAGTTACAGGTGTGCTCTTTTAAAAATAATCCATTGCTAAAGGTCTGAACTTATAAATCCACTAAAAGACAATTATCTCCATGGTCAAAAATTCTTGGAATGATCAAGAGTTCTTATAATGAGCCCCTGATTACATTTTAAAAAAGGATTTGATTTATTAATAATTTTCTAAGAAAGCATCATAAAGACATTATAGTAAAATTGTCTTGATTTGTAGTTGAGTAATTAGAGTTTTGTGATATTTGTAGAGATCATGAAGTTGGGATTTTTTTTTGCAAAAGTTGTTTGGTGGAAAATAAAAGCCTGTTAATAAGACTATAAACAAAGTTCCAAAGGAAAATGATTGCCTATTGAAGAGAGCCAAAGTGTTTTCAAGCATTTAAGAAATAGTAATTTAGAGACGAACTGCCATTTTAGTGTCCTGTGGAGGCTAACAATGCTTATGCTGAAGCTATAATACACTAGCTTCAAGCCATTCTTCTTGATTAATGCTTTAATGGGCTTTTTGCTAGGCAACATTTGGTTAGTGCAGTTATTATACATCTTTAACTGCATAAAATTGCATTTATTGAATATCCAGTTTTGTGGGGATAAAAGGGAAAATTACACTTTTCTCCAGTTGTCTCTGGCACTATGTTTAGGTTAGTGCCTTTTAGATGCTTGAAATTAAAGCTTTCATCCTGAATTATCATAGTATTTTTACTCTATTTTCTGATTATAGTCTATAGTCACAGCTGCTGAAAAAGGAATGGGATCTGGCTGATATAAATTTGAAAGAAGGAAGAAAAAACTGGATTTCCTGTAGATCAGGATTTGGGGTTTCGATATAGACATTTACCAACATCTGTTTCAAAAGAGAAAATAGAAGCCCACCCTAGAAGTCTAAGGGTCATCAGGAAATAGACAAACATTAGGATATTATATTAAAGCACATCTGTCTCCACTTTGGCATGGAAGGCCTATATTTAGGTATTATTTTAAGAGCTGTGCTTAAAAATGCTGATAAAGTGGATTCCAAGCTCATTTTTTGGTCAACTGTGTTATTTTTCTTTTTCACAGATGTGCATGCTCGGTACCATAGCCTGAGCCCCTGCTCTACCAAGACCAAAGTTTAAAACATGGAAGAGTGAAATTTCTCTCTTTTATGGCCTGGCTTATAGAGCATACCTTAAATAATTTATGTGTCCTTGGTGGAAAAGCTTCTTATTGTTATTTTACCTGGTGTGTATACACACATGTGTATTTTACTGTCTTTGCCTCCAGGCCCCCTCTGTTGGAGTGGTGTAGGCATGGTCTTCAATTACCCAGTCCTGGGAAGGCTGGGTGTAACCCTGGAAGATTGGGGCCTGTTTGAATCAAGCCTGGTAGCTGCCTTCTGGAGACCTAATTATTTCACCTGCGAGTTGTCATAGAAAAGCAAACTGTTTAAAACAGAGATCTAGGTCAGTTCTTGTCAGTGGCTCAGGGTTCTGTGTATAGATTAGGGCTGGTTATGGAGGTGCCCACTGTGCATGCTGATGTCAGATTTTGGTGGAGTCATGGAACCATTTATTTCACAATTCTAGACTTGAACAGTCTGTTATAGGTTGTGTTTACAATTATGTGATACTTAACATAGTTTTTGATTCTTTTTTTTTTTTTTTTGTCTTTTTAGGGCCGCACCTGTGGCATATGGAGGTTCCCTGGTTAGGGGTTGAACTGGAGCTGTAGCCACTGGCCTACGCCAGAGCCACAGCAACTCCAGATCTGAGCTGTGTCTGTGACCTACACCACAGCTCACAGCAATGCTGGATCCTTAACCAGTGAGTGAGGCCAGGAATTGAACCTGCATCCTCATGGATGCTACTCAGATTCATTTCCACTGAGCCATGACAGGAACTCCTAGTTTTTTATTCTTCCACCTAAAATGTATTTGTATTTTTCCTTTTTTCTTGATAGTCAGTTTGCTCTGTCATTTTGAAGACTAAAGTGATTTTTTTTCCCCATCAAAATTTACCCCTGAAAGTCTGATAAACCCGTTAGGAAACTCTGGAGTTTCTCTGTCAATTAGGAAGAAACAATTGAAGAGTGAGTGGCTTTGTTTCCTGAAAGGAAAAAAAAAAACCAAAACTGTTAGGTAGCACTATTATTTAGTTATTAAGAAAGAGAAATGTCTCGTTTTAGTGCTATGCTAATATGTCTTTAACATCTTTTTAAAATCCTTTTTTATAAAAGGAGAGAACAGACCTCAGGCTCAGAGTCTTAAGAAGGCAACTATCTCCAGTGAGAATTTAATAGCATGATCATGTTTTTATTGCTTTTATATATGTATATATATATATATATATATATTTTTTTTTTTTTTGTAGTTTGTTTCTATTTATGGCAAATGTATAGTTTTCAAAATTTCTTTAAAATTCTTTTATTGGGCCAGGGGTTGTTTTATTTAACCCATACAAGAATTTAACATATTTGAAGCCATTTTAAATTACTTTTACAATGAGAAAACTAACACTTAGGAAGTTTAAGTAACTTGCCTGAGGTTGCACAGATGTGGGAGTCTGGAACACAGGATTGTCTGGATCAGTCCTGTCTGGATCCAGAGCCTCATCTCTGAGCCACTAAGCTAGGTGTGTCTTAAACCGTGTCTCTGCTCTGACCTGTTCTCACCAAGACTCTGATTCTCTGGAACAAGGGAAAACCATCCAGCTTCAAACCTCATCCCCTGATATTCTACACCTCTGCTGCGGTTCTGTAGGTAGCACAGAGATTTATGGAACCCAGTTCCGCCTGGCCCCCGACTAGTTATAGTAATGTCATACCTTTAAATTCCAAGTAGTAACATTCTCATGGTATCTTTTCCTTTTTATTATTTATTTATTTATTTTGCTTTTTAGGGCCTCATCCATGGCATCCGGAGGTTGCCAGGCTAGGGGTCAAATCGGAGCTGCAGCTGCCGGCCTACACCACAGCCACAACAATGCCCCATTCAACCCCGTCTTCGACCTATACCACAGCTCCCAGTAACACCGGATCCTTAAGCCACTGAGCAAGGCCAGGGATCAAACCTGCATCCTTATGGATACCAGTCAGATTAATTTCTGCCGAGCCATGATGGGAACTCCTCTTTTCCTTTATAGAGGTGGGAATAGGTTAAAAGAAAACTATTTTCCCCTCCAATAGTATGTTTTTATAGAGAGAAATAAAAAAGGGGCTGGAGATTAAAAATATTCAATTTAATTTATGGTCTGTTATGAGCCACTGAATATACTCAAAGAAGACTTAGACTGTGTACCAGGCAGGAGGTCTGGTTTCTCTCCCAACACAGCCTCAATTCTGTGGGAGCATTTCTCTTGCTTCACAGACCTACACAATGGTTGCATTCAAACAGTGATTTTCAAACAGTTTCTTAAAAACAAATATATATTTCTAATCCTTATTATACAAATGGATAAGTGGAACTGTTCTGGTTTCTAAATTAAGGAGGAAGGATAATGCAGGAGTCTGTCCACTTAGGTTTAATCTCAAGGCTCTCCCGCTTCCTGTCTGTATAATCTTAGGCAGGTTTCTTAGTCTGTCTAAGCCTCAGTTTTCTCATGTGTCAAATGGACATAATCCCAGGATTCACCTTATAGAGTGTCCGTGGAGATTAAATGCAAAGTGCTTTCAATGGCACCTGGTGTGTAGAACCACTTGTTTTACGTTGGAATTTCACTTTTACTGGAAGCTGAGGGAAAGATACAAGTCGCTGTTTAGGAACCTTTTGGCTGAGTGATCTTTAAAGTCACAATTCTAATTCTATGCTGTCGTGCTAGCTATTTCTAGAGTGTAACTCAGAAAGCCCAATTTAACAAGCATCATTAAATGAGCACACTTAAGAGTGTTCATGTTTCTATGCTAACATTGTGCTTGAAGTTCTAGGAAACAGTTTTGATAACGCCGTGCCTATCACTGTTGGGCTCCTTTTCTCAATGAAATCAGTCTCTGGGAGGCGGAAAGCAAAATGTTTTAGATGGGACATGAAAGAAATAAATCTAAGCTTTGTTAACTATCTTTATTTGTGGCAAAAATGCCCAACAACCAGAGGATTGCACGTGCACAGAGAACCTGCTTTCTTTGATGTCACCCATTGTGTTATCTATTCTGTCTTGGAAACAATAGTGTCTACACCACAGAGCATATTGCTCAAGTGTTTAATTAGCTGAAGTCCCTTGATTTTATTAGTATCTCTGGGTCCTTGACCCCCTGACCTTTTTGGCTCCAGAGAGGCTGCAGGTACAGACCTATTTGCTGTCAAGAAGCTGGTATCAAGTCTCCTTTTTGCCCCACTCCTTCCCTCTTTTCAATAAACAATACATTCTAATATAAAATAGATGGGATGATAGCTTATCAGGAAAACTGCCAAGACCCCAGAATCTCTGTCTCCTTGGAAAATTACTAAACCACATTTAATGCCATAGAAATAACTTCCTGAATCCCAGAATTAGCCAACACTTTTGGTATTAAGCGGCATGGCTGATATGAACTATGCTAAAGGCAGAAGAGAAACAGGGACCTCTAGCCTGCTGTCATAAAATAAACACAGGTAAATCTGTTGGAGGAGCTCATCACATTTTAAAATTCAGCAGGATGTGAAAATAAGCACAAATAGATAACTGTGAATGGAGAAAGGATATATGCCTTTGGCAGAAATTCTTCATTAGATAGGAATTAGAGTAGATGCTAAGGAGAATCAAGATGTTACATATACTCTATCTCTGAAAGTTAATTATACTTTTAAAATAATTCAGTAGAGTGGCTAAGATTATAGGCTTTTGAGGCAGGCTGCTTGAGTTGGAATCTCAGCTGCACCATTAATTAGACCTGTGATTCAGAACACGTTCCTTTGCTCAGTGTGATTTTGCTTCTACATCTAGAAGATAGAGTCCTAGTTATCTATTGCTGTATAACAAAGCAAGGACCTTTTCACTAAATCTCACGATTTGTGAGTCAGAAATTTAGGCAGGACACCACTAGCAGTTCTTCTACTCCATGCTGCATGGACTGGGTCATTTGGTGGTATTCAGCTGGCAGCTGCTCTTGTCTAGAGGATCCAAGAAGAATTTCCGGAGAGTCTGGCACCTCCCTGGGTTTGGCTGGGAGGTGAGGCTCAGCTGTGCCCCTTTTCCTCTTTGAATGGGGCTCAGAGCTGCTCCAGGAGGTGCCTCCTGCAGAGTTGTTGGTGTTATCACAGTAGTGACCTTGGGCTCTGATGGCAAGTGTACGAAAGACAGGAAAGAGCAGCTCTCTTGATTTGGGCCTGGAAACTGGCACTGCATCACTTCTTCACAAACTACTGACCAAAGCAGTCACAGGGCTTGCTTAGATTCAAGGAGGAGACTGCAGCCTCCTTAATGGAAAGCACACTGAAGATTTTTGGCTCTTTTTAATCAACTATGATAGTGATTGCAACAGTACTAACTGTGAATATTAAGTGAGACAATATACACACACACACACACACACACATATATTGCTCAAAAGCGTCCATCACAGACTGATATCCTATTAAATGTTATAACACCTGTCCCTATCTGCTATCACTACATAGAAATGTACACATGTATAATTATATTTATAAAATTTATAAAATATATATTTGTGTCCTGACATGTACACAGAAAATAGATATATTATATGTTTCTATGATCAGTTACATTTGTGTAATTACCAAAATGGTAACTGACGTGAGGATTAATAATTCTTAGATTATTTTTTTAAATTAATTAATTAATTTTTTTTTTTTTTGTCTTTTGTCTTTTTAGGGCCGCACCTGAAGCATATGGAGGTTCCCAGGATAGGGGTCCAATCAGAGCCGTTGCTGCCGGCCTATGCCAGAGCCGCAGCAACACCAGTTCTGAGCCGCATCTGCGACCTATACCACAGCTCATAGCAATGCCAGATCCTTAACCCACTGAGTGAGGCCCTGGATTGAACCTGCAACCTCCTGGTTGCTAGTTGGATCTGTTTCTGCTGCGCCATGACGGGAACTCCTCTTAGGTTATTTCTGTATCAAGTTTCTTAGTATTTGCATGGTGAATCATTTTCCCAAAGTGCAGGAACTAAAAGAATTCTCGCCAGAAAAGTTTTATTTAGTTGTTTTCTTTTAAATACAATTACATATAACTAAATACTTCAGTTGCTCACCTGCTCCTATGTATTGATTCCTGAAGAGCTGGTGGAGGAGGCATCCAACCAATTAGCCTTTGAGAGAAGAGCCAGATCATCAGGCAGAATGTTTCACATGGAACAGAGAACACTGGGAGAATTATTTAATTTAGGAATGATTTTACAATTTTGTGCTTTTGAGTCTCAACTTTAAGGAGAACAATGTAAGCAATGACTGGAGAGTAAGCTTTCATATGCTGAAAGACTGGAAGAAAGAAGGTGGTAGTCTCCTAAGAAAAATTTTCTAATGCAAAACGGGGTCACATGTGAAAAGGTTATTGTGACAAATGCACCATAGTGTTAGAATCTACAAATGAAAACCCTGACATAGGATCATCAGAGATGGTGTATACTTATCAAAAGAAGAAGGTATTAGAACAGAGAATGCGAACATTCAAAGAAGCTCGAGAGCTTTCAGAAAGGATCACTGAGCTGCAGCGGAGATGCTACTCAAAACATGTTACATTACAAGCTGTTAGGATGATATTTCTGCACCTAAGGTGGTGTTCTTGCTGACAGAAGGGTATGGGAAGGAAGAAAATCAGGTTTAGGCAACAACTACACCAGGATAAAATTCTTTTTAAAGTTTAAACTTGAAAGCACGAAACTAAAAATGAACCCCTAACAGTTAAGTAATTCTCCGTTTTGCAAGCACGTCCAGGTGAGTTTGACTTGTTATACCATGCTGACATGAAAACCACTCAAAATTATCAGCCTAGAAAAGAAAGCCCAGAAAAGTTGTGGTTACAAGTCATGGGTGTGCATGGTCCATGAACAATCCATGGTCCATGTCCTGCTGTCTAACGTGTCTGGTGCTCCCTTCCTCTCTGGCCTTCCTGAGGTCCTGCCTTATCATTAGGACTTGTGCACCTGCATTTACTCCTGATGTTTGTCAGGTGATAAAACTTCATTTCTATCAACTGTGTTCATGATCTGATGGCCTCAATTCATTTTATTTTTCAATTGGCTTGTCATATTTTTTTCCCTAATTGATTTGTACAAACTCTACATAAGTTAAGAAAATTGGCCCTTTTTAATATTTCTCGTTTGTTGCTGCTTGACTTTATGATATATTTGATAAAAACAGGCATTCGGATAAATTTGATCAATAAACATTTTCATTTCCTTTATGGTGTTTAGGCTATATAAGTATTGCTTAGAAAGCATTTCTTATTCTAAGATTCTAACTAAATTGATGTATGTTTTCTTCTATTCCTATCATAGGTTTATTATTTTTAAAGTACTGATTAATCTGATTTTATGGTTTCAGTTAATATATCTCTGATTAAACTGGATTTACTTAGGATGGAAACTGAGTAAGGCATTTATCTTTTTCTAGGTGGTTAGCTAGTTTTCCTGCTGTAGTTTACAGATTAATTCATTTTCCCATTTTGATTTTAATATGCTAAATTCTCATGTGAATTAGAGTCTATTTCTGGATTGCTTTGATCTTCTCATTTCCTCCTCAGCACCAAACTGTTTTTAATTATTGTAGTTCCATAATACATTTTATTATCTGGGAGGGCTCATCCCCCTCATAGCTTTCCTGTATATAAACAAGATCAAGTAAGAGAATACAACGGAAGAAAAGATTCCATTTTCAATATTAATTTTAAAAGACTTTTAGAACAAATAACAAGAAATGTACAGACCCATATAAAGGGAAAAATTTAAATTATACTGAGATCATAAGAAGAAACTTAAAGACATGCCTTGATCTTGGATATGAGGGCTCAGCATGAAGCTGTCTGTTCTCCCTCAATAAATCCATAAATTTAGTACAGTGCCAATTAAAACATTCACAAGGTTTTGAGGAAAATTTAACAAAATGCTGTTGAAACTCTCCTAGGGGAACAAACATTTTATGCTAAGTGAAGTAAATCAGATAAAGAAAATATTGTAGCGATCTCACGTATGTGGAATCTAAAAACAAATGAGCAGACAAAACAAAATGAAAACATTCTCATAGATACAACAGAGAACAAGTGAATGGTTGCCAGGGGGAGGGAGGTGGGGGGATGGGAAAAATAGATGAAGGGGATTTAGAGGTACAAACCTCTAGTTATGAAGGAGTCACAGGGCATGCAGTCAATATTATAATGACTTTATATGGGGACAGATGGTTATAGATTTGTGGTGATCATCTCATAATGTATGTAAATGTCAGATCACTGTGCTGTACACATGAAACTAACATAATGTTGTAATCCACTATGCTTAAAATTAAAAAAAAAGAATGGCAGGAAATTCCTCTTCATTTTTGTAATCTTACTCATTTTGAAAAATTCTCCCCATTTAGGCTTTTGAGGACTTACAGAAATGACTCATGCTTGTGGTAAAATGCAAACATTACGGAGGAATAATAATAACACTAAGCTCTAATAGTGACGCAGAGTCCTAGATGCTAGACCTGTTCTAAGTGTTATTTGGATGAAATGTTCATCATCTCCTTTCATCCCTGTGGCAGTCTTATCAGGTTAGCATCCTCATTTTATTTATTTTAATTTTTATTTAAGTGTAGTTGATTTAAAATATTATATTATTTTCAGGTGTACAGCATGGTAATTCAATATTTCTACAGTTTATGCTTCATGAAATTATTATAGATTATGGCCATAATTCCCTTGCTATACAATATGTCCTTGTTGCTTATCAATTTTATACATAGTGATTTGTATCTCTCAATCCCTAAACTCTAATGTGCTCCCCCCTTCCTTCTCCCCTCTGATAATCAATAGTTGGCTTCTCTATCTGTGAGTGTGTTTCTGTTTTGCCATTTACGTTTGTTAGTATTATTTTTCAGATTCTGCATATAAGTAATATCATATAGTATTTGTCTTTCTCTGACATTTCACTAAGCATAGTATTCTAGTCCATCCATGTTGCTACAGTGAAAGAGTTTCATTTTTTATGGATGAGTAATTTTCTATTGTATGTATCTCTCTATATATACATATATACATACATACACTCCAATATGTGTGTGTATATATATATATATGCATTCCATTGTAATATATATACACTATACACACACATACCACACACACACACACACACAACATCTTTATTCATTTGTTGATGGGAATTTGGGTTCCTTCCTTAAATCGACTCCTGTAATAGTGATGTTCTGAACATTAGGGTGCATGTATCTTTATATATATTTTTGGCTAAGCCCACAGCATGTGGAAGTTCTGAGGCCAGGCCACAGCAGTAACCTGAGCCACAGCACTGACAACAATGAGTCCTTAACCACTAGGCCACCAGGGAACTCTGATATGCATGTATCTTTTTGAATTAGTGTTTTCATTTTTTTTCCTGAATATAGCCAGGAGTGAATTTGCTAGGTCGTATGTTAGCTCTACTTTTAGCTTTTTGAGGTAGCTCTATTCTGTTTTCCATAGTGGCTGTATCAATTTACATTCCCACCAATGGAAGGATTCCCTTTTCTCCACACTTTCTCCAACATTTATTATTTGTAGACATTTTGAGGAGGGGCATTCTAAAATATGTGGAGTGATATCTCCTTGCTGTTTTGATTTGCATTTCTCTAAGTACTGACGTTCAGCATATTTTCATGTACCTGTTGGGCATCTATATGTCTCTGAAAAATGCTCTTTAGGTCCTCTGCACATTTCTTGATTTGGTCATTTCTTTTTTTGATTTTGAGTTGTGTGTGTTATTTATATACTTTGGATATTAGACCCTTGTTGGTCATATAATTTGAACATTTTTTTCCCATTCTGTATGTTGTCTTTTCATGTTATTGATGGTTTCCTTTGCTATGCAAAAGCTTTTAAGTTTATATAGGTCCTGTTTGGATTGTGCGTTTTTTTTTTTTTTTTTTTTTTGCTTTATTTCTTTTGCCTTAGGAGACAAATCAAAAAAAAAAATATATATATATGTTGCTACAATTTATGTCAAAGAGTGTTCTGCTTCTGTTCTCTTATATGATTTTTATGGTTTCAGATCTTACGTTTAGGTTTTTAATCCATTTTGAGTTTATTTTTGTATATGATGTGAGCAGATGTCCTAATCTCATTGTTTTACATGTGACTGTCCAGTTTTCTCAGCACCACTCATTGAAGAGACTGTCTTTTCTCCGTTGCATATTCTTGCCTCCTTTGTCATAGAGTAATTGACCATAGATATATGGGCTTTATTTCTGGGCTGTCTATTCTGTTCCTTTAATCTATACATCTTTTTGTGTATATGCCAGAACCATGATGTTTTGATGACTGTATTTCTATAGTATAGTCTGAAGTCTGGGAGGGTGATACCTTCAGATATTTTTTTATTTCTCTTAAGATAGCTTTTGAAATTTAGGGTATTCTTTTATGTGGATCTATATAAATGTTAGAATTATTTGTTTTAGTTCTGTGAAAAATGTCATGGGTATTTTGATAGGTATTGTTATTAAATCTGTAGATTGCTTTAAATAACCAGTTAAATAATATTCTTCTAGTTCAAGAGCAAGAGATATCTTTCCATTTCTTTACATCACCTTCAATTTTCTTCATAATATTTTCTAGTTTTCAGAGTATAGATCTTACACCTCCTTGGTTAAGTTTATTTCTATGTATTTTATTCTTTTTGATGCAATTTTAAACAGGATTTAAAAAACTTTCTCTTCCTGATAGTTCATTATTTGTGTATGGAAACAACAGATTTCTGTATTTTAACCTTTTATCCTGAAACATTGCTGAGTATATTTTTTAATTCTAATAGTTTTAGGGTGGAGACTTTAAAATTTTTTATGTAAAATATTATCATCTGCAAATAGTGATAATTTTACTACTTTCCTTTTAATTTGGATGACTTTTTTCTCTTTTTCTTATCTAATTTCTGTATCAGAAGCTTGAACTTCCAGTGTTAGGTTATAAAACAGTGGTGAGAGTAGGCATCTTTGTATTGTTTCTGAGTTTATAGAAAAGGTTTTCAGCTTTTCACCACTGAGTATGATGTTAACTGTGGGTTTGTCATAAATGGCTTTTTACTTTAAGGTATGTTTCCTCTATACTAACATTGATGAGTGTTTTTATCACGAGTGGGTATTGAAAATTTTCAAATATTTTTTCTGTGTCTACTGAGAAAATCGTGTAATTTTTAAAATTTCATTTTGTTGATGTGGTGTATCATATTGATTCATGAACACTGAGTCATCCTTGTGTCCCTGGAAAAAATTTAACTTGATCATAGTGTATGATCATGTTTATATATTTGGATTTGGTTTGCTAACATTTTGTTGAGGATATTTGCATCTATCCTCATCAAATATATTTTGTCTGTAATTTTCTTTTTTGATAATACCTTTGCCTGGCTTTGGTGTCAGGGTAATAGTGGCCTTGTAAAATGAATTTGGGATGTTCTATCCTCTTTGATTTTTTGGAATAGTTTGAGAAGCATAGATATTAGTTCTTTTGATGTTTGGTAGAATTCTCTTGCAAAACCTGTTCCTGGACTTGTGTTTGCTGTGAATGATTATTATTTTTTTATTACAAATTAAATTTCACTGCTAGTGATTGATCTGTTCAAATTGTCTGTTTCTTCTTGATTCAGTCTTGACAGGTTGTATGTTTCCAGAAATTTGTCCATTTCTTTTAGGTTACCCAATTTTTGGCAAATGACTAGTATTCTTTTATGATTCTTTGTATCTCTGTGGTAATGGTTGTTATTTCTCCTCTTTCGTTTCCTATTTTGTTTATTTAAGTCCTTTTTTATTCTTGGTGAGTCTGGCTAAAAGTTTATCAATCTTGTTTATTTTTTTCAAAAAAGCAACTCTTGGTTTCTTTGATCTTTTTTATTTCTTAAAATTTCTATTTTATTTACTTCCTTTCTGATCTTTATTATAGCCTTCCTTCTGCTGCCTTTGTTTGTTCTTCTTTTTCTAACTCATTTAGGTTAGGTTATTTATTTGAGATTTTTCTTGTTTCTTGAAGAAGGCTTGTATTATTATTATGATTATAATTATAATTATTATTTTATTGTATTTTTGCCTTTTCTAGGGTTGCTCCTGTGGCATATGGAGGTTCCCAGGCCAGGGGTCTAATCGGAGCTGTAGCCGCTGGCCTACGCCAGAGCCACAGCAATGCAGGATCCAAGCCACATGTGCAACCTACACCACAGCTCACAGCAATGCCACATCCTTAACCCACTGAGCGAGGCCAGGGATCGAACCCGCAACCTCATGGTTTCTAGTCAGATTTGTTAACCACTGAGCCACTATGGGAACTCCAAGGCTTATATTATTAAACTTCTCTCTTAGAACTGATTTTCTTGTATTCCATACATTTTTGGAAAGTTGTGTTTCTATTTTCATTTGTCTTGAGATATATTTTGATTTCTTCTTTTTTCCTGTACTTTATATTTTATTTTATTTATTTAAAAAATTTTATTACTATTGATTTACAATGTTCTGTCAACTTATTCTGTATAGCAAAGTAACCCAGCTATGCATATATACATTCTTTTTCTCATGTTATCCTCCATCATGCTCTATCACAAGTGACGAGAAATAGTTCCTTGGTCTATACAGCAGAATCTCTTTGCTTATCCATTCCAAATTCAATAGTTTACATCTATTAACCCCAAACTCTCTGTCCCTTCTACTCCCTCCCTGTCCCTCTTGGCAACCAAAAGTCTGTTCTCCATGTCCATGAGTTTGTTTCTTTTCTGAAGATAGGTTCATTTGTGCCGTATATTAGATACCAGATATGAGTGATATCATATGGTATTTGTCTTTCCCTTTCTGACTTACTTCACTTAGTATAAGAGTCCCTAGTTCCATCCATGTTACTGAAAATGGCATTATTTTGTTCTTTTTTGTGGCTGTGTAGTATTGCATTGTGTATATGTACCCCATCTTCTTAATCCATTCATCTGTCAATGGACATTTAGGTTGTTTCCATGACTTGACTATTGCGAATAGTGCTGCAATGAACATACGGGTGCATGTGTCTTTTTGAATTAAAGTTTTGTCCAGATATATACTCAAGAGTGGGATTACTGGGTCATATGGTAGTTCTATATTTAGTTTTCTGAGGTACCTCCATACTGTTGTCTGCAGTGGTTGTACCCATTTACCATCCCACCAAACAGCTTATCAGGATTTCCTTTCCTTTTTTTTTTTTAAAGAGCAATCATGTTTACTATTGAGATTTTTATCATAGAAAATTGCTGTGACAAATATACCAAGTAGAACTGTGATTTAGAACACACACATATAAATATAAACGAATCACTGTGCTGCACACTTGAAACTAACATGACATTATAAATCAATAATATACTTCTATTTTAAAAAATGGTGGCCCTAATAAGGAGGGGAAAAAAAAGCCCTAATAAGAAAAAAAATTATGTCCCCATCCCTAAAAAAAGAACACAAGTGTACAGGTAAAAGTTAAAATGCCAGTTCTGCCACTCTCTCTGTGTGATCTTGCAGAGCTGCTTAAATTTTCTGAGCCTCAGATTATTCACCACTAAAATGGGGATGAGGTGCCAGGATGGTAGGACAGGACAAAGGAGGTGATATGAGAGTCACCTGCCCCAGGAGCAATCAACAAATGGTTGTTATGAATAAGAAAACTCTGAAACCCTCCAAAAAGTTAATGGACCGAAGACAAGAATTCAAAGTCACAAGTTGGAAATACAACCAATAAATAAACATACCAGAAATGTTTATCTTCTTTAATAACAGAGGAAATGCTAATAACTCAGGAGCCACACCTACTTTCTAAACTAACAAGCACATTTTCAAGGGATAATTCCTGATGCAGAGGGGGTGTGGCTGAGCAAGTCACCCACATCCTACAGCTTTGGTGGAAAGCAATTTGGCCACATGCATCATCCCACAAACACACTGGCCACCTTTGACCCAGACATTTCCTAAGGAAGTAATTCAAAATATGGAAAAAGCTGTATGTGCTGTGATGCTTATACTAGCATTGCTTATAATGGATTTCCTTTTCTTCACACCCTCTCCAGCATTTGTTATTTGTTGACTTGTTAATGATGGCCATTCTGACAGGTGTGAAGTGGTACCTCATTGTAGTTTTGATTTTCATTTCTCTAATAATTAGTGATGTTAAGCATTTTTTTCATGTGCCTGTAGGTCATCTGTGTATCTTCTTTGGAGGAATGTCTCTTCAGGTCTTCTGCCCATTTTTCAATTGGGTTATTTGATTTTTGGTTGTTGAGTTGTATAAGTTGTTTGTGTATTTTGGAGATTAAGCCCTTTTCAGTTGCATCATTTGAAACTATTTTCTCCCATTCTGTAGGTTATCTTTTATTTTTATGGTTTCCTTTGCTGTGCAAAAGCTTGTAAGTTTGATTAGATCCCATTGATTTATTTTTGTTTTTATTTCTGTTGCCTTGGGAGACTGACCTAAGAAAATATCTGTATGGTTGATGTCAGAGAATATTTTGCCTATGTTCTCTTCTAGGAGTTTAATAGTGTCTTGCCTTATGTTTAAGTCTTTAAGACATTTTGAGTTTATTTTTGTTCATGATGTGAGGGTGTGTTCTAGTTTCTTTGATTTACATACAGCTGTCTAGTTTTCCCAGCATTACTTGCTGAAAAGACTGTCTTTTTCCTATTTTATATTTTTGCCTCCTTTGTTGAAGATTAATTGACCATAGATCTCTGGATTTTTTTCTGGGTTCCCTATTCTGTTCCATTGGTCTCTATGTCTGTTTTCGTACCAGTACCACACTGTCTTAATGACTACAGCTTTGTAATATTGTCTGAAGTCTGGGAGAGTTATGACTCCTGCTTGGTTTGCTCCCCTTAGGATTGCTTTGGCAATCCTGGGTCTTTTATGGTTCCATATAAATTTTTGGATTGTTCTAGTTCTGTGAAAAATGTCATGGATAGGTATGTAGATTGCTTTGTGTAGTATCTCCATTTTAACGATATTAACTCTTCCATTCCAGGAGCATGGACTATCTTTCTGTTTCTTTGAATCCTCTTTAATTTCCTTGATTAATGTTTTATAGTTCTCAGCATATGACCCTTTCAGTTCCTTAGGTTTATTTCTAGGTATTTAATTTTTTGGGGTGTATGTATCTTTTTAATTATGTTTTTTTTTCCAGATAAATGCCTTGGAGTGGGATTGCTGGATCACAGAGTAGTTCTATATTTAGTTTTCTGGGGAACCTCTATACTCGTCTTAAGCTTACATTCCCACCAACAATGTTTGAGGGAGGGTTTCCTTTTCTTTGTACCCTCTCCAGCATTTATTGTTTGTAGACTTTTTGATTATGACCATTCTGACTGGTGTGAGAAGTCAGAACTACAAAACCTCATTGTAGTTTTGATTTGCATTTATATGATAATTAGCAATGTTGAGATCTTTTCATATGCTTTTGGCCATCTCTATGACAGAGTATCTATCTGTCTATCTATCTATTTATCTATCTATCTTTTTTATTTTAAGTTAGGTTTAGTATTGATGAACTCTTCTAGCTTTTGCTTGTCCGAGAAGTTCTTTGTGTCTCCTCTATTCTAAATGATAAACCTTCTGGGTAGAGTACTTCTTGCTGGAAGAAAATTTGATCTCAGACATCTTGATCCAAACCCTTAGCATCCTCATTTTTCAGATGAGTAAGTTGAGCACAGAGGATTTAAGTAACTTGCCCAAGGCTACCTAATTGCGAGACCTGAGACTGAGTTTTAAACCAGCATACCATTTTGCCTTCCTCTGGGCAAGTAATAAAAAAAAGAAAAAGTTCCTCCCACACTGCAGCCTCATTTTCCAGACTCTTTATTGTGTACCTGGTTCATTTATGTATGTGTAATCATAAAATATTCTCACAAAGTAGGGTAATTTAACAGACACAAGGTCCTGCACTTTATCACTCTGCACCATATAAGGGGTTTCTCCAAGTCAGCACATGTAGAACCATTACATTCTTTCTAAAGTTTGCTCAGGATATCAATGTACTATAATTTATTTAACTATCCTTTATTGATGGCCACTTAGGATGTGACCTCAAATTGTTCTTATGTTTCCTCTTTCCTCCAGTAGCTGTTGTTAATTCTCATTATTTCATTGTGAACCTCATTTCGGTCTTCTCTCATCTTTCATTGAAGGCAGGGCCCTGGATATTCTCAGTTGTCTAATGGAAACCCACTAGTGAGTCTGCTAGGCCCAGGCATCCTTTCCCTTTAAAAGCAACTCAATAGAGTAGTTCACTTTTTGAGCTGTGTTTGTTAAGCAGATTATCTAACACTTTAAATTACTGTCCTTTCTTTTATTGATTCTCAAACATTCGTCCACATATCTATGTGTGTTTTTGCTTTGCCCTTGAAATAGTTCCTCAAAGACATGCTGTGTTGTATCTGTAGTTTCTCTTCCAGTGCTGCTTGCTGCTTTTTATATTTCGAGGTTATCATAATTATCATCATCCTGGGTATTTATTGACTTTTCCTCATGTTAAAAGCTTCATACTCATCATCTCAGTGTACTCCTCATAACAACCCAAGCTAGAGAGGGTAATACAAGAATAAAATCTCCCTTCCCTCCAGTTTTACACATAGAGAAACTGAGATACAGAGAGGTTAAGAAAGCTCCCTGAAAAAAGAAAGAAAGAACAGCAATTTGGCCTAACCCATGGGGTTAGGGCAAAAACCCCATGTGTGTTATTTTTAATGACAGTCTCCTAACTTCAGTCCTTTGTTGCTTCTCTTTCAAGCCATCACCGATTTCTGTGCTTTTTGGATGATGAAATGTTCACGAGAAGAAATTTCCCTCTTTCTTGATCTCTTTTTTCTTCTCTCATTACCTTGACATTGTCTCAAACATTTCTCATTTGTTAATTTATTTGTTTTTGGCTTCAGTTTCCATCCTTTTCCCCTTTCTCCTTGACTTTCATTAGCCATTACCACAGCTGGGAACATTTATTTGTTTTTTAGGAAGACTTTGGCTTTCTTCCTTCTTTTGAGTTTTCTTTGTATCATTTTTTAAACATGTCCTGCCCTTCTCTTATCCTTTCCAAAGCCAGATGGCCTTTCATCAACTTGACCATTCCTCTTACATATTTATTTCTTCTTGCTGGGAGAAAATTTGATCTCCTGCCATTTACCTCTGTAAGATAGCCCTCATTTTGATTAATTATTTTTAGTTATTTCCTTATCATTAATAAAGTAGCTCTCTGCCTTTCATAGCTCTGATCTTTCCTGGTCCAAGGCCTTTGGGGGGACTGTTAGCATGTGCTAAATAAGTAATCTTTAAGTTATCTATTTTTATGGAGAGATTTTAAGAGTTTAGATTTTTGAGTCACTTTGATTTACTTCCAATGCCATCACCTTTTCCAAAGTCTTATTTGAAATTCCTTCATGCTACTGCTGCTCTTAGTGTTCCATGTAGGAAATCAGAGTCAGGACTCTTTCTCTTTTCTCTTTCCCATTTCATCCTCATGACTATGCATAGTCTCACACAAATCTTATCTTTTAAGCTTCCAGATTGTATGTTTAAACATAGAAGAAAAAAAAAGAGCAAGAAAGAAATCAGACTCTCCAGTCTCATTTTATATTGACTTTAGGCCATTCATTTATAATACATTTTCTTATTTATATCTAGCCCTGCTTCCTTCTCCTAACATTTATGTGATTGAGAGGCTGTGGTATACTGGAAAAGATCAAAGCTTTGGAGAAAGACAGAAATGGTTTTGAACCTGGCTCTTCCATTTACTATCCTATGTGACTCTTAATAAAATACTGAGTGTCTTCCACCCTATGTTTTTCATCTTATTGGTAAGAAAATTTACCCTGTGGTCTTTGTAAGGATGAGAGGAAATGCAATAAAAATGTACAGCACAATACATGGCTATGGCAGATGCTCTATAAATGGGAACCACTGTTATTACTGTTGTCATGATTATTTGTTATTAATGGCCTTCTGGATTACATCCTGTAACTTGGATTTAATTTGTTCCTTTAGGTTATTCTTTGCATTTTGTCTTTTCCCCTCCACCCCTGCCTTTGATTCTTTGCATCTTACCTTGCACCTGTCAGATTTTATTTTATTTAGAGAAAACCCACTTTATTTTTATTGAGGTATGATTGGCATACAAAAGATGTCATATTTAATTTATACATCTTGATGACTTTGGAGATTAGTATACACCCATGAAACCATTCCCACAATCTATGCTGTAAACATATCCATCACCTCCAAGTTTCCTCTCACCCACTTTAGGTATTGTTATTAGTATTATTATATGATAAAAACACTTAACATAGGATCTACATCCTTAGTAAGTTTTCCTATTTTGCTTCTTTCTTTCCATCTACTATGGCTGTGTAATTTTTTTCCGGATGCTTTCTTTATTTTCTTTTCCATTTCCTCCTTTGTGAAAATGTTCTTTTTACCATCTGGGAGGAGCAGGAATGTACCCCTGGTAAAATAATAATCAGTTTAAAAGAAATTAACTGAAATGTTCAAATAATTGCGTGAACAAAGGCCATGAATCCCTGCTCCGAAGAGCAACCCAGATGTGTGTGGAAATGATCTGAAAGGAAGTGAAGGAAAGCTGGCTTGCAGCGTAGTTCTGGGAGAATTCTGAGAGAACACTTAAAGTGTGTTTTTCCCTGTTTGGAAAACCACCATGAGTAGAAGATGGTGAATGGCCAGCTGAAGAAAATGTTTCTCAAAATGTGGTCCATGGATCTGCAAATAGAAAAGGTAATGCTGGAGGTATTTATCTCTGGACCCCACCTCTGATCTATTAGGCTGACTGGATAGTTACTGCTGTGGTAAAACAAACAACCCCCAATTTTTGTGGCTTAATACGACAGAAGTTCAGTTCTTGCTCACCCAAACACAGAGGCATGTCTGGCCACTCTCTGGAACAGCCTTCATTACGTGATTCCTTGGTCCAGGGAGCTTTCTTCCTGGGGCCTTGCCACCTCAAATAAGGACTACACATTTGTGGCAGCAGGGGAAGAAGAGTGAATGGGGAGACACACAGGGTTCTCACAGTCTTTGCCAAAATCAGTGGCGCATGTCACTTTTCGTGTTTCTTTGTCCTAGAACCAGGCATGCAGCCTGCCCCATGGCAAAGGAGTTTGTTGATATAACCTCCCCTATGCCAGGAAGGAGCAGAGAATCGGGTATGTGGGGGGGCACCAGGAGTGTCTTCAACACCTGCTGAGTCTGAACCTCTGATTATGTGACTTTGGGGGGAGGGAATATACATTTAAATAAGCTCCCCAAGAAAAGGAAACCCTTGTGAACTGTTGATGGGAATATAAAGTAGTGTAGTCACAATAGAAAACAGTATGGAAGTCCTTCAAAGAAAAGATGGAACTACTGTTTGATTCATCAGTCCCACTACTGGGCATATAATCTACTGAAATGAAATCAGGATTTTTTTTTTTTTTTTTTTTTTTTGCTTTTTAGAGTCGCACTCACAGCGTATGGAAGCTCCCAGGCTAGGGGTCGAATCAGAGCTACCGCTGCCAGGCTATGCCACAGCCACAGCAATGCAAGATCTGAGCTGCGTCTGCAACTTACAGCATAGCTTGCAGCAGTGCTGAATCCTTAACCCACTGAGTGAGGCCAGGGATTGAACCTGCTTCCTCATGGATACTAACCCCGATGAGTCACAATGGGGACTCCTGAAATCAGGATCTTGAAGACATATCCGTAGTCCCCTGTTCACAACAGCGTTATTCATAGTAGCCAAGATATGGAAACAACCTAAGCATCTGTCAGAGGATGAATGGATAAAGAAGATGTGGTGTATATGTACCCTGGAATATTATTCAGCTGTAAGAAGGAAGGAAATCCTGCCATTTCGACAACATGGATAAAACTTGATGGTATGATGCTAAATGAAATAAGTCAGACAGACAAAGACAAATACTGTATGATCTCACTTATATGTGAAATCCGTAAGCACAAACTCGTAGAAACAGACCAGGCAGTGGGGGGCACAAGGGGACATTGATGAGGAGGTGTTGGTCCAAGAGCACAGATTTTCAGTTTTAAAGTGAATATGATCTGGGGATCGAATGTTCAGCATGGTGGCTATAGTTAGCAACACTGCACTGTATACTGGAAAGTTGCTAGGAGAGGAGGTCTTAAATGTTCTCACCACAAAAAAGAAATAGTAATTATGCGAGGTGATGGAGGTGTTAGCTAACTTTATGGTGGTAATCCTTTTGCAAGGTTTAAGTGTATTAAATCAACACATTGCACACTTTTAGGTACACAAGGTTATATCTCAACTATATCATAGTAAAAAATAAACAAGGAGTTCCCATTGTGGCTCAGTGGAAACAAACCTGACTAGTATCCATGAGGATGCGGGTTCGACCCCTGGCCTTGCTCAGTGGATTACAGATTTGGCATTGCCGTGAGCTGTGGTATATGTTACAGGCGTGGCTCAGATCCCATGTTTCTGTGGCTGTGGTGTAAACTGGCAGCTGTAGCTCCGATTTGACCCCTAGCCTGGGAACTTCTATGCCATGGGTACAGCCCTAAAAAGCAAATAAATAAGTAAATAAATAAAATAAAAATAAGATAAAAAATAAACAAGCTTCCCAGGTGATTCCGGAGTTCAAAACCAGTCACTTAGAGGACAGAACATAAAAATCCAGGGGCCAGAAGTTGGAAGTGCCCCTCCAAGTACTCCCCAGGGCACATGCGGCTGTGTCTGCCTTGTCGTGTGGGAGATGACCTGATGCAGTGGTGGCCCCACATACGCTATCCCATGGTGATACCAGGGGTCACAGAACAGAGAGGCTTACAGACCAAATTATGACTCTAATAACCTGATTGATTTTTATAGATAATTTAAAACGCACATCAGTAAGCAAGGTATCCTTATCTCCTTGGGCTGCTGTAACAAAGCACTACAAACTGGGAGGCTGTAAATGAGAGATGTTTATTCTCTCCTAGGTTTGGAGGCTAAAAGTCTGAAATCAAGGTGTTGGACAGGCCACATTCCCTCTTAAGGCTCAAGAGGAGGAGGCCCCCTTGCCTTTTCCCAACTTCTGCGAGTTGCTGACAATCCTTTGTGTTCCTTGGCTTGAAGATGCATCTCTCTCATCTCTGCCTCCATCCACATGTGCTGGTACCCTCTGTGCATGTTTCTCTGTGTGACCTTTTTACAAGGACACAGCTGACTAGATTGAGGGCCCACAGTAATCTTCATTTTAACTTGATTACATCTTGTAAAGACCCTATTTCCAAGAAAATGTCTCATTCACAGTTACCTAGGGTCAGATATTTTTGAGGGGACACAATTCAATCCATAACATGAGGGCAAAAAATGGTTTTGACACACTCAGATGGGGTGTGAGGGTGGTAGGAAGACCCCCCAGTCCGTTAGATTCTTGACTTACGTGATGGGGATGTGACTGTCCACCTCTCTGCCACTTGAGCCTTCTCCACTAATGACAGGGTTCTCAGGAGCAGAGCTGAGTTTTGAATGGGAGGCCCAATCAAATAGAGGATGTCTGGGTTTGATGATAAACATGGTTTTATTGGAGAGTTACAACAGTAGCTTGTCACTTAGCCTGCTGAGCAGCTATGGGCAGAGGACATAGGGGCCAGGATGAATGTCACCAGTGGGTGATCACATTAACCCTCATGGATGCTGAGAGTCTTCATATATCTCATGTTTCAGTGTATCATGAATATTATTGTTGCTTGGTCTCTCTGTCCCTTCTCTCTCTTTCTCATCTTCTATTCTTTTACCTTCAATCCTGCTTTTTCTCTTTATTTAGAAAATATAAGTAAGGCATATTAAACACTCATCATGCTCAACTTACATTTTCTTTGTCTAAATATAATCATCCAGGTTACTAATTGACATGAATGTATATAGTTGTTCCTTGAACAACACAGGTTTGAAGTGGGCAGGTCCACTTTTCTGTGAATTTTTTCCAGTGGTAAGTATACCATTACTACATGATCCATAGCTGTTTAAATCCTTTAATATGGAACCACAGATTTGGAAGAACTGAGTATATGGAGAACTGACTATAAGTTATAGGCAGATTTTTGACTTCATGGGGGGCCAGAGTCCCTAACCCCTGTGTTGTTCAAGGGTCAGCCATTTTATGTATCCTGCATCCCATTTCTCTTCATGTCTTCTACAATACTACCAAATACCCTCAAACAACATATCAACCTATCACAAGCATTTAAGTAACAGAAAACCATTACTGAGTTCTTATTATGTGCCATCAGCCCATTATAGACATTAAGTAAATTGGTCTTTACAAGAACCTTATGAGGACATAGTTACAAATGGAGTAAATTATAATTTTTTTTTTGTCTTTTTGCCATTTCTTGGGCCGTTCCCGCGGCATATGGAGGTTCCCAGGCTAGGGGTCGAATCGGAGCTGTAGCTGCCAGCCTACGCCAGAGCCACTGCAATGCGGGATCTGAGCCATGTCTGCAACCTACACCACAGTTCACGGCAACACCGGATTGTTAACCCACTGAGCAAGGGCAGGATCGAACCCGAAACCTCATGGTTCCTAGTTAACCACTGCACCACGATGGGAACTCCTAAATTATAAATTGATCCATGAGAAACCAAGATGATTTTGCTACCTCATTGTGGGGTATTATATATAAAAAACTTAAAACTTGTGGAGTTGGTTTGAGACTAGGCGGGAGGTAGAAGGTGATGGCCTCTAGGCAAAGCATGGGGGGAGCTGCTGGTGAGAGCACAAAGGAAATTAAGGACACTGTTTATTGGATGCTGGAAGAAAGGGGATCCTTGTTATGTAGTGGTGGAAGGTATTGCAGAATTCTTGCCTGAAGTGGTGTGGAAAACAGGAAATGTACTTAATGAAAGTTCTAGCTAAGGTGATCTTTAGGAAGAATGTTAAAAGTGCTGCCTGATCTCCTCTGTCTCTGGTAAAAAGTAGGAGGAGATAGAAGGGCTAAAGAATGAGCTATTATATATAAAAATGGCAGGACTTGCTGGATTTGAAAACAAGGCTATTTCTCGTCTAAATTTTCCAGATGGTGCAGCATTCTCAAAGAAAAGGCCTTAGGCCAATGATCAATTCCAGGATGGGATCATCAGATCTTTTATTAAGACTTCAGAAAGATCTGAGGCAGTGCGTAAGAACTTTTCAGACAGAAGATCCCCTAAGGGTCTGAAGGGATGCCTCTAGATGGTCCTCATTAAAAACAAAGGCTTCTAAGTATCTTAAAGATGTTTGTTCCAGAGCAGCTTGTGGGTGAGGGGAAGGACTTATCTTGAAGATATTTGCAATTGGCTTTGTCTAATGGAATGAACCCCAATGTGATTTATTCAAAACCCACAGCTTTAAAGAGAATTATTCTAGTGAAATTGCCACCAGCTTGGCTTAGAGAGACAGAAAGGATATAAAAGGAAAGAAGGGAGTCTTGCGAGTATTTTGCATGTGAGAGGAACATAGAAAATAATTTGTGGCCAGAGGGCAGAATTCCAGCAGCTTTAAAACATGACCCCACAATTCTTTGACATGTTTTCCATAAAGAGGTATGTGTGCCCTTTGTTTTCCTTTTGAATCTGTGGACTCTTGCTGTTGACTAATAGAATGTGGCACGTGCCAGTCTCAGGGCACAGGCTTTAAGAAATGGACAGCTTTTGCTTTCTGTCCCTAGGGGTGTTTGCTCTGGGAATCCATTCATCATAGTCTGCAGAAGCCCCAGAAGCCTATGGAAAGGCCCACCTTGAGCCACCCCAGCTAATGCCATATGGAGCAAATATGAGATGTCTCTGCCAAATGGCAGATTCCAGGTTTAAAAAGAAAAAACTTGTGTTAAGGTAGTCACTACATTTTGGACTGATTCATTACATAGGAATAGATAACTGGAATGTCCTATTTGGTAGATGAGAAAATTGTGACACTGTTATAGGCTTCAAGTCCCCTTCAAGGAGATTAACCCCCAAAGCCTCTGGCCTTGTCTCACTGTGATGCCCCTTCCCCCACCTTGACCAGCCTGGGCCTCTCACTCCCTGCTAGAGAAGGAATGTCGCCCATTCCTCACCCCACCTCTACATAACCTGTTCCCGATGCAAATAAGGCATCCTGTCCAAGACCAATCAGGAGATCAGATTGGGTCTCCACTCAGGTTGCATCGTGGGGGTATAAAGACTATTGCAGAGTGAGTCAGGCCCTCTTTTTAACCGGCAAGCATATGAGTTAAAATGTACTAAAAATGTATTTCCCTTTCTAAAAATGTACTTTGCTTTAATAAATTTGTAAGACATCCACCATTCCAGTGCTTTGTTATGGTGAGACAGGGACCATGGAAACTGTGAAGGTATCAACACTGAGAGATTAAATCCCATGCCTAAGGCCACATAGCTGGCAGATGATAAACCCTATGCTGTAGTCTGGGTTTTTAATCTCTGCTCCAGAACTCCTCTTGTGCCGGTGCCACCTTTACCAAGTGATCTTCTGGCTGTTAATTTGCTTTCCTCTGGAGATAGCCATGGGGAAGAGTATGGTCATGTGTGTGCACATCAGCATTCTGGTTTCCATCTCTGGGAGCTGGAGCTCCGGACCCAGTCTCGGTGCTTTTGAACCTGCAGGGCTGAAGGCCAGACCCTTCAGCTATGCCCATCCACTCCTCAGCACATGCAAAGGATGGCAGCCAGTGCCTTCTCTGGTCTATAGGCTGGCATGGTCTTCAGATTAAAAAAAAAAAAAATCCTCACTTCTACAATACATATTGCAGAATCTCCTTTTTGTTTCCTGAACTCTCTAATTCCTGGTATTTTTTTCCCTTGCATTGATTAGGTTCTTATTATTCCACCTGTTTCACCTTCTGGATCCCTCCACTCTCATTCCTAAATCCTAAATTCACTCCTTTATTTTTCTCATTTTCTTCCGGAAGCCTCTTCTCTGCTCACTCCTTTTGCAGCCTCTGGAGGCTTCTCTAAATTCATCTTGGCAGATGTTGCTGGCTCAGTTGTTCATTCATGTTAAGTGGCCCAGCTGTGTAGGCCCCATCTCATTTTGATGTGAATTGGACCGTTTGCATAAATGTTTTAGTTTTGTTATTACAAAGAGTGTATAAAATTCTATTTTTGAGAGAATGTAAAACTAGCACTTATTCTCTTAAAAATGCCTAAATGGACTTTTCTGACCCACTTACCTATCCATCCATCCATCCATCCATCTTCCATTCATCCTTCTCTCCTGCCCTTAGCTGTCTCATCATACATTTTCCATTTCTAATTGAAAAGTACATCCTAAGGATCTAATCCTACCCCCTTTGCTATACTTATTTCTCACGTGTATTCTCTAGATGTACATTTCAAATGTCTTTTTACTCTTCCCAGAAATGACAAAACTTAATGATTTCTTTTTATTTGAGCACAAATTGCTTGTTTTTATTGTCATTTTTGAAGAACCATATCTTTTGCCTTGGCCTGCTAAACAGAATTTCCACAAAAATTATTTTTGTAAACCCAGTTTTGTTTTTTTTTCCTCTGAAATAGGCTTTAAATAATCTAGTTATGTTGATGATTTGAAGCTCTTCTGTTTCCTGGAATTTACATGATTACAAATGACACCCCTTGAGTTCATCCTGATTCCATTAATAGCTGGAGTTCCTATCTCACTGTCTCTTTCTGGGAAGCTGCTCTCATTGATGTTGAGTGGAATACATACCCCATATCTCCCCCCAAAAGTCATTCCTTCTGGACGTGGCTTGGCATTTTTTGTCTTCTGCTATAGCCTCGTTGGAAGGCAAAATTGGCTGACTAGACTATTCGGCTTGGTCTGCCTGCCTGGGCCACTCTGCCATTCTTTGTTCCTTCTCTTCGTCACCCTGCTCAGTTGTCAGCTCTGTCCAGTATCTCCCCTTCAGGAGGCTCATCTGCTGCTGACCAGGCATGCTTTCCAGATCACTGAGGAATTGGGGGGAAATGCAGCACTTAGCCCACCTAAACTCTCATGGTCTGCCCGTCTCCTGCTGTTTCTCAAGTTCCTACTTTCCCATTCAGGTGTTTAGAGCCCTTGTTCAGAGTGTCCTTAGCAATCACTCCAAAAAACAAATAAACTAAACCCAAAACCAAACCAAACAAACAAAACAACAACAACAACAACAAATAAATAGGAGTTCCTGTTGTGGCTCAGCAGAAATGAATCTGACTAGCATCCATGAGGATGCAGGTTCAATCCCTGGCCTTGCTCAGTGGGTTAAGGATCCGGCGTTGCCATGAGCTGCGGTGTAGGTCGCAGACGCGGCTTGGATCTGACGTTGCTGTGGCTGTGGTGTAGGCCAGCAGCTGTAGCTCCAATTAGACCCCTAGCCTGGGAACCTCCATATGCTGTGGGTGTGGCCCTAAAAATACAAAAAACAAACAAACAAAAAACCCAAAAAAAACATGATTACTCTTTTCCTCTCCCTCTCCCTCTGTGTTAGCTGGTGTCCACCACTACTTTGAGTCTAAGAATGGTATATTTGCTGTAAATTATTTTTGACTCCCCACCCTTACCAAAGGAGGAGGCCAGTGCATGCTTCCTGACTTTCTTACACATGTAACAACCCATATAATAGACTTACCCAATACACAACTATCCATTTCTAATTCTTTCCAGTGCAGTGACTATTTAGGGTCATTCAAAACTCCTAGGGCTCTATTTGCTTTGCCTTGAGATAAATACAATCAGCTTATTTATTATTAAGTACTACTAGTTTTTCTTTCTCTGTCTTTCAGAGTCATTAAAGTATTTTTTAAGATAGAATATATCAGAGTTATAATACAAGACTAACTCCATGTCAAAAATATTTGAAAAGGAGTTCTTGTATTCCAGCAGTAACAAAACCAACTAGTTACCATGAGGATACGGGTTCCATCCCTGGCCTTGCTCAGTGGGTAAAGGATCTGGTGTTGCCGTGAGCTGTGGCATAGGTCACAGACTTGGCTTGCATCCCAAGTTGCTGTGGCTGTGGGGCAGGCTGGCAGCTGCAGCTCTCATTGACCCCTTCCAGGCATGTGGAAGCCTGGGAACTTCCATATGCCATGGGTGCGGCTCCAAAATGTCAAAAAAAAATTTATATAAGCATATTTTGATTCTGTATGTCGGTAGGATCAGCGAGGATGAATGACTTTTGTAGATGTTAACTTGTGGAAGGTAACATTTTACTTTTTCATTCATGGGAAATTTTTGAGGGAAAATAGGGAATATTTCCCTTTTCTATTTATTTCCAGTGAATGCTATGTAGCTTTTTATATTTGTAATGTAATTTTTATATTGACTTACCCACTGAAACAGTGGATACTCTCTTAGGAAGAACGTACAAAGGTCTTTCACAAAAGAAAGGGAATGTCACTATAAGTGCTTCATGTTACCAGTTTAATATGCCATGGAGAAAGAGACACTGAAGAGCAATTTATCCTCTGTGATCTCTGGAGACCGGGCATATGCCTAAGTGTAAAACTGGGTGGCCTCAGAGCACTTATTTCCTGGAAGTTGAGAAGCAGCTTCAGTCTACTGTGTTGACAACAAAGCCGGAATCAATAGGCTGTTTTATTAATTTATTTTAGGTTGAGCTGCTTTTGCCTCTGGGCATTCCTGTGTTCAACTGGGGCTTTTGCCAAAAAAGCCAGAACTCCCTTAATCTCCTCTTTCCTCATTAAACTCACAGCTTCGGTTAGTCACAGATCTTGCAGATCTTGGCTGTGCCTCTTCTCCCCAGTTTTGTCTCAGCACCATATGGCTTTTGACAAAGTCAGGCCACAGCTCCAACCTAAACAGTTTAACATTATCAAAAGCCCAGCTCACTGAGGAAATAACCCTTGTGTGTTCCTGTAGGTCATACAGCTGGGAGTGGGACCGGGCCAGGGAAGTCAGTGCAGTGAGGGATGCAGAATCTGTGCAAGAGGGAAAGAAATCGTTGGGTGTGGTGGAAGAGTGGGGGATTCAAACATCCAAGATGTAGCTGATTCTGAGTAATATTTTCCAAGCCCAAGAAAAACACTTTGCTCACTGTCATTTCTTTCTAAGGATAAGGAACTTTCACCTGGATTTAGAAGAAATAAGGATTCAAAGTCTGGTTTCAATTGATGTGTTTTAGGATACACAAGGAGTATTTTCCATACTGTTTCCACAACTTTCATTTGATATCTAGTCCTAACGGTATCATATATGTGGACAGACATGGGACTGTGAATGTGGAAATCCTCAGGGCTGGGCTGGGGGTAGTCACTATTTGCTTGCACCGGGGTTCTGTGTTCTAGTCCTCATTCAAATGCATGCTCTTTGGGGCTTGCAATCTCTTCCAGGCAAGGCTGATGGATGTCCAACATTAAGGAGAATGGGGAGAGGAATAAAGTGGAAGAAGCCAAACATCTCCCCTCCCCCAACGTCAAATGTCACTTGACTCCTTAAAACCTAGGGGACCAGAAGCAAGCTTCCAGCTTTCCCACCAAGATCCACAGCAAATTGTGCATCCTAAGCCAAGATGAATCTAAAGTTGGATAGAGACCAAGAAGGCCAGCTGTATCTTTTTCTGGTGCTCTATTGCAGAGACCAGCGATGCATCCACCCAGGGTATGATTTCATAAACTAGCAGAAGACGTGGCCTTAAGTAAATATGAGAGTCATAAAAGCCAGAAGCAGAGAAACCCAGCAGAGAAAAGCCATTTTGTTTTTTTTATTCCACTGATGAATTTTAAGTTGAGAAAGGAAAACCTACCATAGGAATGGGTATTATTGTTTTGTGACATGATTTGTTTCCAGTCAAGTTATGGTAATTAACCAGGCTACTTTCTTAACAAGCTGATGAGTGAACCTGAATAATATATGCTGTTCTTTTAAAAGGTATGGAAAAAGATCAGCAAAGAAGTTGTTTTCCCAAGGCTGCCTTCAAAGCTCAAGCCTCAACCAAGTCATTCCATGTGGCAATTCCCCTTCCTGTCAGGAACCAGGCCGTGCCCTGTCTCCGCGTAGAAATCTGGAGGGGGTCTCTTCTCTCCTGGACTGCGCTGGCCTGATGACATCTGGCTCTAAGCCATTTTTCTAATTGAATTTCCCACATTTAACTCTTTCCTCTCCAAGTTCTGTGTATCTAAGCCACGTTGGCTTATTCACTCTTCTCCCAGGGTACTAAGAATTCTTTGGACAGTGCATTCTCTCATGTATTCCTTCTGGAATTGGCATGTCCTACCCTCTATCTCAAAAGTGTGGCAATTTCCCTTCCTGTCCTGACTCCCCCAAAGCTTTTCCTAGTTGGTCCATGCAGACTAAATCTCTAGTACAGTGGGTATGAGAACAAGCGTGGGCTAGCTGGCCCAGATCCAAGTTCTTTCTCCCTTCCTAACTGTATGACCTTGGAAAGACCCTTAACCTCTCTCTGAGCTTCTTAGCCCTCATCTTTAGAAAAGATAATAAATTTAGAACCAACAAATAATAGTAATGAACTTGGGATGAACTCAAAATGTATCATTTTTATTTTTTCTTTTAAAAAATTTTATTATAGTTGATTTACAGTGTTGTGTCAATTTCTGTTGCATAGCATAGTGACTCACTCATACATACATACATACATATATATATATATAAATATATATATATATACACACATTATTTTTCTCATACTGTCTCCCATCACGTTTTATCTCAAGAGACTGAGTATAGTTCTCTGTGCTGTACAGTACACCTCATTGCTTATCCATTCTAAATCTAATAATTTGCATCCACCAACCCCAAACTCCCCATCCATCCCACTTCCTCCACTCTCCCCCTTGGCAACCACAAGTCTATTGTCTATGAGTCTGTTTTATATGTGCCATATTTTAGATATATATCTAAAATATATAAGTGACATCATATGGCATTTGTCATTCTCTTTCTTACTTCACTTAGTGTGATAATCTCTGGTTATATCCATGTTGTTGCAAATGTCATTATTCTGTCCTTCTTTATGGCTGAATAGTATTCCACTGTATATAAGTACCACATCTTCTTAATCCATTCATTTGTTGATGGACAGTTAGGTTGTTTCTTGGCTACTGTGAATAGTGCTGCAATGAACATAGGAATGCATGTGTCTTTTTGAATTATGGTTTTGTCTGGATATATGCCCAGGAGTTGCATTGCTAGATCAAATAGTAGTTCTATATTTAGTTTTCTGAGGAAGCTCCATACTGTTTTCCCTAGTGGTTGTACCAATTTAATTCCCACCAACAGTATAGGAGGGTTCCCTTTTCTCCACACCCTCTCCAACATTTGCTATTTGTTGACTTGTTAATGATGGTCATTCTAACTGGTGTGAGATGGTACCTCATTGTAGTTTTGATTTGCATTTCTCCAATAATTAATGATTCTGAGCATTTTTTCATGTGCCTATTGGCTATTCATATGTCTTCTTTGGAGAAATGTGTATTTAGGTTTTCTGCCCATTTTTTGATTGGGTTGTTTGTTTCTTTATTGTTGATTTGTATGAATTGTTTGTATATTTTGGAGATTAGGCCCTCATTGGTTGCATCATTTGCAAAGATTTTCTCCCATTCTGTGGGTTGTTTTTTTGTTTTTGTAACAGTTTCCTTTGCTGAGCAAAATCTTGTGAGTTTAATTAGGTCCCATTGGTTTATTTTTGGTTTTATTGTCATTATTCCAACTGGTGGTTCAAACAGGATGTTGCTGTGATTTATGTCAAAGAATTCTGCCTGGGTTTTTCTTTAGGCATTTTATAGTATCTGGCCTTATGTTTAGATCTTTAATCCATTTTGAGTTTATTTTTGTGTATGGTATTCGAGAATGTTCTAATTTTATTCTTTTACATATAGCTTTCCAGTTTTCCCAGCACCATTTATTGAAGAGACTATCTTTACTGTATGTTGATGCCTCCTTTGTCATCAATTATCCGTTGACTGTAGGTGCTTGGGTTTATTTCTGTGATTTCTGTCTTTTTCCATTGATGTATATTTCTGTTTTTATGGCAGTGCCATACCGTTTTTATTACTGTAGCTTTGTAGCATAGTCTTAAGCCAGGGAGCCTGATTCCTCCAGGTCCATTTTTCTTTCTCAGGATTGTTCTAGCTAGTTAAGGTCTTTTGTGCTTCCATACAAATTTTAAAATATTTTGTTTTAGTTCTATGAAGAATGTCTTTGGTTATTTAACAGGATTGCATTGAATCTGTAGTTTGCCTTGGGTAGTGTAGTCATTTTGAAAATATTGATTCTTCCAATCCAAGAGCATGGTATATCTTTCCATCTGATGTGTCATCTTTGATTTCTTTCATCAGTGTCTTATATTTTTCAGAATGTAGGTCTTTTGTCTCTTTAGGTAGGTTTATTCCTAGGTATTTTATTTTATTTTTTTTGATGTGATGGTAAATGGGGTGGTTTCCCTAATTTCTCTTTCTGATCTTTCATTGCTAGTATATAGAAATGTAATCCATTTCAGTGTATTAATTTTCTACCCTGAAACTTTACCCAACTCATTGATGAGCTCTAACAGTTTTCTGGTAGTTTATTTAGGATTTTCTAAATATAGTATCATGTCATCTGCAAACAGTGATAGTTTTATTTTTTATTTTCCAATTTGGATTCCTTTTATTACTTTTCCTTCTCTGATTGCCTTGGCTAGGACTTCCAAAACTATGCTGAATAACAGTCGTGAAAGGGACATGCTTGTCTTATTCCTGATCTTAGCATAAATGCTTTCAGTTTTTCACCATTGAGAATGATTTTAGCTACGGGTTTGCCATATTGGCCTTTATTATGTTGAGATAGGTTCCCTCTATGCCCACTTTCTGGACAGGTTTTTTTTTTTTTTTTTAAATCAGAAATGGGTGTTAAATTTTGTCAAAAGCTTTTTATGCATCTATTCAGATGATCATATGGTTTTCGTTTTTCAGTTTGTTGATGTGATGTATCACACTAATTGGTAGATACTGAAGAATCCTTCAACAAGTATCATTTTTATGCATCTGAATTCCAGGGATAGAAAGGAAATCCACGTCATCAAGACACAGTTCATTTTAGCATATTCCAGAGAAAAAAATATTAGGCCTATTAAAATAATTTTGTAACAATTCCATTTAGTTTTACTTATTTGTACATTGATTTAACAACCATTTACTGAGTAGCTGATGTATGCCAGGTATAGTACCAGGCATCTGGGTGTAACAGTGAGTAACATATGTAGCTTATTCTTTTATGGGGTTTATAGTTTATTGAGGAGGCCAGACACTGAATAAAGTACCAAATTTTATGCAAGAGAGGTGAAGAGTATTTGAGAATAATAAAAAAGGGAGTTGACTATTTTGGATTCAAGTTTGGAAATAGCCTCCTTACTGGCCTCTCTACCTCTGGTATTATTATTATTGTTATTATTATTATTTTTTATAATTATTACTTTAGAATCGCACTGAATAGCCAGATTGATTCTTCTCAAGATAAATCTAATCTACTTATAACTCTTCCCTCCTTCACATCCATCCTTCCATGGTACTCCAATACTTGTTCAAAGCTGTCTTTGAATGAGACATGACACAGAAATTTCTGCTTTTCAAAGACAAGCTATCTTTCCCCTTTTTTCCTGTGGTGGTCTTGCCTGGCAGAAAAGAATAATTACTGGGAGTTCCCATCATGGCTCAGCAGAAACAAATCTGGCTAGCATCCATGAGGATGCAGGTTTGATCCCTGGCTTCGTTCAGTGGGTAAAGGATCCAGCATTGCCATAAGCTGTGGTATAGGTTGCAGATGTGGTTCAGATCTGATGTTGCTGTGGCCATGGTGTAGGCTGGCAGCTGTAGCTCTGATTTGACCCCATAGCCTGGGAAGTTCCATGCGCTGCGGGTGTGGTCCTAAAAAAAAAAAAAAAAAAAAGGCAAAAAAAGAGAGACGAGAAAAGAATAATTACTTGCTCTTGAGGACCTAGAGTCACAGCCCTAAGCATTCCACTGTAAGTTTTTTTTTTTTTTGGTTTTTTTTTTTCAGGCAGAGTGAACCCCTCTTTCTTCATGATGCCCTGGAAACCTCTTCACATCTATGGCATCACACTCCACATGCGGCCCTGATGGTTTGTTTTCTCTATCAATTAGGAAGCCTTTGGAGGCCATGGTATGCGCATCCATGTCTCTAGTTTCCAGCTGGTGCTTTGGTACGTAGAAGTAAGAATAAGAGCTGGCATTCATTAAGCCTTTAGGTTCTAGATATTATTTTATATACAAAAGTTCTAAGCAGGTAAATTAAATATATCACTTAGTCATCACAGAAATCCTGTAATGTATTACCTCCATTTTATACACGAGAAAACTGAGATACAAAAGGAAAAGTAACTTGTGTAAGATCACACAACAAGAGTTGAAGCTGGGATTTGAACTCAGGTAGTCTGACTCTGGGGCCATACTCTTAATAACATCCTATATTGCATGGAATAATTATTTTATGAATGAATAAATGAATGAATGAGGATAATTTGTATAATTTGTAATTCACTACAGAAATATTAGGTAGGTTTTTCTTCACCTGAAAATCGAGTTTGAAGTTTAATTATTAGGAAATGTATGTTTGCATGTAGACTCTTCCAATCTGTTATCTACTTTATACTGCCATCAGTGGAATCAGCTCAGCTCTATCCAGTATAAAGCCAATGATGTCTGCTGATGAGCAAAGGTCTTGATGGGAAATTAGGGGGCTGCTCCAGCCCTGCAGGGCTCTGGGGGTACCAGCTTGGGCAATTTCTTCTGGCTCAGAGGACCTCTGAGATGCTAAGGGAAGGCGTGTTCTTCCAAAGGTCTGAAATAGCCTCTGAAGGACTCTGCTAAACTCCACAATCTTCCATGGATGTAGGCTGGCTCTTGCTATAAACTTGGCTCACAGGACCTCTGAAAACACAATGGTACCTTTGACTGTAACTTGCCTTGACCCATAAAATTCCACTGTCCCAAGATGAATGATCAGAGGCTGGCCCTTCTTGGAGCCCCCTCCATGACTGTGCTCAGATTGGGCAGCCCCCAGGGGAAAGTGTAATGCTCAGTGTCTGATGGGTTTCACATCTACCTACTGTGAAAAATGGCAGAGTATTTCATCAATTTATTTATCATAGGAACTCACTGTTACTAATTGTGATTACCAATGTTAGCAGAGCAAAGCAGTGATGTGGGCTACCAAAGAACATTTATATTTGACTCTGGGATACCTAAGATTTTGATTAACAAAAGAAAAGATACTTTGAATCCCTGGTGGCAAAAGGGTAAATTGATTTACATTGTCTGGAAGGCATTTTGAAAATATGTATCAAAAGCCTTAAAAACTTATATACCCTGGGATCTGGCAATTCTACTTCAAGGAATTTATCTTAAGTAAATAACCACTATGTAAAGATTTATACTCAAGAATGATCAATAAAGTATATATATGAGCAACTCAAGATCTAACAACAGAGAATTTGGTTAAATAAATTATGGTTTAATCATATAAGATGGACCATACAACTACTGAAATAATAGCAAAGGTAAATATGTGGCATATAAAGGTGTTCACAATATGTTAGATTTACAAAAACAGTAGGTTTAGTGTAATCCATTTTTCTTTAAAAATAGACAAATTTTGGAAGTCATACACTAAATGCTATCCTATGGAGCAGAATTATGTGTTTCAAATTTTCTTTTAATTTACCTGTATTTTCAAATTTTCTACATGAGCCAAGTACAATTTTATCTTATAATATTTTAAATCTCAAAACTGAATAAACCCCCAAAGTTGATATCAATAGGGTCTGTCCTAGGCACTTGGTGATCAATAGCCTTGGCACTGCTTGCTCTGCTGTAGTTTGGTACCTCAGCTTATGTATCATTAGCAGGGAGAGGAACCCCACAGCCCTGGACAGGTATGCCTCAGTGGGACGTTGCACAGGAACTTGGTCTGCTCTCTACAATATGAAATGAGGCGAGGCAAGCCTATAGAAATCACTCAAAGTCTTGCTTACAAAGGGTTGGAACCTTGCCATATACATCTGCATCAGACAGTTTTCCTTTTTAAATACTCTAATTTTATTTAGTCTTAAAAAAAAAAAAAACCCTCTTATTCTTCTAAAACTGCCCAGGGGTGGCCCATATTGGTTTAAATAACTGGACAACATGCATGTGGGTTCTTCAGTGTCACAGTGTTCATAGGGTTCAGTGTTACAAAGGGAATTCTCAAATTTGTAAATCCAGTAGTCTTGCCAGTGTGTTGCAAGTCTGGAAAAGAGGCAAGATCTCAGGCAAAAGATGTACATAAGGCAGCATGTTCCAAAGGCTCCCAAAGTGACCACAGCAAAACCTTTCTCAATCTGCAACCAAAAGCTGTTTTTCTAATCAGCAGCGATTTCTCAAGCATGAGTCTTGTGCCAAACACTGTGCCTGGTCTTACAGAAAAAAATGATTAAGACTGTGACCTTAACCTAAGGAGGGAGGAAGGGGAAATTTACAACTGTGCTTAAGAGCATCTGAAAAATAACAGATGCATTGGATTAGGTAAAATAATAGATGCATTGAGTGACATTAGGCTTTGGCCTTAGTAAGATCAGGATTTTTCTGCCTCTATATCTTAAGATTTTGAAAAAATTACTGAACTTCTCTAAGCCTCAGAATGATGACAGTAATGGTCTTTTCTTAGCTGGTGTAGTGTCTGGGAAGACCAAAGATGACAATGCATGCAAATTGTGACTTAAATGACATTTTGTCTGTGCTCACAAATATTAGCTATAATTAAAATGATTTTATTACAATTTTTATATATATGTATGGGCCACAGTGTGTCCCATGAGAGCTCTGTATCCATTAAGTGACTACTCACATGTAGAGGCTCCCTAGCTGGTGGCTACCAGCCCAAAGGCATCTATTTGTGCTGCTGCTTGCTGTCTCTTCTGTCTGCCAAGTTTCCAAAGTAGCCATTGAGAGCTTCCTTCACAAGTGGGCAAAAGCAACAGCACATTTTTGTTTGGGGCACAGACTGGACAAGGGCATTGGTTGGAGGTCTCAGAAATGTCATGTTTGTGGTGAGAGGGACTGGGTGTGACTGCCTGGGAATGGAAGAGCTGTCAGTGTGCACCTGAGGACCATATAATTTTGAAAATATACTCCTTTTTTTTTTCTTTTTTACAGCTGCACCAGCAGCATATGGAAGCTCCCAGGCTAGGGGTCGGATTGGAGCTGCAGCTGCCAGCCTACACCACAGCCACAGTAACATGGGGTCCGAGCCTCGTCTGCAAATTATACCACAGCTCTTGGCAATGCCGGATCCTTTAACCCACTGAGAGAGGCCAGGGATTGAACCTGAATCCTCTTGGATACTAGTCAGGTTCGTCACCCTCTGAGCCACAACAGGAACACCCTCCTTTTCATTCTCTGTAAGCCTACTGCAGCAAGAGTCACAAATGGAAACTGCTTGCTGATGAATAAGGATGTTCCCTGAAGAACATTTGGTTTCCAGTTCACATGAAACTTTTACAAGGTGTACATTTATTATTTAAGCAGGATGGGAAATGTAGGTCTTGTGTTTTGACAACAGGTGTAATGAAGGGCATCATGACATGGAAGTGCTCCAAAACCATCTGACATGGTTGCCCAGGAGGAGCCAGTTCCTTTGTGTTTCCTTCAGGAAATAAAATGAAATGATGTCAGTTGCACTACTTTGTTCCTCTCTGAGAAGCATGTGTGTTTGCAGACAAATGGAGAAATGCAAGTCTATGAGGGATCCTGTAGCAAGCCAGTCACTACCGAGTGCAGAGACATCCTCATTTGCCATTGACATGAAGAGTCCAGGGCTTGTTGAGTGTGCAGGCAAGTTTCTGACAGAGGAGTAAAGTGTAAAACACAGTCTGGTCTGCATTTCAGCCTCCACTTGAAGTCTGCATGGTGTGAGGAGACAGCTGTGCTTCAACACCTGTGTCCATTTGCAGAATATCTCTGCCCAGAGCATTTTGTACTCCGTAGCAACATATTGAGTCCCCCCACATACCTTTTATGTAGCAACATCTCCAATAAAGAACCTTTAAAATATTGTCCCTGAAGCCTATCATAGTTCATGAAGTTAAATGTTAACCAATTCAATTAAAGAACTCTTCAGTTTTAGCCAAAGACCCAAGTAAGGGAAGCCTACTCAAGCATTAATTTCACCACAGTGAAAAGTGTTGGGATTGTATAAGGAAATCCCTTACAGATCTTGTTGGTTGTCACTTAAAAGGGGTAGTGTGAATGATCTTCTCTTAGCCTGACCAACTTCCTTGTCATCTCAACAATTGGATATGGGATGAATGCAGGGGCCAGTTGCCACAGCAACAGCATCTCCCAGTAAAGGTGATGAGAGAAATCATTTCTCTCTGAATGCTAATAGGTTGTCACGTTCATCTTAAACCGGCTGTTTCCCACTGTTTTCCTGATTGCCAAGAAGCCAGAGAGATTATTTACAGATTAAGGGCTGCTCCTTGATCTGATCATCTATGTCCTAATTTATGCTGTATCTTTCAGGAGGAAAGAAAAAATAATTGAAGCAAATGTTAAGGGTTATATTTTCAGAAATTTAGGGTTTGTGAATTTTATTCCACAGAAGTAAGACTTTTCTGTAGTACCTAGAAATCATTCTTAAGCAGAAACTACCTGTGTTGAACAGGAATCAGTCACTGTCTTTAAATTGCCTGCCCTGCAGAGACTGGCCCCGCTGGCCTGCCCTGAACTTGGAGGCTAGGTATGAGAGGCTACCCTCTCACTAAAAGACAGTGTGAGCTTGTGAAGGAGAGCATCCTAAGGCAAAACCTACACATGAGAATAACTTTTAAATCTTGGAAGTCAGTTGGAACAAAGGATTTTAGGGTTTTTTTCATCATTTGCTTGAAAACACAAGATTAAAGACAAAAATGCACTAAAAGAATTAAGGGATTATGCAGATTTCTCTCACTTTATGACTTGTTTTTGAGTACATTGTGATTGTTTGATGGAATGAGTTAATTGCAGCATGGGTCACTCTTTCATTTCTTCTTCTTTTTTTCTTGTATTTTTAGGGCCGAACCTGCGGCATGTGGAAGTTCCCAGGCTAGGGGTCCGATCAGAGCTGTAGCCACCAGCCTACAGCAGAACCACAGCAACTCGGGATCTGAGCCATGTCTGTAAACTACACCACAGCTCATGGCAATGCTGGATCCTTAACCCATTGAGCAAGGCCAGGGATCAAACCTGCATCCTCATGGATGCTAGTTGGGTTTGTTAACCGCTGAGCCACCACAGGAACTCCTCATTTCTTCTTTTTTTTGTTAATAACTTAGATTTTTTTTCTTATTCTTAGTTATTTATTTATTTTTTGTCTTTTTAAGGCTGCACCCATTGCATATGGAGGATCCCAGGCTAGGGGTCTAATTGGAGCTGTAGCCGCTGGCCTATACCACAGCCATAGTAACATCACAGCCAAGCTGCATCTGTGACCTACCCCACAGGTCATGGAAACGCTGGATCCTTAACGTACTGAGCGAGGGCAGGGATCGAACCTGCATCCTCATGGATACTAGTCAGATTCGTTTCCACTGAGCCACGACAGGAACTCCCACTCTTTCATTTCTTAGAGTGTAGTAGTTATTACTGAGAAAACATGAGATGACTTATACGTAATGGCATGTGTGTATAATTCTCTAAATTAATTACTGTTGAGGCCTAAGTCTGTTGCATACTCTCTAAGTCTCACTTTCCATATGGGAAAAATCAGGAAACAACAGCCCTATGTTAAAGGTTGTTGAGAAATCACATGTGATAATGCATGAGAATTGCTTAGCGCAGAGTCTGGCATATGATGGCTGCAAAAAGTTATACACTATCATTACTATTTGTTTGACATGAAAGCTCTCTGATGGCCTTATTCTTTAGATGAAATACTATCTAAAGTACAGAATTATGAATAAGTGTTCAGCGGTATCTACCCCCCAATATCAGGGTCCATCAACTGTGGCTCTACCCCAGCAGTCCCTTTGTTCTGTCCTGTGAATGTCTTGCAAACAAGAATAGAGCTTAGATTGATGCAAGTATGCTTTTAAGTAAAATTTGTCTTTGAATACTTAGCATCCACTAAAAACAATGTTGGAGCATTTTTAATGACACCAGAAAATGTCTATGATATACCATTATGTGAAAAAAGTGAGTTACGAGGCAATATGTACAGCCCAGTCCCAATTTAGGATGATGGAGAAGAATATATGAAAAGAAAAAAACATATATACTTATACGTGAAATATTTATGCACACATATACATACATATGGAAGAATATTCTCAAAAATATTAAGATATTTCTTTTTCTGTTCTTTTTGTTTTTGTTTTTGTTTTTTTTTTTTTTTTTTTTTTGCTTTTTAGGGCCACACTAATGGCATGTGGAGGTTCCTAGGCTAGGGGACGAATTGGAGCTACAGTTGTCAGCCTACACCAAAGCCATAGCCATGCCAGATCCAAGCCGCATCTGTGATCTACACCACAGCTCACAGCAATGCCAGATCCTTAACTCACTGAGCAAGGCCATGGATTGAACCTGCAACCTCATGGTTCCTAGTCAGATTCATTTCTGCTGCACCATGACAGGAATTCCAACAAGATATTTCTGAATCTTGAAATCATGAGTGATTTTTTTAATCTTTTGTTATATTTCCTATAATGTACTTTTTTATAGTTAAAAAATAGTCACTCTAAAAATGAAATTGGAATTGACTCTAAAATTCAAGTTAAGCAGAATCTTCTTGTCTTTCCTATTGTTAAATCATGCCTGTGGCTGGGTAGCAGAAGCAGAAATCCCTGTGGGGCTTGCATACTAGTCTGCTGCCTCATTAGAGTTACCTCTTATTTTCTCGGAACACTGAAGTCAACTGCTTCTCCTCTTGGGCTCAAGATCCAGGAAGACTGAGACACAGGTGTTAGTTTGTCATCCTGAGGTCTTTCTTGAACGCATCCTCTTTGGACAGAGCCCCAATTAATCCACTGGGGCTGCTCTCTGTACCATAACAGTTGCATTGTAGGCCCTCCTGACCATTCACCCCAGTTTTGATTGACCAGCTCTGAGCCCAGGGAACTTTCTCACCCCTGGATCTGCAGCCAGGGAGAATGCAGCTGCTAAGGCAGGTGGAAAGAGGTCTCTTTTCTTCTCACCCCAGGGTCTATGGTTTTCAGTAGAAACTAGATGAGCTCCCTTAAGAGGGAATAATGCCATTAGACTCAGAGGCACAGTTGGACATAACAAGAGGTTATCTTTCCAAAGTGGCACTTTGGGCTCCCGGTGTTGAAATCCAATTACTTTCTACTCATGACCTACATCTCGCTCACCATGAGACTCTGTGAAACTGCAGCCTGTGGCGCAGAGGGAATGTCTAGTTTGTCTTTACGAAGGGGAGCAAACCTGGAGTTAGCTGTGAACTCACAGGTCTGCTAATGAGACTGAGCACTTGGTGTGATTGTGTTAGAGAAAATACCCTGACCCACCACCTCTGTTTACAAATGTTTTCCCACAGTTGCCAATTACTGCGCTTTTTATTATCTCTCATATTGAGAAAACATAGCCTCATAAATGGAATGTAATGTGAAATGGGATATTGCTGCCGAACCATTTTAGAAATTAAGGAAAAAATATATTCAAATTGAAAATTTTATTTCAGAGGGCCATGAATAAAACAATTTGTCTTCTAAGATGAGAAAATGCATTATCTGGTAAGCCCAAGCTCCCGATCCCTCCCACTCCCTCCCCCTCCCATCAGGCAGCCACAAGTCTCTTCTCCAAGTCCATGATTTTCTTTTCTGAGGAGATGTTCATTTGTGCTGGATATTAGATTCCAGTTATAAGTGATATCATATGGTATTTGTCTTTGTCTTTCTGGCTCATTTCACTCAGGATGAGAGTCTCTAGTTCCATCCATGTTGCTGCAAATGGCATTATGTAATTATAATGTATACATGTAAGGATAACCTGACCCCCTTGCTGTACAGTGGGAAAATAAAAAAATTATTAATAAAAAAAAAAAGAAAATGCATTATCTAAGTCTTGGGCTTGCCTCATGTATTGTAAACAGTAACAAATTAAGTATAAAGTAGCTCTTGCCCAAGAGAGCTGCAACCCTTGCTTTGGTGAATTGCTTGTGTGCATTTTAAGGTGATGAAACATGAGAATGTTTGTAACTGGGTTGGGCATTGTCAGGACCCCATCGAAAACTGCTGCACTGGGAAGTGGCTGAGTAAAATTAGGATTTAAGAAATAACATAAGTATGTGTTAGTATGCTTGTGTTGCTGGGAGTCCTGAGGGTGAGACAAAGTTAAGGAATTATTTAGTAAAGAGCTTGCTGGAGGGATGGGGAGGAGGGGGATAGAGGTGAAAGATGAAGGGGAAGTTAATGGGGGTATATTCAGCATTATCTAGCAGCAAACTGGCTGTGGGATTGAATGCTCGGGAGGTTTGTGACTGGGTGAAATGCAGTAATTACAGAAAAGGGAAGCTTGGAGGACAAGCTGGTTTGATTGGGAGTTAAGAAGAGGATAGATTCACATCAGACTGGTAATTTATGATCATAGTAGGATAACCAGCCAGAGATCTCTAAAGGCAAAGTGAAAAAGGATGTCTGGAAACCATCAGAGATACTGGCTGCAAAAAAGTATCTGGGTATCATCCATATGGCAGTTGAACAATTGAAGGATATAAAAATTTCATGCAAAAGAGTTTAGAAAATTAAAAGAAGACTAACAAGAAAACTTTGGAGTAGGAGACAAAAGGAGATCCAGAATATCACCTCTAATTCTTGTCTTCTAATATAATTTTTCAAGTAGTCTCCTAGATTTAAAACCTCAAATCAGCTCTTATTCTTCCTTCTCTCCAAATTTTCATATTTAATTAGTCATGAAGTCCCATTGATTGTTCCTCTAGGTGACTCTTGTATTAGTATTTTCCTCTCCATTATTAGGGCAACTACCACGGTTCTCATGCAAACAGGTTATCAGGGAAATCAAGCTGAAACATAGGGCTAGAGTTTCTGTATCCTAGGACATTGCACAAACTGAGAGGTATCCTGCATTCTTTTTTGCTGTTCCTCTTCCACACCATCTCTAGAACTGTCCTTCTAAAACATAACTCTTGTGGTGTCACTAACTCACTCAGTGTCTTTCAGTCATTATTCTTAGCCTACAGGGTAAAATCCAAACTACTGGCATCTCTTTAAGACCCTATGCAATTGGTCTTGGTTCATCTCCCCAAGGGTTGTGTTTTTTGTTGTTGTTGTTTTACTTTTGCCACAAAGCATCTTAAAATTATTCCAAACTACTTACCACACCTAAACAGTCTAAGCTTTTCATACCTTTGTTTTTGCTATACCACCATCTCCTTAGCCATTTACAGCTGTTGACATGCTGCTCTTCATCAAGACCCAGAATGGTGTCACCTCTGTTCGGCAGCTTCCTTTGACCTTCTTCCCCATCTTTTGATGGAGATAATATTTTCCTCTTCCGTGTTCCCATTTCATTCATTTCACTTGGGTTTAATGAATTGTATCTATCTATAACAGTCACCTCTCCAAGACCACAAAAAATGTGAGAGGAGGGATCTTTGTTGTTTGTTGTCCTTAGTGCCTGACAAACTGCTTGATTCATCATTGGGTTTGAGGAAATAAGAGAATGAGCTGTCTGAGATGCAGGAGGAGAACCAAGTTAGTGTCAATGTAGTCAAGGGAGTAGGGATTTTTAAAGAGGGGACATGATTTAAATGATTTCCAAGGAAGGAAATCTCTTGGGTGGTGGTGACCTTCACTTTCTTGCCACCCACTCACTTCTTAACCTCCTGAAGCCTGCGTTCTGTTTCCACATATTTATTGTAGTTGCTTTCTAGAAGGTCACTATGATGCACTCACTACCATATATAATAGATTCCCCTTCTTCCTTCTCCTGTATTTACATTGGTGCATGCATGTGGTCATGGCTAAGGCTGAGCAAAGCTAACTGGTAATAAACAGTCCTAGACTGGAGGAGGTTGTTTAATGGTTGATGTCATAAAGGTCATCATCCTGGATGTTGATGACAGGTAGCATGTAGCAGAGCTTTGGGCTGGGGAGGTACACTGCTATCAGTGGTGAAGTCACTGAGGAAAGCGAGAAAGGGCATCAGAAGTAAGCATGGAAGGGCAATGAAGACCGACGAGTGGGTGGGGAGGGGAGGCTGTCTGGTGATGGCAGCAGAGCAAGCATTTGAAAAGATGCCTTGGGTAGCATGAAGGATGCTCTCCCAGGGATGCAGCTTGCTGAAAGAAGTGATGAGCGGTGGAGGGAAACAAAGTTTATGAGCCTAGTATAGCAGGCCTTTCAAAGGGTAACATAAAAAGGCTGGTGAGGGACAGGGCAAGGAGGAAAAGGACTTTAAGTAGAGACTGGAGGAGGACGAGGTGGTGGGAGGACAAGCCCAGTGGCAGAGTTAGCTCCTAAAGCAGGAGGGAGAGTTCAGTGGATTTAGAATTTTATGAACCTGTTTGAAAAAAAAAAAAAAAAGTGCGGTGGAAAGTGCGGCGGAGTTCCCATTATGGCACAGTGGAAACGAATCCAGACTAGGAACTATGAGGTTGTGGGTTCGATCCCTGGCCTCGCTCAGTGGGTTAAGGATCTGGCATTGCTGTGAGCTGTGGTGTAGGTCGCAGACATGGCTTGGATCTGCTGTTGATATGGCTGTGGCATAGGCCAGAGCAGCTGTAGCTCCGATTAGACCCCTAGCCTGGGAACCTCCATATGCTGGGGGTGCAGCCCTAAAAGGACAAAAGACAAAATAAATAAAATAAAATAAAATAAAAAGGCGATTGTGTTACTTCTTTTGATTATCATTTCAGAAAAGCATAGACATTTGAGCTTAATTTCAAACATTATAGTTTTGCAAATTTTGTACATTTTTCATATACACTTATATTTTTATATATAATTAAATTTTAACATTGGTATGTTTATCATAAAGTCATTACATTAGCCTTCCTTTTTTTCAGCTTGACATATGGTAGTGGAAATGTTGTCTACTTATTAGCAGTGTGACCTTTAGCCATTCTGTGACTTGGTTTCCTCTTCCATGAAATGGGGATAATAATTGTACAGTGTTGTTGTGTGGGTTAAATGAGTTAATAGTATGTGGAGTCCTTAGAACAGTGCTTGACACAGAGTGAGTAATCTGTAAGCCTTAGCTATTGTAACTATTTCCTGTGAACCAGCATTTGGGGATAAATAGGCAAGATAAGTGGGATAAAGGAATGGGATAATAGATTGAAATCATGTGTTAGTGATAAGGAGAGGAAATTTGAGAGGCAGAATTTTGCTGCTGGAGGACATCTTAGGATGAACCACCTCTAGGTTCCCAGTGGAATGTTGCAAATTCACCTCTAGAAGCAATTGACTCAGCTTGCTGGGCTCTTGGATCATTAATTAATTACATGCAAGATCTAGGCTTCCTCTTTTTCCTACAAGTGGTTCTTTGTCTTCTTGAGGTCTCAGCTGGTTCCCCCCCAAGACACCTGCTGTATCCTACCTTGAATTGTCTTCTGGGGAAACATCTCATCTTCTCAGTAGATAACTTCCTTGAGAATACAGACCTTTACCTTGTACAAGCTCTGTGAGCCCCACAGCCCCCAAAGTGGGGCCTTTTGCATTGATCATTATTTACTGAGTGAATGAGTAAAATATCACCTTACGCCAACACATATCTCAGTCCTTCTGATGTTTGCATTTCTTTACTAGGTATTCCAATTCCTTGTAAGAGACTTTAAATATAGTGGCTTATTTAATTTTGCATCTAGCAAAAAACCCAAAATGTTTATTTAGCATTACCCATTTTGTCTGACATTAACACATATGCTAGATTTCCAAATAAAAATTACTAACCTTTAAGGTGCTGAGACTTTTCTTATTTTAGCTATACTTCTAAATACTACATGTATAATATACTAATTTTTTGGCTGCAGCAGTGGTATGCCTAAGTCTCCCAGGCCAGGGATTGAACCTGCACCATAGCAGTGACAATGCCATATCCTTAACCCACTGAAGCCACCAGGGAACTCCCCCATTTTTATTATATATATAATCTTTACTAAATGTAACTGTATTTTTGGCAAAGAGAATTTCTTGTGATACATTGCTAATTCAAGGTTATCATTCTCAATATCAGTTATTTTCTTTATAGGCTATTGAGAAATGTGACATTGCTCCTATGCTAAATGAAGTTTACTGTCTGATTTTCACAGGGAGGGGTGAAAATTACAGTTGCTGAGTTCAGCAGAGGCCATTTGGCTGGCCATTTTTAGTGTTTGCTCTAACACATGCGCCTGCTGTAGCAGGCTTTTATCCTGCTGGTGTGCTATATATATCTAACTGCAAGGAAGGCTGAGAAAAGTGGCCTTTATTCTGGCTATCTGTGTGTTCCACTAAACATTGGGGGTTTTAGTAGCCATTTATTCATTTAGCCAGTTTTTATTTAGGACCTACTGTGTGTGTGTTTTAAATTTAGGGCCTATTATATGTCAGACACTCTTTTAGATGCTGGGGATACACCCATGACAAAGAGATCTGCATCAGAGATAGCAGTCTGGGAGTCGTAAGCATAATAGATGGTGTTTCGAGCACTGAAGTTGCATTAGAGTTCTCCAAAGTGTGAGTACAGATGGACTAAAAAGGACCAAGGTCTGAAGTCTGTGGTTCCCCTGCATTAAGAGGTAAGGGAGAAGGGAAAGAACCTGTTAAGGACACTGAGAAAATGTGACCAGTGAGGAAAACCCAAAGGGGAGGATGGACACCAATGGACAACAAGTAGTTTTTGCCACAACTGAAAGCTAAATGTATGCTTGTTAGCAGTGAGTGAAAAGGTTGAGCAGAGCCCAAGGGGCTTTCCCATGGCTAGGCCTGTAGAGCTAGTAGTAGTAGCAGTAGTAACATTACTAATAATAAAAATGATAAGACACGTCAACGATGACATTTTTGAGCATTTTTACTATGTGCTTTCTACTTGTCTCTTCATTTCCAGGTGAGGAAGCTGAAGCCTAGACAGGCTATGGAATCTGCCCAAGGGTTCACTTGCTTTGAGTCGTTCCTCTATTTGGCTGCTCCAAGAGGCTGCCTTTCCAGGCTTGAGTCTCTCAACAATATTCTGAATAAGTGAGAAGACTGGGTGTGACTCTCAATTAGACGATCCACTTCCATGCAGTGTTTTTCTTTTTCTTTTTGCCTGTTAACTCAACTGATAGACCCACATGCTGAGTGATTAGTTTTTATGTTCAAGTGACTCTGTAGGAGATTTTTTTTTTTTTTTAACTTGCCAGATAATTAACTTTGAAAGTTCCCCCTAAGATAGTCTCCAATTAGAATATATTCAACTTCATGATGATCTCTTTTTAGATTGATCTGAGTGCCTTTGAAACAGCTGATAAATGTTCTTTGATCTGGTGGCAGTTACTAATATTCACCCTAAACTTTCCCTTTCCAACGTACCTGCTCCCAGCTGTCCCTCGGCATTGTCTATGATAATATCACTTGAGTATGATGATCATTCTATTATTATCTCTAACTCCAAGGACAATAGCTCCTGAGAACTGGGAGAGGAATCTGGAAGTTCTTGAAGTGACTAACACATTTCTTCTTTTTCTTGGCTGTTTTAATTTAGAAGTCAGTAGAGCCATCCCGATCTTGGGAGGTTTAGGGATTTGGTGAAAAGAAAAAATATGAGGCATTGTTGGAGAGATTTTTAGAGTAAAAGCAATGAAGGTTTGCTTGAAATGTCATAATGATAGAGTAGAGGTTGCCATTTAGATTGTTCTGCAGAGGAGTTCCCGCCATGGCTCAGTGGTTAACAAACCCGATTAGTAACCATGAGGTTTCGGGTTCGATACCTGGCCTTGCTCAGTGGTTTAAGGATCTGACATTGCCATGAGCTGTGGTGTAGGTTGCAGATGCGGCGTGGATCCTGTGTTGCTGTGGCTGTGGCGTAGGCTGGTAGCTACAGCTCCGATTCGACCCCTAACCTGGGAACATCCATATGTCACGGATGTGGCCCTAAAAAGACAAAGGCAAAAAAAAAATTGTTCTGCAGATATAGCCTTCTCCAGTGTCCTGATATATGTAACACTCTAATTAAGGCTCTTAAGGAAAAATTTGGCATGTACTGTATTAACAAAGGCAAATTTCACTTGCCTCTGCCAGCAACAGAAAGGTAGATTTTTTTTTTTTTTTTTGTCTTTTTTTAGCTATTTCTTGGGCCGCTCCCGTGGCATATGGAGGTTCCCAGGCTAGGGGTTGAATCGGAGCTGTAGCCACCGGCCTACACCAGAGCCACAGCAACGCTGGATCCAAGCCGCGTCTGCAACCTACACCACAGCTCACGGCAACGCCGGATCATTAACCCACTGAGCAAGGGCAGGGACCGAACCCGCAACCTCATGGTTCCTAGTCAGATTCGTTAACCACTGCGCCACGATGGGAACTCCGAAAGGTAGATTCTTGTGGTAGCATCTCTGAATTAAAAACAATGCCATAATAATACTTGTAATTTACAATGTCATCAGCTAAAACAGGAAGCAATTATTGCAAATCATATTGTTAATATTTTAAGAAACTGAAATCTAATGTTGCTAAATCAAATTCCTATGGATTCCACAGGGCACTAAGCACATTATAAGATGTCACTGTGCTCTGAGCATATCCTCATTAAGACTGCTGTCTGCTGCATTTTTATGTTCCCCTTGGAGATTTATTGACTTAATGCTGCCAGTAAGAAGTAGTGTTTTCCTAGCCTCCCTGATATACGGGCCTCCCAGATAAGCCTGTGGCCAATGGACATGCTAGATTAGGTTATGACTCTATGTCTTTGGTATCTTCATGAACAGTGAGGGCAACGAGAAGTCAGTGTAAAGTATGGTGTAAAACTGTATAAAAAGGTGTAAATATCACCATAATCAAGAATGCTATAAGAGAGCCAAGATGAAAGTACTGAAAGATAAGAAATCAATACCATTAATGTTTTATGTTGATGCTCCATATGATGTGTGCCTTCATCATTACCATTACTGTTATTTACTGTTATTATTATTATTATCATTTTGTCTTTTGTCTTTTTAGGGCTGCACCCATGACCTATGGAAGTTCCCAGGCTAGGGGTCGAATAGAAGCTGTAGGTGCTGACCTACCCCACAACCACAGCAATGCCAGATCCGAGCCATGTCTGCGACCTACACCGAAGCTCACGGCAACGCCAGATCCTTAGCCGACTGAGCGAGGCTGGGGATTGAATCTGTTCTTCATGGATCCTAGTCAGATTAGTTTCCACTGAGCAACACAGGACCTCTTACCATTATTATTATTATTAGTGAGTGCCTATTGAGTGTCCAGGTGGCAAAATGCTGTATTATATTAGTTGATTTTATCCTTACCAAATCTTATAATCTATTTTTATTGATCTCATTTTTGAAACCTGAAGTTCCCAGTTGTTTTAAGACTATGTTTATAGTCATGTAGTTAGAAGAAGCTGAACTGGGATTTGAACTCAGATTAACTAGACTCATGAGCCTTCACTATTAACTGCTGTGCTATACTGCTTACTTTATAGGCGAGTTATAAATCTGAAGGGGGGGGACCTCAATTTAGAATAGATATAAAACTTCCATTCATCCAGTCCTATCTAGAAGTTTGAGTTAAAAATTTAGGAAAAGAGTTAAAAAGTATTAGAGGATGACTTTTTTGGTAATAATTATATCCATTTAGTTTCTAAATTTCATAACAAAATGATAGGTATCATTCTTTATCAATAAGGAAACAGAGAACCAGAGATTGCTTAAATTGCTCAAGGTCATTGAACTAGCATGCTGTGGAACCAAGATCTGAGACCCCTAATTTATCTAATTCCAAATCCCAGGCTCTTTCAGCTACCTCCTACAACCTGTGTTCAGTGTGTGTGTGTGTGTGTGTGTATTTTTTGTTATCTCTGAGAATAGTGGATAATGTATGAGTTTTCTAGGAATATCTAACTAGTCTTGTAAAAATTCTGCTATTACAAAATTCTTGGATTCAAAATAAGCTTCAAAGGTTACTTTCTTGGACCAACAACTCATTTGGTGCCTGAGTATGTCCTACAGTCACCCCATCAAGTGAATCTTCAGGTTATTTTTAAATACTTCAAATGTTGGGAAATTTCTTGCCTCCCAATGTAGTCCTCCCATATTCTGACCTCTCTTACTAAAAAGGGCTTCCATCTTTGTCTCCCTTGTTCTCCCCTCTGTTGGTCCTGGTTCCAAATCTTTGAAATGTATAGAGCAGGTCTAATGAATCTTCTACAAGAAAACTGTAAATATTTAAAGGTGACTATCATGGGGTACCTTGAATCTCACCTAGTCTTCAAGATGTACTTCTCCCATGTTCTGCAAGCATTGTTCCTGTGGCATAGATTCAGATAGATCCTCCTTCCTTCCTTCCTTCCTTTCTTCCTCTCTTTCTCTCTTTCTTTCTTTTTCCTTTTATAGTTGTGCCTGAGGCATATAGAAGTTGCCAGGTTAGGGGTCAAATTGGAGCTGCAGCTGCAGGCATACACCACAGCCCTGTACACCAGATCCTTAATCCACTGAGTGAGGCCAGGGATCAAACCTGCATCCTCACAGACACAATGTTGGGTTCTTAACCTACTGAGCCACAACAGGAATTCATCTTTCTTGATTCTATTCACTTCCCCTTGAAGGATCTTCATTTTGGCTAATTCCCTCTTAAAGCACAATGCCTAGGATTAATCACTATTCCGTAGTATGGTCTCATCAGAATAGACTAATAGAGCATGTCTATAACTTTGCTTTTTTCTGGATACCATATTAGCATCTTTGGTGCTTCTTTCTAAGCTTCATCTTATATGGAGTTGCTAAGATATACCTTCTCTAGACTATGGATGTGCAATTGCTTTTTGAAGCTAAGTATTAAACTTTTACATTTATCCATATTCAACTGTATCATGTTAATTTGCCTTTCACCCTAATTATATCATTCAAGATATTTATCAATCCTTCTATGGCAGTCAGTATCCAGTCCAGGAGATAGAAACTTCTCTAGGTGTTTCAGCAGGAAGGAATTTAGCACATACAATAGGTTCCTAGAAAAATCATTCAAAGGAGTGAAAGAATGAATTCTAAGCAGAATCTTCAGAAATAACTCCACGAATGGTACAAAACTGACCCAACACACTTGTTACTATCTCCAAGGCCACTTATAAAGTCGAAGAAATTCAAGAGCAAAGTTCTAGCTCTGATCCAGGAATGAAGATGCTACCATTTCTGCTGCCATTACAACTCCTGACACTGGAAACACTATAATACTGTTTCAGAAAAACCTTGCATCTCTACAACAGCCTCCACAACCACAGCAGAAAGGGCAGAAAAATGGGATCTGCTTCATTTCCAACTTCCAAATTCCTAATGAGAGCCTCTAATTATTGGAATGCAGTTCATCTCCAGAATCCTAGTTACAAGAGATGTTTAGTTTTTTTGTTTGTTCGTTTTAGCTCTTCATCATCTTCAACCAGAAGGAGTGTGAAATAGAGGTGGAGAAGTTTAACCCACAGTGTTTATCACAAGTCCCATATCATTATTTGTGTAGCTTATGGTGAGTGAGTATAGTATGTGTGTGGGCGGGGGAGAGAGAGAATATATAAATAGAGACACACCCAAGTTATTAATACAAATCCTGGCAGGAGCATTTTGGTATGCCACAAAGATTATTCTGTTGATTAGTATCTATGAGTGTCCATGGGCTGAACAAATTGTATTTGTTTAGATACATTTGGTTACATTGAATAGCATCCTACTTGCCTTGTACACTTAAAGGGTTTTCAAGAGGAGCTGCATAAACTTGAGGAAAGTTGGTCAGCTTGTTTGTTTCTCCTGCCCTAGACTTGCCAGTCTCACAGAGGGAGGGGTGGGAGGCCTTCTCTGGATTTTGACTATAATTTTGTGTTCTGTGTCAGTGGTATTGTACAACTGCTGAAGGCACTAGTCACATTATAGTCTATATTCTGTTCCATGGGGAGACATTTACCCAGAATACCATGTAAATTGCATTCTTTGAAGTTGTGCAACTTGGTGCTGGGTAGGCCATTTGCTTATGCCAGCTTGTTCAAGCTTGACCAATTTTATGCTATTCAAAGAAACTACACACACACACACACACACACACACACACACACACACACACACATATCTATATATATAGAAAAACCTTACATATATAAAATTGGTCATTCATATTTCCCTCATTTCCCAAGTTAGTGACCCTGTTAAAAAAAAAGATATGCAGCTAATCTGATTAAGATTGCTGGCTTCCCATCACTTCTGCTCCTTCTTTTAGGTATTCCAAACTCTCCCTGTAATGGTATGTTTATTGCCCCCACATTCATGTCAAGATCTCCAAGAATGGTTATACAACTTTCCCTTTTTGAAAACCAGTTTTACATTGGTTTATCATCAGTTTCTTGACCATTTCCTCCTCTCCACTTGTAGAGCTAACTCCCTTCAACTCTCATCATTCTTGACATGCCCATAAAGTCAGTCCTACCACAAGTATTATCACCTCCTCACCCTAGATTTCCTATTGAGCAGAGGGAAAGATTGGAATGGTAGAGAGTTAAGACCAAGAAGGAACCTTCAGAGTTGGAGAAATGTCCTAACTTCCTTGTACCTTGGGCAGGACTCTTTTGAAGCATTTTCACACTATCTCATGGAGTTCCCTGGCAGGATGGAAGCCCAGTCACCCATAGAGATCACCTGCTCAGTACCCATCCTATGCTATCTTCTTTTTTTCTCACTCTCTTCTTAATTTCTTACCTGGCTCTTGCTTTCTGATATCACCTCCCAAATAAACTGCTGGTACTCAAATCCTTGTCTTTTCATCTGCTTCTTGGAACCTGCTTTAGGATACTCTGTACTTTAAAAATCACCAGCTGAAGTTGGGGGGATTGAAGAGCATCCTACTTGCCTTGTATACTTTTCCAGGGTAAAATATTCATTGGAGTTAGGGATTCCCATACAACATTCCTCATCTGCTGTGGTCTTTTTTTCTCTAGCTGATATTCACCTTGTCCTTTTCCATCTGAAGATCATCCTTCTTAAAGGTGAAAGGGAAGCAAGATATATATTCATTGGCTTCTCTTTATAACATCCTCCTGTAACTGTCCTACAGTCGACCTCTTGGAACAAATTCATTGCTCTTCATTCTTCGTGTTTGAGTATAAAAAAAGTTTCCATGTATAATCTTTGGTGTTTTCCTTAATGTCCAACTCAGTTAATTCTGAAAGCAACCTATTTTTTTGTCACATTTCCAAATCTGTGACTTCTCTTCTAATTGTTTTAGGTCACCTACCTTTCCTACTCTCTCTCTCTTTTTTTAACATGCTACTGAAAAATGAGTTCATCAGAGAGTTTTCTATGGATTAAAGGAAGAAAAAAGGTCTAGAGAGTATTTACTAAAAATGGTTGATCATCATTATACTCTGATGCCAGTTTAGTATAGAAGTAAAGGTTGCTTCAGAAGTATATTTCTACTCCCTCTTCTCTGCTCCATCAGCCCCACCAAATGGTTTGAGATATATGGTCTAACCCTAATTGGCCAGAAAAAGGTAAAGAAGAATGTGGAAGAACATTATTATAAGGATTTTGATATATAAGCAAGTTTCAACACCTTTTAGACACACTCACTAATCTGCTAGGGTTCACTAGCTAAGTCAGTTTAACCTCACTTGCAGGCTTTTCTGTAGGGTAGGTGACTGACCTTCAGAAGCATAATTTTCCATTTAATATCTTGAGCTTGGGTTTTTGATCAAGACGGTAGAGGAGTAAGACATGGCTCTCACTTTCTCACACACACATACACATACACACACACACACACACACACACACACACACACACACACACACACAGAAAACATCTACGTGTAGTACAATTCACACAGAGCATCTCCTGAACACTGGCAGAAGAAATTTAAAACTCACAAAAAGGCAAGAAACCCTCCATATACCTGGGTAAACAAAAGGAAAAAGAGAGACAGAAACAGAGACAGAGACAGAGATGGAGAAAGGAATCAGGATGGGACTAGCATTTCTGGGGGGGAACTGTGAAAGAGGAAAGGAACCCATTCCCTGGGAAGCTGCCTAACTGACAGGGAGATCAGCTGAGATGGAGGGACCTCAAAGACTCAGAGAAAAGCAGAGCAGCTGGACTGAAGAGGGCAAAGTAGAGTAAGAGCTGAACAGACCATTTGTACCCTCTCCCAGGACACCACAGGCTGAGATGCTTGGAAGGGGGCTGGACACTGAAACTCATGCTTTGGAGGTCAGTTCTGAGGAGAAGACTAGGGCTGGCTGTGTGGAGACAGCCTGAGGGGCTAGGGAGAGGTGTACCATGAGCTGAGGAGCAGAGCACCACAGCCAAGGGAACCCAGGAGGAAGTGGGCCCACAGAAGAAGCCAGGTGCCAAAAAAAAAAAAAAAAGAAAGGAAAAAAGGAAGAACATAGAATCAACTGGAAAACAAGGTTTAAAATGGCAATAAATACATATTTATCAACAATTACCTTAAATGTCAATGGACTGAATGCTCCAGTCAAAAAAGGGTGGCAGACTGGATAAAAAAACAAGAGCCTACAATATGCTGCCTATAAGATATTCACCTCAGGGCAAAGGACACATATAAATTGAGACCAAGGGGATGAAAAAGATATTTCATGCAAATATAAAAGACAGGAAAGCAGGAGTTGGAATACTCATATCAGACAAAATAGACTTTAAAATGAAGGACATAAAGAAAGACAAAGAAGGACACTATTTAATGAAAAAAGGATACATTCAAGAAGAGGATATTATACTTGTCAATATATATGCCCCAATATAGGAGCAACAAAATACATACAACAAATACTAGCAGACATAAAAGGAGAAATTGATGGGAATACAATAATAGTAGGAGATTTCAACATTCCACTCACATCAATGGACAGATCCTCTAGAGAAAATCAGTAAGCCACAGATATCCTAAATTACACAATAGAAAAGTTAGACTTAATTGACATTTTCAGGATATTACATGCAAAAAAAATCAGAATGTACATTCTTTTCAAGTGAATATGGAACATTCTCAAGGATTGACCACATACTGGGGCACAAAACTAATATCAACAAATTTAAGAGTATAGAAATTATTTCACACATCTTCTCTGACCACAGTGGCATGAAACTAGAAATCAACCCCAGGAAAAAAAATGAGAAAAAACTAACTAATGGAGACTAAATAACATGCAATTAAAAAAAAAAACAATGGGTCAATGAGGAAATCAAAAGGGAAATTAAAAAATACTTCAAGACAAATGATAATGAAAATACAACCATTCAAAATCTATGCAATGCCACAAAAGTAGTTCTTAGAGGGAAGTTCACAGCAATACAGGCCTTCCTCAAAAAAGAAGAAAAATCTCGAATCAACAACTTAACCTACCACCTAAAATATTTAGAAAAAGAACAAACAAAACCTAAAGTTAGCAGAAGGAAGGAAATCATAAAAATCATAGAGGAAATAAATAGAGACTTAAAACCAGTATAAAAAAGAAATAAAACCAAGAGCTGGTTCTTTGAAAGGGCAAACAAAATTAATATACCTCTGGCCAGACTCACCAAAAAGAGGAGAGAAAGAACTCAAACAAAATAAGAATTGAGGAGTTCCTGTTATGGTTCAGAGAAAATGAACCTGACTAGTATCCAGTCATGAGGATGTGGGTTCAATCCCTGGCTCCACTCAAGGGGTTAAAGGATCTGGTGTTGCCATGAGCTGTGATATAGCTTGCAGACATGGCTTTGATCTGGCATTGCTGTGGTTATGGTGTAGGCCTGCATCTGTAGATCCAACTTGGCCCCTGGCCTGGGAACTTCCATATACCAGGGAAGCGGCCCTAAAAAGCAAAAAAAAAAAGAAAGAAAAAGTGAAAAACAAGAAATCTCAATGGATCCTGCAGAAATGCAAAAACCATAAGCGAATACTAAGAACAATTATAGGCCAACATATTTGACAACTTAGAAGAAATGGGAAACTTTTTAGAGACATACAGCCCACAAAAACTGAATCAAGAAGACTGATCACTAGAAATTGAACAGACTGATCACTGGAAATGAAATTGAATATTTAGTAAAAACACGTCATACAAACAATAGGCCAAGACCAGATGGCTTCACAGGTGAATCCTACCAAATATACAAAGAAGATTATACCAATCCTTCTTAAACTTTTACAAAAGGTTGAAGAAGAAGGAATAATCCCAAAGACATTTTGTGAATTCACCATCACCCTAATACAAAGATACTATCAAAAAATAAAATTATAGGCCAATAGCTTTGATGAATATAGATGCAAAAATTCTCAACAAAAATTTAACCAACCAAATCCAACAATATATAAAAAAAGATCATACACCACAATCAAGTGGGATTCATCCCAAGTTCACAAGGATGGTTCAATATCTGCTAATGTCATACACCCCATTAATACCAACAACAACAAAAATTCAAAAACCACATGATCATCTCAATAAATGCATCATTTGACAAAATCCAATATCCATTCATGATAAAAAGTCTTAACAATGTGGGTGTAGAGGGAACATACCTTGACATAATAAAAGCCATTTATGACAAACCCACAGCAAATATAACTCAATGGAGAAAAGCTGAAAGCCTTCTCATTGAAATCTGGAACAAGACAAGGATGCCCACTCTTACCACTTTGGTATTGGAAGTCCTAGCCATAGCAGTCAGACAAACAAATCAAAGGTATCCAAATTGGAAGAGAAGAGTTGACATGATACCATAGATAGAAAACCCTGAGAACTCCACACAAAAACTACTTAAAGTGATCAATGAATTAAAAAAAGTAGCAGGATATAAAATTAACATTCAAAAATCAGTTGCATTTCTGTATACTAACAATGAAATATTAGAAAAGGAATACCAAAATACAATACCTTTTAAAATTGCACCCCAAAAATTAAATACCTAGGAATAAGGCTGACCAAAGAGGTCAAAGACTTATCTGCTGAGAAGTATAAAACATTAATCAAGGAAATTAAAGCAGCTTCAAAGAAATGGAAAGATAGCCCATGCTCCTGGACTGGAAGAATTCATATCATTAAAATGACCATACCACCCAAAGCAATCTATAGATTCAAGGCAATCCCTACCAAATTATCCATGACATTTTTCACAGTACTAGAACAAACAATCCAAAAATTTATATGGAACCATAAAAGACCCAGAATTGCCAAAGCCATCCTGAGGAAAAAAAACGAAGCAGAAGGCATAACTCTCCCAGACTTCAGACAATATTACAAAACTACAGTCATCAAGACAGTGTGGTACCAGTACCAAAACAGACATACAGACCAACGGAACAGAATAGAGAACCCAGAAATAAGCCCAGACACCTATGGTCAATTAATCTTTGACAAAGGAGACAGGAACATAAAATGGGGAAATGACAGTCTTTCAGCAAGTGGTGCTGGGAAAACTGGACAGCTGCATGCAAATCAATGAAACTAGAACACACCCTTACACCATGCACCAAAATAAACACAAAATGGCTAAAAGACTTAAACATAAGGCAAGATACCATAAAACTCCTAGAAGAGAACATAGGCAAAACATTTTGACATCGACCGTACAAATGTTTTCTTATGTCAGTCTCCCAAAGCAATACAAATAAAAACAAAAAATAACCCAGTGGGACCTAAACAAACTTACAAGCTTTTGCACAGCAAAGGAAACCATAAAATAAAAAAAAGATAACCTGCCGAATGGGAGAAAATAGTTTCACACAATGCAAATGAAAAGGGCTTAATCTCCAAAATATGCAAACAACTTATACAACTCAACAGCAACAACAACAACAAAACAACCCAATTGAAAAATGGGCAGAAGACATGAATAGACATTCCTCCGAAGAAGACATACAGATGGCTAACAGGCACATGAAAAAGTGCTCAAAATCACTAATTATTAGAGAAATGCAAATAAAAACTGCAATGAGGTACCACTTCACACTGGTCAGAATGACCATCATTGGTGAATCCACAGAGAGAAAATGTTAGAGTTGGTGTGGAGAAAAGGAAACTCTCCTACACTGTTGGTGGGAATGTAAATTGGTATGACCACTATGGAAAACAATATGGAGGTACCTCAGAAAACTACATATAGAACTACCATATGATCCAGCAGTCCCACTCCTGGGCATATATCTATACAAGACTTTCATTGAAAAATATACATGCACTCATACGTGCATTGCAGCTCTATTTACAATAGCTAAGATGTGGAAACAACCTAAATGTCCATTGACAGATGAATGGATTGTGGTATATATACACAATGGAATACTTCTCAGCCACAAAAAGAACATTAAAGCCATTTGCGGCAAAATGGATGGAACTAGAGAGTCTCATACAAAGTGAAGTCAGAAAGGCTTACCATCTGATATCACTTATATCTGGAATTCAATATAGGGCACAAATGAGCCTATCTTCAGAAAAGAAACAAACTCATGGACATGGAGAACAGACTTGGTTGCCAAGGGGGAGGGAGAGGGATGGACTGGGAGTTTGGAGTTATTGCATGCAAACTGTTGCATTTGGAGTAGATAAGCAAGTAGATCCTGCTATATAGCATAGGAAATTATTTCTAGTCACTTGTCATGGAACATGATGGAGGATAATGTGAAAAAAAGAATGTATATAAATGTATAACTGGGTCACTTTGCTGTACAGTAGAAATTGACAGAACATTGTAATCAACTATAATAAAAAGATAAAAAAATAAAATCTTGAAGTTCCTGTCATGGCACAGTGGAAAAGAATCCAACCAGGAACCATGAGGTTGCAGGTTTCATCCCTGGCCTCGCTCAGTGGGTTAAGGATTCGGCATTGCTCTGGCTGTGGTGTAGGCCAGCGGCTACAGCTCCAATTAGATCCCTAGCCTGGGAACTTCCATATGCCACGGGTATGGCCCTAAAAAAAAAAAGAACCCCCCCCCAAAAAAAATATTGAGCCTGCTACTGGTTACTGAGAAAACAACTCTGTGATCGGCATCTTGCCACACTTTGTAATCCTCTGGAAATTGTATTTTGAGAACACAATCCCCTTTTTTGGACAGGCAATTAAATAACACATATGACTAACTGAATATAAATTGCATAGGTATTTTGATTGTTTCAAAAAATGTCAGGAGCACTTTCAGTTCAGAAGTATTTTTGATGTTCATGATACATTTGTGCGAGTTCACAAAAGACTAAAATTCTTTCTGTGTAGTTCTGTATATGAATCAGGAATTGGTAATTATCTTTCTGCTAAGGCAGGGTTGTGAGTGGCAATATGGTATTATTTTCAAAACAGGCAGTGGTTTGTATTTGAAGTCAATAACAAACCTGCGGCCCAAGAATTTGAGTTCATCTCTTAGACTTGGAGTTGGAGACTTGGAGTTTCTTTAGAGTACTTTAATGGCATGGGAGCTAAATGGAATTGGGGTTTTGTTAGTATAACCAGGATCTTTTGTGGTCCTAATCACACCCCTCCCTCCACCTGCTTCAACACAATTGCATACTGAATCTGTCACATTTTATGAGATTTTACTCTTCTCTGCTGGTATTTCAGGAAATTAGAGTTGGCGTTTACATCTAATAAAGCTTTGCAGCCTTTGTCCTCTCTGAATGACACTTACTTTCCAGACTGCTCTTGGAGACAGGTGAAAGAGTTGTAGGCTGAGCAAATGGTAGAGTCATCAAGGCTTTTCCAGACACGCTTGAGCTCTTAACACCGTAAGAATGGTACTTTAGCAGAGAAATGTATTTATTTACTACCACTGGGTTATATAGAACAACTGGACAAGGTTAAGGAGTTGTGGCTTTGCCCTCAGTTTCTCTATAAGCTGTTTTCCAGACTCCGTGGATATCTGAATTTTGTCTCCAAGGTCTCACCAGACCTGTCCATGAGAGGGGTCTCTCATTCAGATTCTTTGTTTTCTGGTTCAGTGGTTTGTAACAGTGGTCTCAATGTACACAGTCAGCTACAGTATACTTCATACATTGCAGAAGTGTCCTGTGAGCTCCAGAATAACCCATCTTTGAATATTTACTTTGTTAATATGTGGGAGAGATCTAAGAATGCGATAATATCCAAATACATCTTGAACTTTGATTTATGCTTAAATTGTGCCAACAGACCAGAAAATGTGATTGATAAAAAATGCCCATTTTCTGGAAGACAGTAAGGTTTGATGGCAGTAGCACTGTTGATTAAATAGTCCAAAGGCAAGGATTCTACGTTTTGAAACTCAACAGATTACATTGATTTATGTGTTTAGGATAAAGACATGTAATATAGTTGCATGGGGAGACAGATAAGTAAACAGAGAAAAACTTGTTAGCATCATGAGCTCTGTGATAGATCAAGTCTATGAATACATAAAATGAGGATACCTCACCCAGTTGTTGTTTTTAACAGTAAATGTTTTATTGAGCGTCTATTACGTGCCTAGCACTGAAGTACTTTATGTATAGTATACTTAATATTCACTACAGCTCTAGGTACTCATTACTTCATGGTCAATAAACCTAGTTGGGGGCATTAACATTGCCATCAAGTCCGAGTGCCACTTCTACTGGCATCCTTGTACTTGCCAGTTATTACAAAGTGAGGTCACAGCCAAGACTTTCTGACACACAAGTTAGCTGGAATTACAACCATACTTGGTATAATTCATTTCTCCTGATCCTAAGAAGGAGGGCAGATTACAAAAGGACTTCTGAGTTAATTACTTAGTGGCAAGTTGTGATTCCAAAACCACAAAAGAAGGCAGAAGAAATTTTAATAAAAACATGCTTTAGCATGGCCTAGGGTCATGTGGTACAAACATCTGCAGGGATTTCTGTTTTGTTTTGCAGCCTAAGTTCCACGCTATAATCAGAAATATGTGGCACATGTTGAACAAAGGAAATAGATACTCAGCAAAGCATGGAGACCAAACTGCCAACCAGACAAACCCTAGAAACAATGTATAGTCACTTACAAGGCAGAACACAACTGCACATGTCCCCAATATGGAAGGCATCCTGGGTATGTGTGTATGCAACCACATTCACACATGAGTGTGGTTTTACTGTCACTGCAGTATCAAAAATGCCAGACAATACTATGCAAATTATAGTCTTTCAATACAGGAATGCATTGTCTTAATTTTTTGTTGTAGTCATTGAAAGTGAACAAAAACTAAATCCCTGATAGAATCCTTGCATTTCAAAGGTATAATTTTGAGAGCCATCCAAAGGCCAGATCCCAAGGATCCTGAAGGTGTTTTGTTTCTTGCCAAATCTCCAGTGGCCACCCACCTTTTCTGAGATTCCATTCCTCCCCCGAGCCTGGAGTTGTTTTGGGGCCACTATATTCCAGTCATTACTGACCTCCATCAAAATGTATCTTTACTTCACAATACAAGTAGAAACATATTTACAACCTCATAATCAGGTTGACAGTTTGTTAGGCAGAAATGCAATTTCTGGGAAAGAGAAAGCACCACTGAATTCTTCCTTTTCTCAGATGAATGCTGTTACACAAAATTCCGAGCAAATCCAGAGTAGGTAGTGGTCTAAGATTGATAGAAATGAACCTCCCCACCTTTATTTTCCTTGTCTCTTTCATGCTTTCCGATTTCTGGTATCCTGGCTCCCTTCCCTTACCTCCTGGCCAGACTAGCTGGTGTCTATTTCATGGAATCATAGAAAGTGTAGTTAAAAATAAACTTAGAGCAGATGGTCCTCTTTGATCCCCATCCAATCCACACATTCACTGTCTCCTCTGCCATTCCTGGCAGGTGGTCATGAAGCCTGTGGCTGAATGCTCCAGGTGAGGAGGAAACTTACAGCTACAGTTTCCAATGTGAACAACTTTACTTGCAGGGGTTTCCTTCTGCAATACCAAATTTGCCCCCCCTTTAAAATCTCTTTAAAATGTATTTATTAAGAGTGGATTACTTCCCCAGAATTAATTCCACTGATACACAATAGCTAGTCCTCAAAATATTGAAAGCCAGCCCCTGTGATCACTCTGGTTTTTGTTTACTTATTTGATCACCCCCCTTCCCACCCCCTTAGCTAAACTCTCCATTTCCCTGGAGTCTCTTATGCAATAATGCAATGCATCCTTTAGTCCCTCTTGTGCCCAGAGCTTTGGAGAGTGCTCTACTGCCTTCCTTACTGGACTGTGCCCCTACTCACACCTTCCCCTGTAGCCACACCTTATTTTTGTCCCAGGTTAACTTTATATTTCAGTCACCTTCCTACTTACCATCTTCTCTTCCTGTAAACTCATGGTGATACTTTGAGGCTCCATGTGTGTGGCTTCATGTCTTCTCCATTCTCTTCTTTGTGCTTCACTTCAGGCTGTCATGTTTAATTTTGGTTTTTATTTTGAATTTGAAGCAGTCAATCATGGTACCATTTTTGTTTTTGTTTTTAATTTTTAGGGCCACACCCGCAGCATATGGAAATTCCCAGGCTAGGGGTGGAATGGGAGCTGCAGCTGCCAGCTTATGCCACAGCCACAGCAACACAGGATATGAGCTATGTCCATAGCAAACTGCTGCTCATGGCAACACCAGATCCTTAACCCACTGAGCAGGGCCAGGGATCAAATCCCTGTCCTTATGGATACTAGTTGAGTTTGTTACCACTGAGCCACAATGGGAACTGCAATCACTGTAGCTTTTGTGTCTTTATCCATGTCCGTAAAATTAGGGAACAGTACTGAGTCGAGCACAGAATCAAGCAAAAAGAATGAGCAAGAAGGGCAGGCTCAGGAGTTTTACAGATTTGGGGTGGAATTCTGGCTCTGCCCCTGTGTGGCCATGGCCAAGTTTCTTAACCTCTCTGAGCTTCAGTCTCCTCTCCATAAAATGGTGGCACTAATAACTCCTCCCTCATAAAGCTGTTGTTTGGATTAAATGAGATAAAGTGCCTGACATAGCACATGACCCATAATAAGGATTCATAGCTGCAAATGGTATTTCAAAATTGTTAAAGATCTTTCTGTAATTCAATGTAGATGGACTTTTTCTGATGTCTGTTTTTTCTAACATCTGTTGCGTTGGTAAGAGACAAAGGGCAAGGCATCCTGGGGGTCCAGGGATGCTGGAGAAGTAAGTCCAGGTTGAGGGCAGAAGTCTGAACCCCCAGCACTTCTGTCTGTTAACTGGCTGAACTGACCGAGGCATTCCTCTCACCATCTCAGCAGGTGTGCTCATTTGTAAAGTGTGAATGGCAACAGCACTGACCCTGCAGGTGGTTGAGTAGCATTGACTAGCACCTGACACATTCAAAATACTAATAAATGTTTATTGTTGCTGTAGAGCCCTCAATGTCACGATTCAAGATTCCTACTAACTGCTTATTTTTTGAGCAAGTTGATTTTGGGGTGTTGAGGTTTTAGACTAAGCTAGATGTTCAAGTGCCCCACTGTTTGCAATCGATCTGGGAGAGGAGAGGATCAACTGAAGATACCCTTTGTTCTTAGTAGAGAAAAGCTGAGATCTGATGATATTATTACGGCGATGGTACTACAACAATAAGAATTGCTATCAGTTGTTATCTGTTGAATTTGAATCTAAATGATCATATAGGAAGAGACTATTTATGGCTTTCTTTTTTGAAAATACACCTTTATATATTTCCCAATTTTTCCAAAATGAGCATGTTATTAATTTTATAATTATCCTTTAAAAAGTTGTTTCAAAACAATGTTAACAGTTGTTAGGCACATGAAAAAATGTGCAATATTGCTAATTATTAGAGAAATGCAAATCAAAACTATAATGATGTACCACTTCACACCAGTCAGAATGGCTATCAATAAGACTACTAATAGCAAATGCTGGAGAGGGTATGGAGAAAAGGGTACCCTCCTATACTGTCGGTGGGAGTGTAAATTGGTACAACCACTATGGAAAACGCTATGGAGATTCCTCAGAAAGCTAAATATAGAACTATCATATGATCCAAAATCCCACTCCTGGGCATATATCTGTACAAAACTTTCACTGAAAAAGATACACATTGCAGCACTATTCACAATAGCTAAGACATGGAAACAACCTAAATGTCTATCAACAGATGAATGGATTAAGATGTGGTACATATACATGATGGAATACTACTCAGCCATTAAAAAGAACTAGATAATGACATTTGCAGCAACATGGATGAAACTAGAGACTCTCATGCTAAGTGAATTAAGTCAGAAAGAGGAAGACAGATACCATATGATACCACTTACATGTGGAATCTAAAATATGGAACAGATGAGTCTATCTACAGAACAGAAACAGAGTCATAGACATGGAGAACAGACTTGTGGTTGCCAAAGGGGAGGAGAAGGAATGGGATGGACTGGGATTTTGGAGTTAATAGATGTAAACTGTTATATTTAGAATGGTTAGACAATGAGGTTCTGCTATATAGCACGGGGAACTATGTCCAATCACTTGTGATGGAACATGATGAAAGATGATAAAGAAAGTGTGTATAGATATATGACAGAGTCACTTTGCTGTATAGCAGAAATGGACAGAACAATGTAAATCAACTATAATAAAAATTAAAAAAATTTTTGAGGGATTTCCTGTTGTGACTCAGCAGAAATGAATTTGACTAGTATCCATGAGGACGCGGGTTTGATCCTTGGCCTTGTTTATTGGGTTAAGGATCCAGCGTTGCTGAGAGCTGTGGTGTAAGTCACAGATGGGGCTCAGATCTGGCATTGCTGTGGCTGTGTCACAGGTCAGTGACTGTAGCTCAGATTTGACCTCTAGCCTGGGAACTTCCATATGCCATGGATACGGCCCTAAAAAGATAAAAAATAATTTTTTAAGTTGTTTAAAAAAATATATAAAATCTAGCACTTTGCCGCCCGATCCCCACAACTCTTTAATGTATTGACTCCCTGACATTAGCCGGTTTGTTTCTTCTCTACTATAACAGAGAGCCATGTACACAGTCATGCACACACTCTGTTATGTTGATGAGAGGTAAAAGATTTGGAATGGGACTCTCTTTTATGCCATTTAGAAATGTAGATTGCCTCTTTGAGATCCTTGGTTATCAGCATGTAATTTTGGTAAGAGGGTTTGAAGGACTTCAATGTTGGTCCCTAAATCAAGATCATGCTTTCCTCTTCATTCATAGGAATCATTTGTCCTGGAATTAAAGTATGACAATAGTTAAGTGTGGCAGCAGAGTAATAGTCCTCCAAAGATGTCCACAACCAAATACCCATAACCTCATTATACATTATATGGAAAAAGGGATTTCGCCAATGTGATTATGTTAGGGACCTTAAGGGGAAATTACTATGGATTACCCAGGTGAGTCCAGTCTAATGACACGAGTTCTTTAAAATAGAGAATATTTTCTCAGCTGCAAAGAACCAGGTAGCTGGCCATGTGAGGGCTTATCCATTGCTGGCTTTGAAGATGGAGGGAGGGAGTCAATCATAAACCAACCCATGTGAGAAGTCTCTAGAAGCTGGAAAGGCAAGGATCCTCCCCTACAGCCTCCAGGAAGGAGAGCAACTATGCCCACACCTTAATTTTCATCTAGTGAAATCTGCATCCAACTGCTGACCTCCGGAACTAAAAGATAACAAATGTGCTCTCTTTAAGCCTCTAAGTTTGTGGTAATTTTTTAAGGCAGCAAGAGAAAATTAACACAATAAATCAATACTGCAGAAGTTTTGTGTTATACTTATGTATTTTCTCAATGAGATGAAGTTCAAAGAATGTCGTAAGGGCTATGTCTAAAGCTCACTTGTTTGTCATTCAGGTTATTAGAAACTGAGAGACCTAAGTTTATTTGTGGTTGAAGTTTATTGGTGATGTGATGTTTCAAGAGGCAAGTGGAAAAGTGCCCCTTATCAGTGAGATTCTTGGGTAAGATGATGGAGACGAACCAGCACAAACGTGAACAAAGGGAGCAGTGAAAGCTCAGATGTTGGCCTCCACCTTGAGCAGAGAGAAATGAATTGACAGTGGTGAAGTGGCAATTCAGTTTTGGAGTTCTATGTAAAAGTGTTATTCCCATCTTCAGTTCTCCTTACAATGGAAATTATAGCTGTATCATATCACAGGTTTATGCACACACACACCTGTGAAATACGACATTTAAAAAATACTCTTATGCTTGTTAACTTTATTATTAGAAAGATAGATTTGATGTATTTTGCAGGCTAATGGTACTTAAAATTGTTCTCCATGAAAACAGATTACAGAATAGATATGACTTCACAGCCATGTTGACCAGAAAGAAGATGTGAATAAAGTGGGGATAGGGTAGAGAAGAGAACTAAACCAAAGTTCCATGACATATTGTTTAGCTAGAAAAAGGCTTTATTAGGTAAATTGTGGAACACACAAGCTTAGCATTGATGACATTTCTTTCTAATTTAGGGATTGTAGCTGTTTGAAGAATTGCCCCCAAGCCCAGTGGAGGTGGATTTAACTGTGGTTTGAGAGGAAGAGGTTTGATATTTAGGAGTTGTTGGGAAGAATTTCCTTTTTAATTAGTATAAAAGTAAAGCATGTACATGAAGATCAGATTTTAAATAGTTCAGAGGATATAACAAGTCTTCCCATGCTGACCGACCCAAATGCCCTCCCCCATTCCCTGTTTACCTCCAAGTTCAATGACAACCTCTTCTGCCTGCTTTTATGTCTTTTCCTTTTGGATGGTTAGCTGAAGTTTGCCACGTAGTAGACTTTTATCATCTGCCTGTTGTGGATTAAGGAGTTTAGCTAAGAGTAATGCTGTCCCACCCCAATTCTATGTTTGTGTTTTTATTTTCAGATATTCCATTGGCAAATTTCATAATTTCAGATGATGTAGTGAAGCATCAGTATCTTAATTTATTACATTTAGCCAGACTTTGAAAACAGGTGACATCCAGAAATACAATTCTCTACTTCTCCCTGACTACTCTTTTTATTCTTTATTTTGTTTTGCACAAACACATCCTCACCTTTTAAAAATTGTTTGTCAGAATAAAAGATCCATGGAGGGACACTTTGTGTATGTCTACATCTGAAGGTATGTATTTTCTCTTTACACTCAATTAGAATTTTTCTCCATATAGAATTCTAGATTTAGGATCACTATCTTTCTGAACTTTGGAGTCCTTGGTCTATTTTTCTCTAAATTGTAGAGTTGCTGATATAATCATGTCAATCCAGGGGAGTTCCCATCGTGGTGCAGTGGAAACAGGTCCGGCTAGGAACCATGGGGTTGCAGGTTTGATCCCTGGCCTTCCTCAGCAGGTTAAGGATCCAGCGTTGCCTCAGGCTGTGGTGTAGATCACAAGATCACAGACGTGGCTCAGATCCAGCATTGCTGTGGCTCCGGCATAGGCTGGCAGCTACAGCTCCAATTAGACCCCTAGCCTGGGAACCTCCATGTGTCACAAGTGTGGCCCTAAGGAGACAAAAGACAAAAGACAAAAAAAAAAAAAAAAAAAAAAAAGGAATCATGTCTACCTGATTCTCTTTCCTTTGTCCTAAGTGACTTGATTTTTAGTTCTAGTTCTTGAATTCTGGGCTAAGATGGGCTTCATTCTAGCTGTTCTTGAATTCTGTGAGCCTTTTTATTCCATTCTGTACAGTCCTATCTGACTTTGTCAGTCTGAAGGCTGGTGTTTTGAAAATGTCCCTCCTATTATTTCTCTGATAATTCTTTCCCTCTTCTTTCAGAACTCCTACTAGAACAGTATTGACTGTCCTGATTGGTTTCCTTCCTTTCTTCTTTTTCTTTTTTTTTTTTTTTTCTTTTAGGGCTGCACCTGCAACCTCATGGTTCCTAGTCGGATTCATTTACACTGCACCACAATGGGACCTTCCCTTTCTTCCTTTAAATTCTCCTCCTTGATTTCCATATTTCTTTCTTTTTGGTTTTACCTTATTTCCTCCCCTATGAATTATCTCTGAATCCTCTAGAGTCACTCTCTCTGACCCATGCCTATCTCCACTCTGGATTCCTATGGTATTTTTTTTTCCCAAAAATTCATCTAGATCTTTTCTTGCTTCATGCCTATATTCCTTTTAGAGGATGAATTGTGTTCCCCTCAAATTCATGCCTATTCTGCTGTCCCAACTCCCTACCTCATAACATGATTTAAAGAGGTAATTCAGTTTCAATGAGGTCATTAGGGTGGCCCTAATACGTTATGATCCATATCTTTTTAAGAAGAGGAAATTTAGATACTGACAGACACAGAGGGAAGACCATCATGTGAAGGCACAGGGCTAAGAAGGTTATTTGCAAGCCAAGGAGAGAGGCTCTCAGATGAAATCAGCATGGCTGACACTGTAGTCTCAGACTTTCAGCCTCCAGAACTTGGAGGAAATGAATTTCTATTGTTTAAGCTCCCCAGTCTGTGATACTTTGTTACAACAGCTCTAGCAGACTAATAATGTTCACATTTTTGGAGGTTTTATATTAAAAAAATTCTTCTTATACTTCTTTACCATGATTCAATAGGATTGGGGGAGGAAAAGTCAATGTATATTTTCTGTCTTCCATCTGAAGCTGGAAGGCCTGAGTTACTTTGGACTGCTGTCTCTGTGGATGACTGGATACAGTGAGGTAGGTTAAGAGACCTGGAGTTTGCTTCATTCTCACGGATTGCTCTAGCTGTGGCTCTCATTTCTTAAAGTTCTTACTATGTGCCAAGTCTTTACAAATAAATATCATCTCATGTAATCATTCAAACAGCCTAGAGGGAGGGATCTGTTCTTAACTCCACATTGCATATGAGAAAACTGGACCACAGAGGAGGATGAGTCAGGCTGATCAATTGGCCGGGAATTTGGATAATTGAGACAGTGCATCCCAGGTGCATCTTCTTGATTAGATTTTTATAAAACTTTAAATTTCAAATCTATTTCATGTTTAACAAAGAGTCACTTAAAGGGAGAAATTACTGAACTGATATTTGAGGCAATCTGTCATTGACATCATCTCTACTGCCAAATTAATTGCTAATTTCCTATTTTCTTTAACATTTGGCCAGCCTCACTTGGAACATGAATTGGACAGATTTTCCTCCAGTTGCTTTTGACTGACAGTGCTGGCTTAATGGTATATACAAGCAAAGGGAAGTAGGCAGTTCTTCCTTATCTTTCATTCGCTCCAATGAAGTTCCATCTATGTATAAACAATTGTGCTAATATGATTGTGGCACAGTCTCTCCCCTCCAGGGAGATGGGAAGGTCACAAACAACCTGGGGAGAGAGGTATCCAGTATGGTTTCTTTCAGTCTGTTTCATGGACCTAAAGCTAGACAAAAAATTAAAACTTTGCTCTCATCTCACAGTTCCTTGACCTTCAGCCCCATTGACCAGTGTCTCCATTCCTTTAAGATTTTTCAACTCCTGTACATATCCTAGACACATCCCCAGCAATAGGTCCACTTTTTTCTTTTTATTTTTTTGGCCACATCCATGGCATATGCAGTTTCCGGGCCAGGGAATGAATCCGAGCCACAGCTGCAGCAATGCTGGATCCTTAACCCACTGTATCAATAGTGGGAACTCCCAATAACTCTACTTTTCAAGGTATTTTATTTAATTTTAATTTTATTTTATATATTTTTAGGGCCTCACATGCAGCGTGTGGAAGTTCCCAGGCTAGGGGTCCAATCGGAGCTGCAGCTGTAGGCCTACACCACAGCCACAGCATCACTAATACTTAACCCACAAAGAGAGGCTAAGGATCAAACCCACATACTCATGGATGCTAATTGGATTCTCAGATTCATTATCACTGAACTTTTCTGATAAACTAAGGTTTTCAGTCATAGACTCCATCAATTTCAGAGCTCCTCTCCCTCCAGAGGCAGCCTTCTGTATCAATATTTGTCCCTCCCTCGTCTCCAATCTGGGACCATAAGCGTTCCTTCTTCCTGGTCAAGGCTAGATTCTATATCTACCCGCTGGATCTTGTTTAGTCTGGTCATGGGGCCTTTGTTTATCGCTTATCTCTTGTATACCTTATCTGCAACTCTTCTCTGTTAGTTTCTTCCTGCCCACCTAGAAATACACTCAATTTCTCTTGTTCATCCTTTAATAATAATGGCTGTCATTTATCAAGCATTTGCCACATGCCATCTACCTTCTGTCCCTCATCCTATTTAATTCTCCCAACTCTCCAAGCTAGTTATTACTATCTCCATTGAACATAATTGGAAACAGGCACTGAGAGAATTCTAGTTGCTGCATGAGCTGTTTCTTTTCTTTTATGTGCAGGCTTCTTGAAAGAGCATCTCCATTCCTATTCCCCACCTCGAATTGCCCCACTCTTCTATGGTGCTTAGCACATCGTCAACCTCCCAGCTCCTAAATCCAGCCGGCACTCTCAGACTGGGTCATACATGAATGCTACACAAACAAACCAGAGGAACACCACATGGTTTATTGTCCAGAGGAAATCCTTGCCTCCTTTGGCTTCCATCATATTGCTCTCTACTGACTTCTTTCTAACCCGCCTTGTGTATTAGTGTTCTCTGAGGTTCTTTTCTCAGTGTTCTCTCTCTTCCTCTCCCTCCCTCTCTCCCTTTTTCTGTATTCAAGGTTCTCCCTGTATGATCCTTAGTCCCATTTTTCATTCCTAAAACTATAGCTCTAGCCCTGGTGCCGTTTATAACAAAGACTGAAAAGATATCCACTAAAAGGAGCAGCTGGAGATCTGTGTTAACCTCAGTAAGAGCTATGTTGGTGCAGTGACAGGAAAAAAAATCAGAAAGGACGGGCTGAGGAATGGGAAGGAAATGATGAAATGGAAAAAGCAAGAATAAACAACTCTTGACAAACATGACTATGATCTTTGAGGTAGGGCAGTTCAAGCAATTTTTTTAAAGTTGAGAAAAGCATGAGACTGTTTAAATACTATTGGTATTTGGAAGGGTCTATTAGCGGGGACAAACTAAGAATGCAGGAATGAGAAGAGAATGGGTGGATGCAAGAAGGGTTGTCCTTATAAGGAGGGACACCTCCTTCATCAGAAGGAAGATGATGCAGATACAAGCACATTTGCTGAGGACGAGGGAATTCCCTTCTGTGAGGCAAGGTTACACTGTATGAGTGAGGGATATTGCTAAAGCTGTCTTTGGGAAATGCTGTCTGCCACAGGGTGAGACATGGCATTGAGGAGCAAAACATTCACCACGTATCTTTGGTGTTTGAGAGGATAAAGAGGCTTACCTGAGGGAACTGTAACAGTGGGTACCCTTGAGGAGAGCCAGCTTTCAGTCAATGCAGGGAAGTGGGGGAAGCCCTTGTAGTGGAGGAAGCTGAGGTGGTAGGAAGCAGTCTGATTATAGAGTGGAGACTCAGGGAGCTCAAGGGAGGAAGGCGTTAAGTTATCCACTGAAGGATAAGCAAGGACAGAGTACTGTGGTGCAGGTAGTCCCTGGAGACTAGATCAAAGGAGCAGGAGGCTTATTTTTATTCATTTTTTTCCTTCTTTTTACCACTGCACCTGTGGCATGTGGAAGTTGCCAGGCTAGGGGTCCAATCAGAGCTGCGTCTGCCAGCCTCCACCACAGACACAGCAATGCCAGATCCGAGCCACATCTGCAACCTACACTGCAGCTGGTGGCAACGCTGGATCCTTAACCAGCGAGGCCAGGGAACCTGCATCCTCACAGAGACATCAGGTCCTTAAGCCACTGAGCCACAATGGGAACTCCAGAAGCAGGAAGTTTAGACTTTGGGAGTTGACTGATAAAAACAAGGATAAGAAGCATGAGTAGGTTTAGTCCTGAGCACCTCTTATTGGAAAATGGGCACTGGACCAAAAAGGTGGGTGTCTTGACTCCATGAACTTGGTCTCAGAGATTTTAGTGTAGAAGGCTTTTAGGATACAGGGGCCTGAGGGTCTGGATGCCTCGGAGTATCAGCCTGATTTTACCCTGGGGACTGAAGCGTCCCCCAGGAGAGGGGAGCCTTTGAGGCCAGGACTCCACCTTACTCACGTTGCTATCTCAAGGTCTAGCACAGTGTTGTGTTTATCCAGACAGTTAAAGCTGGTTGAGTAATTGAAAGAATTAATGATAGAGCATGAATTCAAGCCGCGGTCTGCTGAAGCCAGAGCTTCCACTTATAGCATGCTACCTTTCAATCCTCTGTTCCCAGGGCCTGTAACCAGGGCACTAAAGGGACATTTCCTCTTAGGTTATGTGTGAACTGCACAAAGTGTTGATAAAACCTGACAGTTTCCCAGGGAGTTTGATCAACATAAACATTCAAATCAGATATTTCAGGCCAAATTACATTGACTCAGTATAATTACTTGAAATCTACTCCACTCCATGCTGCCTAAGGCATATGGCTTCCCTTCAAAATGCTAAAAAAAAAACCAAAAAAAAAAAACAAAAAACCCCAAACCTTTAGGATGAATGCTACACTACAGGATTTGTGACAATGTGCTTGATTAACAGCTGCTACCAATTAGACAGATATCTGTGAAAAAGATAACTCTCTGAGAGCCAACCCATGCATATAAGACATGCCTAACAACTTAAGGCCATGGGAACAGATGGGCATAGTCTAAAAATATGTTTATGAGGTTTCATTTAGAAGGAAAAAGAATGTTGCCTTGGTATCAATTGCTACTTCCATCCATTGCCTACAGTGCTTTTATTTAAAAGCCTTTCATGAATATATTCAGCTCTTCATACATGTGTCAAAAGTGAACAGTCACAAAATAATATTCTCTTATTATTTCAGACCTTGGGCAAGCCCTGCTATCAGGAAACACAAATGTATTGAATTTGAGACCATACATGCCCCAAATGAGGAGAGTGATTATTTGCATTACCAAAAAAGTTACACACATGCAAAAGAATTACACAGGCTTCCTGCCTTCAAGAGCGAGCTTTCCTTGGATATTTAAAATACAAATTGATTTATACAATTAAAAAAATTATATCTGTAAGATTTTTCAGGGGACACATTACTGGGAAGTGAAATATACATGCACATCACAGCAAAGGCCATTCTATTTATTCAACAGACCCACACTAGTTAAAGTTATTGGATTCACTCAAAATTTTTTTCTTATCTTTTTCAGGATCTGATATGTTTTTGGTTTGTTTAAAACCTCGCAACTTTCAGATTGATAGAGAGCTCTTAGAATTACCTCCACTCACTGTGGCAACATCTGATCTTTTAAAATGTAGTTCCATGCTGGAGATGTGATTTATCCCAGTAGATAAAATACTAGTCTGGGAACCCTAACAACCAGATCTGCTCACATGTCATTCAGTAACTGCTTGGTTATTTTGACAACGCACTCAGCTTCTCAGAATTCAAACACCTCTTTGAGAGAAAGGGTAGTACCTGTTTGCCAGTGACTTGCTTCATAGGGGTGTCAAACGTTCACAAGATCAAGGTGCTCGTGGCCCATGACAGGTAGTATCAGAAGCTCTGTTCTCTTTGGTTTCTGGAAGAAACACAGGCAATACAGAGAAGTGTCTCATGGTCTAGGAAGGTACTGAGACAAACAAAGTGGTCCTTTAAGTTGTCTGTCTGAGGGATGGAAGAATTGCCTTAACAATCTAAGAGAAGTTGGGGTTCCTGTCGTGGCTCAGTGGTTAACGAATCCGACTAGGAACCATGAGGTTGTGGGTTTGATCCCTGGCCTTGCTCAGAGGGTTAAGGATCTGGCATTGCCGTGAGCTGTGGTGTAGATTGCAGATGTGGCTCGGATCCCATGTGGCTGTGGCTCTGGTGTAGGCCGGCAGCTAGAACTCCGATTAGACCCCTGGCCTGGGAACCTCCATATGCCGTGGGAGTGGCCCTAGAAAAGGCAAAAAGACAAAAACAAACAAACAAACAAACAAACAAACAAACAAACAAAAAAACCAAAAACCAAAAAACAAAACAAAAAAAAACCTAAGGGAACAATGCTTTTACAATAATATTTGAAAAACTCCTACAAAGCAGTGTAACCACACTGGTCTTTCATTTCTGATATTGAGCAGCATTCTTGCTGAAGAATAATATCATCTGACCTTTGGACTGAAAGGGTAAAGTGACATAGAGTTTTTGATAAATAAATAAATTCCTGAGCCGGCCTCAGTATTCTCCAATGTTTTAGGTCCCTGGCTGCCCTTGCACATTTTAAATCCACCTTTAAAAAGTTGCTGAATCTGATTTACTTGAAGTCCACAATGTGTCCTTGTATGTAGCTGAATTGCCCTCTGTGAGAAGGAAGACCAGTAGCTTAACCACAGTTCCTTTTAATACTTCCCTTAACAAGGCTGAGTAGCCAAGAACCAACATTTTACTTTTAGTTTTAAAAGTCTCAGAAAACTTCAGAAAAGCCAGGAATCAAAACATAGAAAATAAAGCTCATCGGATGGTGACAAATCCTCATGCTAGTCAACGACCAGCTTTCCCACAAGAAGCTCTTTGTTCTTTGCTATGTCAATGTTTAGGGACTTCTGGACTTTTCTGGGGGAGAGTCGAAGGGGTGGATTTGAAATAATCGTGTAAGATGGACACTGTGTTCCTTATCTTGGCAAGATGGAGTGGGAGGGTCAAAAGAACATCTCACTAGTCAGCCCATGATTGATCCCTTGTGACCTAATTGCTTCCCGGTCTTGCTCCTCTCAGCATCCAGGCATCAGCTGGGGACTGGGAACAGGCTAAATCTTCCCTCAGCTGAGCAAACCCACACACAGTCTACCAGGGAATGTTTATGCAGTTCTTCACCTCAGGTTCTAGTGACAGAATCTGAGCCGTGCAAAGGAGTCCCTTCTCTCACTGACCTGTCCATGTGCTGCCCACAGGCCCGGGACCTCTGCTCACGAACTCCCCAGATGCCTCAGGTGGCTGCTCCCCTCAGCAGCAGATAGCATCCGCCTTTGGCTTTTCCCTCATTCCTCTTCTGCCCCCTCAGCTCAGTCCCTTGGCCTTGAGGCTAGTTCCTTCCTCCCTTTGAAGCATCTTAATCTTCCTCCGTCCTGGCCGCTGGTGTGGGTGGTCATTCTCTGCCATGAGGTTTGACAGGACCCAGGGGAGGCCTGAGTAGTAAGAATGTGATGGAACAGGAAAAAGCAGACCCTGTAAAGGAAAATCAGATTGCTTGTGTATAACAGTCCTTTTCTAGTTTATTTTCTGTACCTCATTATGCTAAAAGCGTGTCTGGCTCCTGCTCAGACTTGGGTTCCATACAAAACTTTCCATTCTATTACTTTATTATTGGGTTGCTGAAGTTCCAGGAAAAGAAGGAACGGGGGAGAAAATTTATATCAGCCCCCACACGGTAACATCTTTGTATAGTACTTTGCAAATGACCCAGCTCCTCCCTAAATGAAATAGATAGCAAATAAGTGTTTGTTGTACTGAATTTAAAAGTGCTTTCATGAAAATTGCTGACTGAAAAACTCCTGAAAGAGGCAGTACTGCTTATGAATCTTTATAAACTCAGATTGTTCTTTTCTCAGAATGACATAGCTGCAGAGGCAAAGCTGGGGGTGGAACTCAGAAGTTTTAACTCTGTTTAGTGGTCTTTCCAATTTTTGTGATTAATCACATACTCAAATATTATGGGTGATGAATTTCTCTTGTTTCGGGGAGACTGGCATGAAGGTTTTTAAGAGCAGAAGTCAGGCTAGCGTTCTGCTCCCTTCAGCTCTTCCTGCTCCTTCAAAGTTTTCTGCTCCACATTTCAAGTTGGTGTGTGAAACAGTTTCCATCATTCATTTTATTCAGACCACCTTATGTTCAGATCTTTGCTTTTCCTTCCTCAGCCTGTTGTCATGGCTCCAAACGGGTTGGTTCTTTAAGCAAAATGAATTTGATTTGAAAAGCCCATGACATTGAATTCTTTAATGGCTCCCTTTCATCTCTAGCAGTGTCCCCAGACATCCTTGTGCAGGTAGGGAGGTCATGCTTAGGTTGTCTATGAGCTTCCTTGAATTGTGAGTCTTAATGTTAATGAAAAATATCTTTAAAAAATAATATAAGCATATTCTGGGTCATCCAAATGACTGTCTTATCACTGTCATACAATTTTCTTGACTGTGTTGCAGATATCTTTATGATCTTTTTTGGTGCTAAGTTGCATGACTTTAGGGGTCACGAGTTAATAAAAAATGAACAGAAGTGGATTTCATTTGTAAAAATGGCTTGATCCATATGAAGGCCAAGTGCTATGACAGCACATCAAAGTCAGGCTTTTCCATACGGTGGTTCTAATAGAGGGAAGCATGGGGAGGTAGTCACTGCATGTCACCTCGCAAGCTAACTAAACTGCAAACATGAAGAGCAACCACTGCCAAGCCAATCGGAAAGAAGAGCCTGAGCCCTTTGTAATGGTTCTCTCTTAGTGAGGGGTGTTTATCATGTCAGTAAAACATTTAACACAATAAATAAATATTAACTTGAACTTTATTGACTTTGTCCATTTCCTATGGAGTTAATCGTTATGGCTTTAGATTCACATAAAATCCATGAGCAAAAAGTTTAAGCCTGGTTTTCTGTTTCACATATAAATTCTCTTATTTTAAAAAGCATTTCCTGTCTCTCTATAGGGTCCTACCTTATGGGAAAATTACTTCCCACCCTCCTGACAGTAGGTTTGGCTGAACCACTTGATTTGTCAAATAAAATGTGCAAATTTTATTTTTCCCCATTTTCAAGTGCAAGTGTTCAGAGCATCTGCGTGTCTGACCCTCTCCTTTTTTTCTTTCTGGCATGAACCCGGCAATATCCCAAAAAAGGAACTGCTCCTTCAGTCTGGATCCTTGAATGAAGATTAGGTAAAACCAGGAGCTTCAGCAGACCAGGAAGGACACATACAAGTTAGAAAATTTTATAGATGCATACACACACATACACACATAAAAATGTGTGTGTGTATAAGTGTGTGTGTGTATCTGTATCTATATCTTATGATTTAAGTTAACACTTTGGATCAGAGTAACTATTTCTCTTAAAAAGAGAGTTGCAGGAGTTCCCGTCATGGCTCAGTGGTTAATGAACCCGACTAGCACCCATGAGGATGCAGGTTTGATCCCTTGACTTGCTAAATGGGTTAGGGATCTGGCATTACCGTGAGCTGTGGTGCAGTTTGCAGACATGGCTTGGATCTGGCATTGCTGTGGCTGTGGTATAGGCTGATAGCTGTAGCTCTGACTGGACCTCTAGCCTGGGAACCTCCATATGCCGTGGGAGCGGCCCTAAAAAGACAAAAAGACAAAAAAAAAAAAAAAAAAAAAGAAAAAAAAGAGAGAGAGGGTTGCAAATCACTTAAGAAACACGCCTGCAGAAGACACCCATGTCCTTTAGCTTCATAAATCTCTTTGACATCCGACCTAGCCTATCTTTCCAGTGTCACTTCCCTTTGCCCTAATCCTCTGTCCTCATTGTGCCTAATCATATCCAGTTTGTTTAAGCATTTCTGCCTTTGTTTATCCTTTTTCTTATGGGAGAACCTTGGAAAAATCATCTCGGTCTGATCCATTTTGTGATGATAACCGAGAGGAGAGAGGCTTTGCAATCCCAGGAGAATCAGAGCCTGGTTCAGCTGCTATGACCAGGGATCTGCTAACAAGTGATGACCATGTGTGGGTGGGTTTTCCCACCTTCCCAAGCCTGAGCTAGCCTTACACAGAGGTGCCAGCAAGTAATGAAGCCCCCCATACGGAAGCCCCAGGCTCTGAACGGTGGAGGGTTTGGCCGTATTCAATATCGTAAGACCCTCATGAAACGGCTCTGGATGAACTCCGTCCACGAGTTCCCACAGGCTGCGTAAATAGGAGGTTATGAGTTAACACATCTGAAGCCTGCTGCTACATTTCCAAATGATCTCTTTCTTGGATAGCTCAGGGACTGTGGTTAAGCAAATTAATCCTTGGAGAAGCTAAATAATTGTAATCTTAGAAAAGATATTCTATGCCCTCAAGGCCCTGCAGCCACACACATCCAAATCTCGCATTTAATTTATATCAAGCATGGAATTAATAAGAGTCGGTGGTAATAAAGTGTCAGGGCAAGAAATGGAAAATAGATATCATAAAATATTTATGTAATAAAAAGTAATCCCCCTCACTAATATAACCCACATTTTTTTCCTTGATCGGACCTAGTAATAAAAGCATTTAAATCACTGTAAGAGAGAATTGCTCTACTCTGTATGATACTCTAAAGAACCAAACACAGTCTGCTTATCAAAAACATAAGATCCTGAAATAAATTATCTCTGACAGAAAATAAAATGTGCTGCTGGATACTTGTCAATTTCTAATGGCAAGTTCAACATCTATTCAATAAATTACACTTTCAGGAACATTGCTGAAATTTAATAATGAATGCAGCTAGCAGAAACATTGAAATGTAATTGAATGACATCTTTTAATCATATATGTAGGTTGGAGATGGGAAATATAAACAGGAAAGGCGGCTCCAGGATTTCTTTCCTATTACTCATGTTAAATGGCTGCCTGTATTGTTTCAGCCACTGCACAAACCTGTCAAGGTTTTATACGAAGGCAAGCTGGTTTTGTCTTGGAAGGATGAGTTATAAATGACACCTTTGTATATTCAGCTGTGAGTTTCCTATCTTTTGGTTGGCATATTATGTCATTTCAATTTTCAAAAAAAATCTTCTCTAGAGAAGCTGTAATAAAATCATTTCAGAGTCTAAGGAATATGATTAGAGAATGAAAGATCTTAAACCTCATTTAATTGTGGGAGGGGTGTGTGTGTGTGTGTGTGTGTGTGTGTGTGTGTGTGTGTGTGTCTCATGGTTTACTACTGTCTTTTGATACATGACCTAAACTAAAATGTTAAAGGCTAATAGCAGTATTTGGAATTCTTGAGTGAGCAGCTTCGATGACACTTTCAAAGACTCAGTATATGGTTGTGAAAAACCTTCTTCTTTGTTTGGATGCTTCTCCTGTTGTAAGTTTATAGCATTTTCTGTGATAGGAATATGGAAATAGACATGTCATGATTCAGAATCTTCCATCTTCTGTGCACTAACTTTTTGCTGATAGCCCTTTTTTTCAGGAAATCACACTTAAGTTGTCCTTCATAATTACCTTGGAGTTTGCACTGCACAGCAACATTATAACATGCTTTTGATCCTTTGATAATTAAATGCTCCAATGAATGGTAAGAAAGATAGATCTGCCTTGTATCAAATTCTCCTCTAAAGAGAAAGGAGGTTAATAACACCTCCAGATAGTAATGGGTGGTGTTACTATAAGAGAATGAGCTAATTGCCACAGGCTGGGTCTGGTGTCTTTACACCCCGAGTGAGCAAAGTGCATCATAATTCAAGTTTTGCTTTTAGAAAGAAAGCAAAACGGTGCGTCTGTAATTCTGTGAGCCAGTTACCTTAGATAGTTTTGTGTCTACTAACTCTATTTACCATGCAGATTTTTCTATAAAAATAAATACCTGTAAATACTCTGAAAATACCTAAATCCATGCCTCTACTTGTAAAGTAGACACCTGATTGCTGTGACCAGAACTGGCATGCCTTTTCAGAAGCTGTGGCCTCTCAGAGGTTCTTAGAAGGACGATGTGATGGTTAGTTTCATTTATCAACTCAACTCTGCTATAGTCTCCAGTTACTTAATCAAACACAAATTCAGCCCCCAAAGACTTGTGAGCCAATTCTTTTTTTTTAATATAATGATTTTTATTTTTTTCCATGATAGCTGGTTTACAGTGTTCTGTCAATTTTCTACTGTTCAGCATGGTGACACAGTTACACATACATGTATACTTTCTTTTTTCTCACATTATCATGTTCCATCATAAGTGACTAGACATAGTTCCCAGTGCTACACGCAGGATCTCATTGCTAATCCCTTCTAAAGGCAGTAGTTTGTATCTATTAACCCCAAGCTCCCAATCCACCCCACTCCCTCCCCCCGCCCTTGGCAACCACAAGTCTGTCCTCCAAGTCCATGATTTCCTTTTCTGTGGAAAGGTTCATTTGCACCATATATTTGATTCCAGATATAAGTTATATCATATGGTATTGTCTTTCTCTTTCTTACTTCACTCAGTATGAGAGGCTATAGTTCCATCCAGGTAGGTGCAAATGACATTATTTTGTCCTTTTTTATGGCTGAGTCGTATTCCATTGTATATATATACCACGTCTTCCTAATCCAATCGTCTGTCGATGGACATTTAGGTTGTTTCCATGTCTTGGCTATTGTGAATAGAGCTGCAATGAACATGTGGGTGCCTGTGTCTTTTTCAAAGAAAGTTTTGTTTGGATATATGCCCAAGAGTGGGATTGCTGGGTCATATGGTAGTTCTATGTATAGTTTTCTAAGGTACCTCCATACTGTTCTCCATAGTGGGTATACCAGCTTACATTCTCACCAACAGTGCAGGAGGGTCCCCTTTTCTCCACACCCTCTTCAGCATTTGTTATTTGTGGACTTATTCATGATGACCATTCTGACTGGTGTGAGGTGGTACCTCATGGTAGTTTTGATTGGCATTTCTCTAATAATCAGGGATGTTGAGCATTTTTTCATGTGCTTGTTGGCCATCTGTACATCTTCCTTGGAAAAATGTCTATTAAGGTCTTTTGCCCATTTTCCATTGGGTTGTTGGCTTTTTTGCTGTTGAGTTGTATAAGTTGTTTGTATATTCTAGAAATTAAGCCCTTGTCCATTGCATCATTTGAAAGTATTCTCTCCCATTCTGTAAGTTGTCTTTTTGTTTTCTTTTTGGTTTCCTTTGCTGTGCCAAAGCTTGTCAGTTTGATTAGGTCCCATTGGTTTTGTTTTGCTCTTATTTCTGTGGCTTTGGGAAACTGACCTGAGAAAATATTCATGAGGTTGATGTCAGAGAATGTTTTGCCTATGTTCTCTTCTAGGAGTTTGATGGTGTCTTATATTTAAGTCTTTCAGCCATTTTGAGTTTATTTTTTATTCTTTATTTTTTTTATTTTCCCACTGTACAGCAAGGGGGTCAGGTTATCCTTACATGTATACATTACAATTACAGTTTTCCCCCCACCCTTTCTTCTGTTGCAACATGAGTATCTAGACAAAGTTCTCAATGCTATTCAGCAGGATCTCCTTGTAAATCTATTCTAAGTTGTGTCTGATAAGCCCAAGCTCCCGATCCCTCCCACTCCCTCCCCCTCCCATCAGGCAGCCACAAGTCTTTTCTCCAAGTCCATGATTTTCTTTTCTGAGGAGATGTTCATTTGTGCTGGATATCAGATTCCAGTTATAAGTGATATCATATGGTATTTGCCTTTGTCTTTCTGGCCATTTCACTCAGTATGAGATTCTCTAGCTCCATCTATGTTGCTGCAAATGGCATTATGTCATCCTTTTTTATGGCTGAGGAGTATTCCATTGTGTATATATACCACATCTTCCAAATCCAATCATCTGTTGATGGACATTTGGGTTGTTTCCATGTCCTGGCTATTGTGAATAGGGCTGCAATGAACATGCGGGTGCAAGTGTCTCTTTTAAGTAGAGTTTTGTCCGGATAGATGCCCAAGAGTGGAATTGTGGGGTCATATGGAAGTTCTATGTATAGATTTCTAAGGTATCTCCAAACTGTTCTCCATAGTGGCTGTACCAGTTTACATTCCCACCAACAGTGCAGGAGGGTTCCCTTTTCTCCACAGCCCCTCCAGCACTTGTTATTTGTGGACTTATGAATGATGGCCATTCTGACTGGTGTGAGGTGATATCTCATGGTAGTTTTGATTTGCATTTCTCTTATAATCAGCGATGTTGAGCATTGTTTCATGTGTTTGCTGGCCATCTGTATATCTTCTTTGGAGAAATGTCTGTTCAGGTCTTTTGCCCATTTTTCCATTGATTGATTCGTTTTTTTGCTGTTGAATTGTATAAGTTGCTTATATATTCTAGAGATTAAGCCCTTGTAAGTTGCATCATTTGAAACATTTTCTCCCATTCTGAAAGTTGTCTTTTTGTTTTCTTTTTGGTTTCCTTTGCTGTGCAAAAGCTTTTCAGTTTGATTAGGTCCCATGGGTTTATTTTTGCTCTAATTTCTATTGCTTTGGGAGACTGACCTGAGAAAATATTCATGAGGTTGATGTCAGAGAGTGTTTTGCCTATGTTTTCTTCTAGGAGTTTGATGGTGTCCTGTCGTATATTTAAGTCTTTCAGCCATTTGGAGTTTATTTTTGTGCATGGTGTGAGGGTGTGTTCTAATTTCATTGCTTTGCATGCAGCTGTCCAGGTTTCCCAGCAATGCTTGCTGAATAGACTTTCCTTTTCCCATTTTATGTTCTTGCCTCCCTTGTCAAAGATTAATTGACCATAGGTGTCAGGGTTTATTTCTGGGTTCTCTATTCTGTTCCATTGGTCTGTCTGTCTGTTTTGATACCAGTACCACACTGTTTTGATGACTGTGGCTTTGTAGTATTTCTTGAAGTCTGGGAGAGTTATGCCTCCTGCTTGGTTTTTGTTTCTCAGGTTTGCTTTGGCGATTCTGTGTCTTTTGTTGTTCCATATAAATGTTTGGATTGTTTGTTCTAGTTCTGTGAAAAATGTCATGGGTAATTTGATAGGGATTGCATTGACGCTGTAGATTGCTTTGGGTAGTAGGGCCATTTTTACAATATTGATTTTCCCAATCCAGGAACATGGAATATCTTTCCATTTCTTTACATCTTCTTTGATTTCTTTGATTAAAGTTTTATAGTTCTCAGCATATAGGTCCTTTACCTCCTTGGTCAGGTGTATTCCGAGGTATTTGATTTTGTGAGGTACAATTTTAAAAGGTATCATATTTTTGTATTCCTTTTCTAATGTTTCATTGCTGGTATACAGAAATGCAACTGACTTCTGAATGTTAATCTTATATCCTGCTACTTTGCTGAATTTATTAATCAGTTTTAGGAGTTTTGCGGTTGAGTCCTTAGGGTTTTCTAGGTATAGTATCATGTCATCTGCATACAGTGACAGTTTGATCTCTTCTCTTCCTATATGGATGCCTTTTATTTCTTTTGTTTGTCTAATTGCTGTGGCTAAGACTTCCAAGACTATGTTACAGGGCAACCACAAGCCAAAACAAAATATTGCATTTGCAAAAAATGAAAAAAAAAATACACTCAAGCAGATAATAACAGGAGGCCATCCAACCAAAAAAAAAAAAAAAAAAAAAAAAAAAAAGAAAGGAAGAATGGAGAACCATAGAATCAACTGGAACACGAGGTTCAAATGGCAATAAATAATCATCTATCAATTATCACCTTAAATGTCAATGGGCTGCCTGCCCCAATCAAAAGACACAGAGTGGCTGAGTGGATAAAAAGGCAAAACCTTCAATATGCTTCCTACAAGAAACTCACCTTAGGACAAAAGATACATATAGATTGAAAGTGAAAGGGTGGGGAAAAATATTTCACGCCAATAGACATGACAGAAAAGCAGGAGTCGCAACGCTCATATGAGACAAAATAGACTTTAAAACAAAAGACATAAAGAAAGACAAAGAAGGACACTATTTAATGATTAAGGGATCCATCCAAGGAGAGGATGTTACTATCATCAACATATATGCCCCAAATATAGGATACATACAACAAATATTAACAGACATAAAGGGAGATATTGATGAGAATACAATCATAGTAGGAGACCTAAATACCCCCCTCACATCAATGGACAGATCCTCTAGACAGAAAACCAATAAAGCAACAGAGATCCTAAAGGAAACAATAGAAAAGGTAGACTTAATTGATATCTTCAGGACACTACATCCAAAAAAATCAGAATACACATTCTTCTCAAATGTTCATGGAACATTCTCAAGAAGCGACCACATATTGGGACACAAAGCGAATCTCAATAAATTTAGGAGCATAGAAATAATCTCAAGTATCTTCTCTGACCACAATGCCATGAAATTAGAAATCAACCATGGGAAAAGCAAAGAGAAAAAACCTACTACATGGAGACTAAACAACATGCTACTAAAAAACCAATGGGTCAATGAGGAAATCAAGAAGGAAATTAAAAACTACCTTGAAACAAGTGATAATGAAGACACAACCTTTCAAAATCTTTGGGATGCTGCGAAAGCAGTGCTCAGAGGGAAATTTATAGCAATCCAGGCCTTTCTCAAAAAAGAAGAAAGATCCCAAATTGACAACTTAACCCACCACCTAAACGAATTAGAAAAAGAAGAACACAAAAGTCCTAAAGTCAGCAGAAGGAAGGAAATTATAAAGATCAAAGAAGAAATCCATAAAATAGAGACTCAAAAAACAATAGAGAAAATTACTAAAACCAAGAGCTGGTTCTTTGAAAAGGTGAACAAAATTGACAAACCCCTGGCCAGACTCACTAAAAAGAGGAGAGAAAGAACCCAAATAACCAAAATTATAAATGAAAAAGGAGAAATCACAACGGATACAGCAGAAATACAAAAAACCATAAGAGAATACTATGAACAACTGTATGGCAACAAGTTTGACAATCTGGAAGAAATGGACAATTTTCTAGAATCTTACAGCCTGCCAAAACTGAATCAAGCAGAAACAGACCAACTGAACAGACCCATCACTAGAAATGAAATTGAAGAGGTCATAAAATCACTCCCTACAAATAAAAGTTCAGGACCAGATGGCTTCACAGGTGAATTTTATCAAACATATAAAGAGGAATTGGTGCCCATCCTCCTTAAACTCTTTCAAAAGGTTGAAGAAGAAGGAATACTCCCAAAGACATTCTATGAGGCCACCATCACCCTCATTCCAAAACCAGACAGAGATACCACCAAAAAAGAAAACTATCGGCCAATATCATTGATGAATATAGATGCAAAAATTCTCAACAAAATCTTAGCCAACCGAATCCAACAACATACCAAAAAAATTATACACCATGACCAGTTTGGGTTCATCCCAGGTTCACAAGGCTGGTTCAACATACGCAAATCAATCAGCATCATACACCACATTAACAAAAAAAAAGTCAAAAATCATATGATCATCTCAATAGATGCAGAAAAAGCATTTGACAAAGTTCAACATCCATTCATGATCAAGACCCTCGCCAAAGTGGGTATAGAGGGAACATTCCTGAATAAAATCAAAGCCATTTATGATAAACCCACAGCAAATATAATCCTCAATGGGGAAAAACTGAAAGCCTTCTCACTCGAATCTGGAACAAGACAGGGATGCCCACTCTCACCACTGCTCTTGAGTTTATTTTTGTGCATGGTGTGAGGGTGTGTTCTAGTTTCATTGATTTGCATGCAGCTGTCCAGGTTTCCCAGCAATGCTTGCTGAAAAGCCTCTCTTTTCCCCATTTTATGTTCTTGCCTCCTTTGTCAAAGATTAATTGACCATAGGTGTCTGGGTTTATTTCTGGGTTCTCTATTCTGTCCCATTGGTCTGGATGTCTGTTTTGGTACCAGTGCCACATTGTCTTGATGACTATAGCTTTGTAATATTGCCTGAAGTCTGGGAGAGTTATGCCTCCTGCTTGGTTTTTGTTCCTCAGAGTTGCTTTGGCAATTCTTGGTCTTTTGTGGTCCCATATAAATTTTTGGATTGTTTGTTCTAGTTCTGTGAAAAATGTCATGGGTAATTTGGTAGGGATTGCATTGAATCTGTAGATTGCATTGTATAGTATGTCCATTTTTACAATATTACTTTTTCCAACTGAGAAGCATGGACTATCTTTCCATTTCTTTACATCTTCTTTCATTTTCTTGATTAATGTTTTATAGTTCTTGGCATATAAGTCCTTTACCTCCTTGACCAGGTGTATTCCAAGGTATTTGAATTTTTGGGGTGCAATTTTAAAAGGTATTGTATTTTGGTATTCCTTTTCTAATACTTCATTGTTGGTATATAGAAATACAACTGATTTCTGAATGTTAATCTTATATCCTGCTACTTTGCTGAATTTATTGATCAATTCAAGCAGTTTTTGGGTTGAGTCCTTAGGGTTTTCTATATATAGTATCATGTCATCTGCATACAGTGACAATTTTACCTCTTCTCTTCCTATTTGGATACTTTATATTTCTTTTGCTTGCTTGATTGCTGTGGCTAGGACTTCCAATACTATGTTGAAAATTTTTCTCCTTTGAGTGTTATATTTGCTGCAGGTTTGTCATAAATGGCTTTTATTATGTTATGGTATGTTCCCTCTAAACCCAGTTTGTTAAGAGTTTTTATCATGAATGGATGTTGGATTTTGTCAAATGCTTTCTCTACATCTATTGAGATGATCATGTAGTTTTTTACTTTTCTTTCGTTAATGTTGTGTATGACGTTGAATAAATCTCTTCTCAGTACATATATTTCCTACTGGTTCTGTTTCTCTGGAGATACAGGTAGTATCTGATACATTAGTAAAGGAAAGGTAGAGACAAGTGACTTACAAATCGTTAGAGAGTTTATTGGTCCTTTGATGTAGGCAGGTATCATGGGCTGAGCCAAACTGAGCTGCCAGGAGCAAGTTGTCATGATGATTTACAGAGAAAAGCACTCTCTTCACTGCCACATGTTTAGCAAGTGCCTCCCAATTCAAATCACCTCTTCACATACCTTCCCTGTTTTATTATGAGCAGGGAGCAATGTGCTCTCAAATACAGTCTTTGCCACCAGCTTGGAGGTGCTAGCACCTTTGTACGAGGTGTCCTCGTACAAAGCAGATGTATAAACCAGCAGCCATTCAATAAGGAGAAGCAGCTGTCAATGTCAGGACCTTCAAAATTTTTTACCTCAAAGGCCCCACTTAGCATCACGGGGTTCTCTCTAATAGATTTATTATCTCTTATCTCTGCACAACTAAATGTCTTAAGAGACTTGCCTACATTCATTGTTTTCATGACTGTGTTTGCTGCTCACCCTTACCCACTGCACTATGGTCCTAGCCCTCACCAATCTGTAGAGACACGTCTTCCTGCTGTTAATCCAAGCATACTTAGTCTTTATTTTACTTAATGTCTTATTTTGGTCAACCCATTTCTCTTGGCCCCATTCTTCTAACAGACTCTTCCTTTGTCTTCTTCAACCAGTTCTCTCATGGTTTGCATTCCTATTCATCCAGATGCATTGCTTCAGTATTCTTTAACCAGAGTGGCCTATTACAGGTTAAATAGTATCTCCTAAAAAATATCAAAGTCCCAACTGTATTTGGAAATTAGGTCTTAGAAGACGTAATCAAGCTAAGATGAGGTCTTTAGGATGAGCAGTAATCCAGTAAGACTGGTGTCCTTATAAGAAAATCAAACACAGATAAAGACACACAGGAAGAAGAAAGCCATGTGACCATAAAGGCAGAGATTGAAGTCAGGCATCGCTAAGCCAAGGGATGTCAAGGATTGCCAGCAAATACTATAAGCTAGAAGAGGCAAGGAAGGATTCTCTCTTAGAGCTTTCAGAGAGATTGTGGCCCTGCTCACATCTTGATTTCAGACTTCTGGCCTCCAGAACCATGAGACAATTTTGTTATTGTCTTGAGCCACCTTAAAATACCAGTTTGGGGGGTTCTTTGTTATAGCAGCCTTAAGAAGCTAATACATGGTCCCACAGGATGTTCTGAGAATCAGAGTACTTTCAGTATGATTTTTATTGGATCCTTCCTCTGGCTAACAACATCTAGGCTTTGTGTGAGCAAGTCTCTTAGTGGTAAGAGGGCAGGCATGCTTAGCACAGCTGACACATGCACAGACTATGGTTTTCAATCCCACTGACTTGTGTTGAGGAGCCCTAATGTACAGCCTCCTAGGCCTCCAGTTGTGGGGCTTTCTACTGCCTCTGTCTGGAGTCTTCCAGCCATGGATTTGCCCTGAGCAGAGCACATCAATCTGCCTCTTGTTTGCTTATGGTTCCTGGGGATTTGACAGTGATGAAAGGCCACTATGTTCTCAGGAAAGATTCTCGTGGATACATTCTACTGTTCAGGCTTTCTAGCACAGTCACTCTCTGCTGCTGAATTTTAATTCATAACACATTCCGTGAGAAGCATGTCCTTGGGCAACTCTGTCCCCAGTGGAATTGTCTGATGAAGTGGGCTCTGTTAACCACTCAGGAGGCTTCATATGCTTTGATTACTGCTCATGAGGTTTCCATTTCTTCAAGGAGCTTAATGAGGTTTTTCTGGGGGGCGAAAATCATAAATTTCCATTTTTTAGTCGCTCTGCTGATAGGAGTACAAATTATACATCCCTTTTACAGCCCATATGAAACAGCGCTTCTCATTTCTTTCTCTTGTGAAGTAGCAATTCAGCTGTCTTCTAAGAAATGCAGAGAAAAAGCATGATTAAATATAAATCTTAATTATCTTTTTAAAGGTACATACTTTAAGAAGTATAATCTCTGAGGTGTGCAAAGTATGGGATGCTGAGTATGCCTTGAGTAGAAGTCAATTACACCAGCCAAAAAATGATTTTGTAGCCCGATGAAAAAATGTTTGCATTGATTTACTATCATTCGGACATAATTATAGAGGAGCGAGTCTTTTCAGTAAATTCTAACTATTAAAATGGTTTTTTTCCCCTCTCCACAATCCTTCCTTGATTTATTTATTTATTTTCAATTCTTGCATGTAAAAGTACTTTTATAACTTAAATGGTTCTGAGTTCATGATTGACAGCCGAGTGTTTTAATAACTTTCCCCTTTAGTTTGATGACAAATGCATTGCTGAGTGCAGGCTGCCTGTCAGATCACTAACAGTGGCATTCATTTCTCTGAGGAGGCCAGGAATATAAAACGTGCAATCAGAAGCGTTCGCAACGAAACAGCAAATTTAGCCAATGGCACGTGCAGAATACTAATGAAACATGCACCCTCAGCTGAGCCTGCTGCGCTCCCGTGTGTTGCAGGCTGAGAATAATGACCTTGTTCAAGACTTAAGCAGAGAAGGTCGGTGCGGGTGGTGACAAATAGATGCCTCTGATTACACTCTAGCCGTCTCCCCTCCCCTGGGACCTCCATATCCTAGCTCTATGCAGGAAAGCTGTCACTGCAATTCAGGTCCTGAATCAGCTCACTTCTGGGCATGGAGCCCAGAATAGGGAAAGGTGGGCTACGACCTGCACAACTCACAGCCGTCTAGCTTCAGAACGCACCTGACTCTGTCCCATAGATTCCCACAATTAATTTCAAAAATTAAACACCTGTTCACTCCGTTTCCCTTGTGGCTCAGAGACTTTAAAAATTAAAAAAAAAAACAACAACAGAATCTCTGAAGAAACAGCTGCCTTCTATAAAAAGCAAAAAGGACAAAAAAACTTTCTTGGAGTGAAAGAAGAGGGATGAGTGAACAAAGTCTTTGGGAAAAACTTCCCAAAGACCCTTTTTCCCTGTATGGTAACCATGCAGAAACAGTGTCTTCTTCATTGACAATGAGCACACTTGCCTAAGCACTTTCCTGATTTTCATGGGATAAAGCTCAGAAGTTGCTACTATTTGTGTGCCCATTTTGCAGATGAGGAAACTGACACTATGAGGCTCTGTTTGTCCAACATCAAACAGCTAGGGTGAGGCAAGAACTAGGATTTACACATAGTCTGATGTGACTGATCTGAGTCCTAACTGCCATGTTTCATTGCCACTCTAGTCTTTCATACAACTTTTACTATTAGAATAATGTTACTATTGTTTCTTGGAACTCCAATTCAGGAAAAATATACTAAAAATTCTAATGATGTCAACCTGATAGATCCACTATTTTATGGCCAGTAAAACTGGTAAAAAAGGATCAAAAGTTTATTTGAATTAAAAAATCTTTTTAAAGTTATGACAGAGTTATTTTGGGAGATTGTACTTTAAGTGCATTTTCTTGGATATCATCCTGCTGCTGGTTAGGATACAGAAGAATGTGAAAGACCTTCCTGCCAGTGTGTTTGTTTGTTTGTTTATCACTGGATAAACAAACAAACACATTTTCTTTAAAAGCTGTAGTAGTACCTGAGGAGTTCCTGTCATGGCACAGTGGAAATGAATCTAACTGGTATCCATGAGGATGCAGGTTCCATCACTGGCGTTGCTCAGTGAGTTGAGGATCCAGCATTGCTGTGAGTTGTGGTGTAGGTCACAGATGTGGTTTGGATACTGTGTGGCTGTGGGCCAGCAGCTGTAGCTCCGATTCAACCCCTAGCCTGGGAACTTCCATATGCTGCTAGTGCAGCTCTAAAAAGCATAAATAAATAAATAAATAAATACATGCATGCTGTGGTAGCACCTGAGTAGACATTTCTCTAAAGAAGATGTACAGATGGCCAACAAGCACATGAAAAAATGCTCAACATCACTGATTATTAGAGAAATGCCAATCAAAACTACCATGAGGTACCACCTCACACCAGTCAGAATTATCATCATTAGTAAGTCCACAAATAACAAGGAGAGGGTGTAGAGAAAAGGGAACCCTCCTGCACTGTTCGTGAGAATGTAAATTGGTACAACTATTATAGAAAACAGTATGGAGATACCTTAGAAAACTATATATATAGAACTACCATATGACCCAGCAACCCCACTCTTGGGCATATATCCGGACAAAACTTTCCTTGAAAAAGACACATGCACCCGCATGTCCATTGCAGCACTATTCACAATAGCCAAGACATGGAAACAACCCAAATGTACATCAACAGACAATTGGATTAGGAAGATGTGGTATATATATATACAATGGAATACGACTCAGCCATAAAAAAGGACAAAATAATGCCATTAGCAACAACATGGATGAAACTGGAGACTCATACTGAGTGAAGTAAATCGGAAAGAGAAAGACAAATACCATATGATATCACTTATATCTGGAATCTAATATACAGCACAAATGAACCTTTCCACAGAAAAGAAAATCATGGACTTGGAGAACGGACTTGTGTTTGCCAAGGGGGAGGAGGAGGGAGTGGGATGGATTGGGAACTTGGGGTTAATACGTTCAAACTATTGCCTTTGGAATGGATTAGCAATGAGATCCTGCTGTATAGCACAGGGAACTATATCTATTCATTTATGAGGGAACATGATGGAGGATAATGTGAGAAAAAGAATATATGTATATGACCAGGTCACTTTGCTGTACAGTATAAATTGACAGAACACTGTAAATCAAAAAAAAATTTTTTTAAAAAGAAAAAAATGAAAAGAAAAATAAAACACTATGAAGTAAAAAAAAATTAAAAAAAAAAAGCTGTGGTAGGTGTCATTCAAAATAACCTCCAGCTATCCCTACCTGTAGGTGTGCCTGTCCTTGTACGGTTTTCTTCCGTTTTTTACTGGGGTTGGTCCATGTATCCAAAAGAATATGAGAGAAGCGGTGGTGTGTCACTTTTAAGAACAGGTTGTTAAAGACTATGCAACTTCTATTTTGGTTGCTGCCTTGCCATCCTGCTCGGTTTTGGCTCATTCACTCAGGGTAAAGCCAGATGCCATGTTGAGAGAAGCCCGCTGAAGAGGCTCACAGGGCAGGGGCTGAGATTTTTTCCAATAGCCATCAAAGAACTAAGACCTCCTGCCAACAGATACAGTCCTAGTAAAGCTCTCAGATTACTGGTGACCACAGCTTCTAGTGACAGCTCGAAACAAACTCTTAAGAGATCTTGAGGCAGAACCACGAAGCTAAACCACTCCCAGATACCTGAGCCTTAGGAAGTGTGTGAGATGAAAAAGTGTTTTCTTAAGCTGCTAAATTTGGAGGGTTATTTGTTCTACAACAATAGGTGACTAGAATAACAAGAGCCACAGACACAAATAATCAAAGGAAACTAAAATCCAGAAGCCAGGCCCTCCTAGGAAAGCAAAAGGAAGACACTAGTTGTGACTAAGTGTAATCATGTCACTTAATTAAAGAAAGCACAATAATTTTTATTTGAGAAAAGAGCAGTTCACAATCAGCTTATTTATTCAACAAAAAAATAATGCTCTTTTCCTTTCTAGTAGGAAAACTCTGCATTCTGTGAAACTCCTATTAATCAAGGAGCCAGACAATAAGTTGAATTTGGGCTTTGCCAGTTACCAATATGGCAACAGCTTTCATAATATTCATATATATTTCAGAGGATAATGATGCTAATAATACTGACCTTCCTCTTCAGAGTGATGTGAATAATTACTACTTATTATTGGCAGTATACCCCAGAATAACAGAATACTCCGTGAGTGTTCAATAATAGCAATGAGCAGTACTAAAGTTTCACAAAGTTGGCAGAATGTGCTTTCAGAAGCCATGAAGGCCAGCACAATATGTATCCCCTTTTTGTTCTTTACATGCTGGGCCACCACTAGATAGTGAATCAAAGGACAACTTCAAAGAACCATGCTTATTCGGCTGTGCTTCTCTTTGGAGAAAGAGAAAGGCTGATTTGAAAATATTCTTAGGCTGTGAACTCCTCTATCCTCATAGCAATGCCAATTAATTGCATAGCTGCAGCCTACCAATTGTACCGAAATACACACTTAGTGCAGCCAACTTGGTGACAGCCCACTGACCAGAGCCTGGACTCTGATGGAGATGTCTGTGCCTGCTTGGTGTCTGCTACTTTGTCACTTCGCCATCAGTGTTTGGTCTAAGGCCACCTATCAGGCTCCCCCCACCCACTGTGTTTTGAGCAGGGTGAACTGCAGAAGGATGAGACTGCAGACCCCAAGTATCTCTCCTACCTGCCAGAGAGTGTTGGTGCTGTAGCTTTAGAGTAGGATCATTCTTTGGGACTGAGGATTTGTTTCTTTGGAAGGCTGCCTTCACATTAAATAAATTCACAGAAATTAAGTCTTTGAGAAACTGGGGCACACACATGCAAAATTCTGACTGTAAAAGGAATGCATGCTTATAACAGAAAGTTTGGACTACAAAAATTACACCAAAGAAAATATTTTTAGCCACTTCTCTAAAGAAGACAGACAGATGGCCAACAGGCCCATGAAAAGATGCTAAATATCACCAAGTATAGAGAAATCAAATCAAAGCTATAATGAGGTACCACTTCACACTGGTCAGAATGGCCATCCTTAAAAAGTGCACACATAGGAGTTCTCTGGTGGCTCAGTGGGTTGAGGATCCAGTATTGTCCCTGCTGGCTCAGGTTGCTACTGTAGCATGGGTTCAATCTTTGGCTCAGTAACTTCTGCATACCACAAATGTGGCAAAAATAAAAATAAGTCTACAAATAATAAATACTGGAGAGGGTGTGGAGGGAAAGGGAAAGGAAGCCTCCTTCACTGTTGGTGGAAATGTAAATTTGTGCAATTATTCTGGAAAACAGTAAGGAGGTTCCTTTAAAAATTAAAAATACAGTTACTATATGATATTGCAATCCCACTCCTGGGCATATATCTGAAAAAACTCTAATTTGAAAAGATCCATTCCCCCCAATGTTCATTGCAGCACTGTTTACAATAGGCAAGGCATAGAAGCAACCTAAATGTCCATCAACAGAAGAATGGATAAAGATGTGGCGTATATAAACAATGGAATATTAGCCATAAAAAAATGAAATAATGCCACTTGCGGCAACATGGATAGACCTAGATATTATTATTTTAAGTGAAGTAAGTCAGAAAAATCAAATATCATATCACTTGTATATAATTTAAAAATAATACGAATGAACTTATTTACAAAACAGACATAGAAAACAGGAGTTCCCATCTTGGTACAGTGGAAATGAATCCAACTAGGAACCATGAAGTTGTGAGTTCGGTCCCTGGCCCTGCTCAGTGGGTTAAGGATCCAGCGTCACTGTGAGCTGTGGTGTAGGTCATAGACGCACTCGGATCCCGCATAGCAGGCTCTGGTGTAGGCCTGCAGCAGCAGCTTTGATTAGACCCCTAGCCTGGGAACCTCCATATGCTGCGGGAACGGCCCAAGAAATGGCAAAAAGACAAAAAAAAAAAAAAAAAAGAAAACAAATTTATGATTACGAAAGGGAAAAGTAGCTGGGGGAGAGAGAAATTAGGAGTTTGGGATTAACATATCAACACTACTATATACAAAACAAGTAAAGTATATTAAAAGGACCTGCTGTATAATACAGGGAATTATACTTAATATCTTGTAATAACCCATAATGGAAAAGAATCTGAAAAAGAGTATATATATATATATATATATATATATATATATATATATATATAACTCAATCACTTTGCAGTACCCTTGAGACTAAAACAATGTTGTAAATTAACTGTATTTCAATTAAAAATAAGATTATACTTAAAAAAGAAAATGCTTTCTTTCCTTCCTTCATTATAGATATTTACTTTTAACATTTTTACCATATTTCCTTATAATAATTTTTCAACAAATTTAGAAGTTCTATACCCAATTTTTAAAAGTGGCATTATATTGCAAGGGCTCTCTCATGTCATGTAATATTCTTTGAAAATATGATTTTTAATGGGTGCATGGTATTTTATTTATTGTTTTTATGACTTATGCAATTCCTTATTCTGGGCATTTATGCTATTTTTACTTATTGATTTTTTTCTGTAAAATAGTACTTCCTTGAGCATTTTTGTATATATACATTTTTCTTTGCTTTTCGTTAGGGTAAATTTGCAGAAGTTGAATTATTGGGTTAAAAGATATAAAAGTCTTGGAGAGGTCTTGATAGCATATTAATAAAATACTCTTCAGAAATTCACATTCTCATCAACATATCTCATTCTGGTTCTGATGACCTTGAATATTATAATATAAAACTGTTTATATTTTGGATAAATATAAGGGAAACATGGGTTACTTTTAATTCTTTTAATCAATTCTAAGGTTAAACTTTTTAATGTGTCTACTGGTAATTTACCTTCCTATATAAATATAAATTATTGTTTGACTTTTTGGCTGGGTTTTCATGTGACTGAGCCCAACAGTCTGGTGGAATAACTCTTAAGGGTCAAGAAAAAATAAACTGTTGATAGAAGGCGGTGTGTTTCTTCAACTGGACTAGTTTCCTCAAATTTGGAAATTTGCATGTTGTTTGCACTTCAGGGCTCTCCCACAAGTAGCTGATGGGGTTCTGTGGATGGCTTCCTAATGCCTCAGATGTATCAGTAATCAGTTAATGAATGAAGGAATGCTCAGGAGCCATGAAGGTCAGACCGTATCCCCAAAGCAGCAGTATGACAACAGCTAATATGCATTGACTGCTTACCATACTTATTGAAGTCTTTTTTTTTTTTTTTTTTTTTTTTTGCCATGTCATGCAAAGGCTTGCTGTGGGATCTCACTTTCCAGACCAGGGATTGAACCCTGGCTGCAGCAGTGAAAGTGCTGAGTCCTAACCACTAGACCACAAGGGAACTCCCTGGACATACTGAATTCTTTACATAAATCATTTAATTTCCCCCCAATCTCAAAAAGGTAGGTGTTTTATGATCCTTAATTGATAGATGAAGAACCGAGGCTCAGGACAGATAAAGAACTCGCCCAAGTTCTCACAGCCAACAATAGGTAGAGCCAGAATTCAAACCTAGTTCATTCTGCCTTAAATCCACTCTTCATCATGTCAGGAGGCAGCAGTAACCTGAGCCACAAGTGAGTGCAGGCCATTCCAGGCCCTTAGGGCATTTTCCACCCTGTCTCCTTGGTCAGAAGGTCGCTGATGCAGGCACAAGGGCAGAGGACATTCAAAGGGTCACTGAAACAACGACTGTCATTTTGGGGAGATGGTACTTTGAATAGGGCTGGGATAATGCAGACCATGAAGGGAATTTCTTCCCTCATTTAGGTGTGCTGCAGGGTATTTCACAGTCTGGGGGCTGTAAAGCATCCTTTCTTGTCTTTCTAAGACTCTTGGGACTGTTCCAACGCCCATGACTGTGCGCACACAGAGTTGTACATTTGGGGGTTTAGGGCAGCCAGGTTGGGGCAACCTCATAAAGCTTGTTGGAATGAGGGAAAGAAGAATTCCCCTGAAGTCATGTACAAGAACTTCCACAGAAGCAATAGTCTCTTTGATTATTTTTTTCCATAGCTGGTGAAAGGAATCCTATGTTAGAGTTAAGCATGTGGCTGAACTGCTATTGAAAATATGTTAAGCCACAGAAAATAACTTGGGTTTGATATGTAGGAACACTCTGTCTGGCTTCTAAGCTCTTTGTCACAGTTAGTTTATCATTATAGGGCATGGGGAGTGTCTGTGTTTGTGGCACCTTAGAAATATCTTTGTGTGCCAAATGAAGGGCAGCATGTTAAAAAGAAAAAGCAGTGTGAACCAAGAATGTAAGGAAGAGATTTTTATTGCTATGAGCAGTATTCTGAAAGCAACAAAGAATAAATCTTTTTTTTTTCTGTAGATATACTTGGAATACTTTAAACATGTCCCTTGTGTCTGTTGAATTCTCCTGTAGAATCTACTTTTTCATCACCTAAAATGCATTAGCTCTGCTTGAGATGTGGACATGACATAGATTTACTGTATGTGTTGGGTTGTTTCAATCTTTCATCCTGTAAAACAACCCTCTAAGTTTGTTATGGGATCGTTGAATTTCTACTCTAATAAGCTTGGAAAAAGACTAGATTTCAGTGCAAATCTTTCATTTAATTAAGTATAGTTTCCAAAGTCTGTCTATTTTTGTGAATATATTAATATGTCCCTTTTTAGATTCATCCTAAGAAGCTTCAACTGTGCCCATTCAACTGTTTTATGCACACTGTGCTCCATTCTGTTCTGAGAGCCGCTTAAGACATCCTTCGGGCAAACATTTAATGGTTCTCTCCTGACTGGCCACTTTCACAGCCTCACCGTTGTCCAGTTGCAGTTTTTTATTGCTCTCCTCTGTGTTTACCCTCTTTGAGTGTGACAGAAAGGCCTGTCTGATGAGCAAAGACACAGTTCCCTGGTAAAAGACTTCTTGGGAGTTGTTTTAATCAATAGCCAAAAGTTATTGAGTGCTGGCTGTGCTCTAAGCACTAAACCAAAATTTTATGTGGATTATCTCATTAATGCTCATAATACCACTATGAAATAGATATTTTTTGTTGTTGTTTGGGGTTTTTTTTGCTTTTTTTTTTTTTTCCTGTGTCTTTAGGGCTATAACCCGCAGCATATGGAAGCTCTCAGGCTAGGGGTCAAATTGGAGCTATAGTTGCCGGCCTACACCACAGCCTAGCAAAGCGGGATCTGAACCGAGTTTTCGACCTACACCACAGCTCACGGCAATGGCGGATCCTTGACCCACTAGCAAGGCCAGGGATCGAACATGCAACCTCATGGATCCTAGTTGGGTTCGTTAATTGCTGAGCCATGAAGAGAAGTGCAAAAATTGGTATTGTTAACATCCACAGTTTACAGCTGGAAACACTGAATGTCAGAGAGGAGAAGCAACATTGCCTATGTTCACTCATTTTTAGTGTTACTGGTCGGCAAAATGATCACTGTGGGCCCAGATTTGAAATTCTTAAGCCTCCTCCAGAGCCTGTTCCCCTTTCTGGGGATGCAGTGGTGGTGAAGGGAGACATCTGGGTCTGTTGCTCCAAGGCAAATAGGCAGTAAAAATTACAGGGATAGTGCTCAGGAATGGGGGTAAGAGGTTTCCTGAGGGGGTTTCTGAGTTCTAAGCTAGTCTTCTATTCTCAGAGGAGATTCTGGATGGAGGGTGTAGTCAGGTGAGGGAGTGTTGCCACTTGCAGGAGCTGAGAGCTCAAGGGAGACCAACGCTCCCTCACATTGGTCTTCCATGGTCTGGCTGAGGCCCACCCCCTTTGAGGAGGCCAGCTGCTTTGCCCACCAATTCATATGCTCATCTCTTCCAGAAACACCCTCAGAGAGGCAACCTGAAGTGTTTGAGCAGATATCTGGGCATTTGGTGGCCTAGTTAATTTATAAAAGTAACCATCGCAAGTCTACCCCTTGTCAACTCAGCACTCACACATCTTTAAACCATGCTTAATCTCCAAATAAAGACAAGAACAAGGTTATCTTTATGCCTAACACAATACAGCAATCCTGCAAACCACTGAAATGCTCCAATCCCTCCCCCAGAAGAGGAAGTGAAGTCCTTGAATGACAGTTACTCTTCTGTTGATATCCTGTAACTGAAATACTATGATGTAAAATTAACAATGCTTAAATACTGTGATATTAACTTGATACACCTTAATGTTCTATGAAAAGGGAATAAGAGAGGGAAGAAAAAATATAAATGTGTGTATACATGCATATGTACATATGAATCCAGAATTAGTATTCTGGTTTCCCAAATCTCAGGGTGCAAAAAGCACCTGACGTTGGCACATCACTGGCTATGGACATCTGGAATGCTTTTGAAGTGGTTGGTTATGGCTTTGACAAGCATCAGGGGCATAAAATTACATTCTGATGTTTTTGCATTCACAGGCTAGAGTGCCATCTATTTTTATTTTATTTAAAAAACTTTTATTATAATTGATTTACAATGTACTGTCAGTTTCTACTGTACAACAGAGTGACCCAACCATATATATATATATATATATATATGTTATATATATATATATGTTATATATATATATATGTAATATATATATATATATATATCACACACACGCACACATATGTATATATACATACACACATTGCTTTTCTCACATTATCCTCCATCATGTTCCATCACAAGTGACTAGGTATGGTTTCCTGTGCTATAGAGCAAAATCTCTAATTTGGTTGTAGCTTTTTGCGTGGAGTAATGAGGCGGGCTGAATCTCAAGGTCTTTAAGGCAATGGAGTCAGCACTTTGCTAGGGTTTAATGTGTCCTCGGGATCCATCTCACAAAGGTACATTTTTATCTGTTTTCAGGTTGCTCCCTGAGGCTGTTGAGACCAGACAGAACCTCCGGAACGGATGGAACAGGGGCTGACAATATTTTAGCGCTTTTTGGGTACATCTTCCTTAGTTTCCCTCTCACTCCCAGGTAATCATGTCTTTTGATAATCTTGGCCATGTTTGATGTCATATTATTGTTTCTTTGAGTCACATATATGCCTGATGCCAGCAGTTCTACAGCCAAGTAGTTGTTTCTTTTCCTTAAAATAAAATTTAGGTAAAATCTTTTAAGTTAAATATATATATATATTTAACATATATATATATATATGCTTTCCTGTTACCCAATCTTTGTATTCATCTGCCTTTTTCTTTAATAGTTTATTCCAATTTTCCTTCCCAGAAACTACCTCTAACACCTTAGCTAGTTTTATAGTTAACACAAAATATAATGAGAATGGTATTTAATCAAAATTTGTTGAATCGATTTGCTCTGGGGCTTAAAGCTCATGGAGACATGGGAGTAGAAAGTACAGTGAAAATGCATATTTTACAGGCAGGAGTCTTGGATTTTTATCCTAGTGCTAGAATTGCCTCATCCTGTATTTGTAAGATGGACATGTCACCATTGTGTGCCTTAGTTTCCCAACCTGCGAAATAAGACCTTTCTTATCTCTTAGGGATGCTCTGAGGATAATGTGATAGCATATTTGAAAGAGCTCTGAGCACTTAGCATGAAAGACATCATAATCTGTTTCCTATTATCTTGCATTATAAAGAGGACTAGCATAAGGAATAATTTAGGACCTCAGTGCTATAAAAATAATTGCATACACTTATTCAACTTTTCCTCTTCCTCATGTATGTCTATTCTATTAATGTCTGTCCTGGAGTGGGTAGATAGGGTGGAAACACTCCTAGACTGGTTGGCATGGAAACTAACCCCAGAGCAGGCTGGGAATATGCAGGCAGTCCTTGGACCCAGCTGTGTGGCAGGTGTGACAACACCCCTCCCCGCCTGAAAAAAAATCTCTGTGGAAGCAAGGAATGCCTAATTTGACTAGAACTAGAATACTAGAAATATAATTAAGTTGTAAATATGCTATTATCACTTCTCTTCAAAAAAAAGAAAAAAGCACTAAAATACCTGACAAGATAGACTTTAAATCAGTCTTTCTTGGCACATCACAATCTGCCTTATGAAATTATTCATTTAGAGAAAGACTAGCCAGGGTCTGCTGCGTGCTGTGAGAGATGCTTTTAGGGATGCTGCTCACCCTATACCAGTACATTTTCTCTGGTAACTTCTCCCTGTGGAGTGCTGAATTGAAGGTGCTCATGTTTGTGAGCCACTCTGATAGGATTAGAACTGAACGCGTGATTTGGATAAACAAATTCCCTCTCCCTGAAATTGGAAATTAGAAATGATGATTCTTAATTTTTATTTTATTTTTTTTCTTTTACAGCCACACCCTCAGCATATGGAGGTTCCCAGGCTAGGGGTCAAATTGGAGTTACTGTTGCCAGCCACAGCAACACCAGATCCAGCAGTATCTGCAACCTATACCACAGCTCGTGGCAACACTGGATCCTTAACCCACTGAGCAGGGCCAGGATCAAACCTGCCTCCTCATGGAAACTAGTCAGGTTCTTAACCCACTGAACCACAATGGGAACTCCATAAGTGATTTAAATAAAAAAAATTTAACAGATGTTGAGTGTCTGAGATATAAAATTCTAGCATGGGAGCGAGCTGGGATAGCACAAACATTAAGTTGCTACTGTTCTTAAATAGCTGTGAAAAATAGATAGTAGAAGACAGCACATCTAGAACTGAACTCAAATCCTACCTCCCAGTAGACTAGCTGTGTGGTCTTGCATAAGCTCTAGCACTTTCCTGGGTCCTCATTGCCTTAATTTAAAGGAACTTTTTTCCTGGCAGTCTTCCTCACCCCCAGTTTTATTGAGATATAATTGACATATATTATTGCGTAAATTTAGGTTGTACGTGTGTTGATTTTACACAGTTATATATTGTAAATTGATTACCACTATTGTATTAGTTAAGGTCTCTATCTCATAATATGATTACCATTTCTTTTTTTGTGGTGAGAACATTTTAGACCTACTCTTTTAGCAATGATCAGGTAAGTATACAATACAATATTATTAGTTATAATCACCATGCTTTACATTAGATCCCCAGAACCACACCGTTTGACCCCATGGAAATGATGATTTTATTTAGATCAAGATTATTTGCTTAAAACGATGCCATGCTGAGGAAGTATGCCAAAGATTAGTTAGGTGGGCTTTACTATTAATAATATATAAGTTTATCTCCCCCATTAATTTCTGGACTTGTCGATAGTAAGAGATTTTAGTTTTAGTCATCTGAATTCACCTGAACCCCCCAGATTATGATCTTTGACCTACTAGCCAAGAGCTGTGAGAAATCTGAACCATCTTAGGGGTTTTATCACTCCTCCTGGGAAATTGGGGGCTCCAAGTCACACAGGAAAGTCGTAAGAGTTGGAAAGATATGGAGTTTAAATGAGGGTAGTGATTATTTTAGTGAGATTTCTGGCAGGAAACAGTTGGCACACGTATTGTATAATTTGAGAACTTAATAAAGGGACTATTTACAAGGGGCATAGTGTTGGGAAACCACAGAGTTAGTATAATACCCTGTAGGCAGTGAGCTGCCCAAATGGGGTAGGGCAGGAAGTGGTTCTGGGACCAGAAGGGGCAGAGAACCAGGAGAAGTGAGAGCCTTAGGAGAGAGAGAGAAGCACGAGAGCTCCGTGGAGATAAGAGGACCCTGGGTAGCACCATCAGGGTAAATTCCCACCTGACCTCACTCTCTCAAGTCCTCTTCCCGTTAATCTCCTTCTCTTGTTCCTTATTAGCCAAACCTAACAAGGGAGTCCTGTTGATGCTAATGGTGGAATTCAGCCTCCTGGGCAATGAGCAGAGTGGGGAAGGGCTGGGTGGGTTGGGAAGCCAACGGGAGCTCTGTAGTTCAGTGACCTTCCTCACCTTCCACCTACTGAAAATAAGGCTCTTGCCTCCTCCTGCCCAGACCCTACCATAAAGTCACTTCTTACCAGGTCTAATCAAGGGCTTAGTGATTCTGTCCTAATTTGGGCCTGATTTTCCACCACCCTCACATTTGTAGCCTAAACTCCTACGTTGAACTACTTGTCATTTTCCCTCCTGACTCTTTATATTTGTAGGCACCGCATGCTCTTCCAAGAATGCTCTTTGCAGCCTTTGACCACCTATCAAACCTCTACTCAGCTTTCACAAACTTCAAGTTTACTTTCTCTGCAGCTTTCTGTACTAGCCATGTAGGGTTAGGCATCTTTCCCTTTCCTATGGTTACACGAGTTGCAGAATACTGTTAAAACACGGGCTTGAGTCTCCCTCTGCTGTGGGTCCTTGCGGGCTCCTACTTCTGTTGCACTCCATTTGGTATCCTGAACACTGGCCACAGGGCCTGGCACAGACATGGTGCTCAGCAAATTCTTGATAAATGAACAGTTTTCCTCCTCTCAGTTATGCCCATTCGTCTTCCCTATTTCCACACACTGTCCAGACCAATCGTTCTAAACACAAACTCATCATGATCCCCCCCATTCCTAGAGCTCCCCATCCCCATTCCAAATCCTCCATAACAAGCTTATTTTCCCCTATTTTGTAATCTGTCCCTCCTTCTGCCTGGAATGCCTCCTCTACTTTCCAACACTCTCTAATGACTCCTGCCTCCCTACCCCACCTGCCAGCTCTTTTATACCAGTATAATTGTCAGTCATATTTTTCTTAAAGACTTACCTTACAAGGCATTTCTTCTGTGAAAGTTGCCTTAAAATCTCTCCTTGAAATACAACAAAGTTTGATACTTTTAACCTCTGTGAGATTCCCAACACATTTTGTTGAAATGATTTATTTACTTATGTGTCATATTGTTGTCTTTATTTGAAGAATTCAGCGTGAAGCCTACCACATACCATATGACTAATAATTGTGTCTTGAATGAATATTTGAACAAATGAATAAATCAGTCAAACTGGGTCCCTGGACCATGCAGAGAACAACTGTCCCTTCCTCTTTGGTGGTTTCCTCACAACTCTTGAGGTGCTCCTTGTCTGTGGCACAGAGGTGCAGACCAAGTCACTGGGACATGGCCAATGGAATGTAAGTAGGAAGTGTACGAAACTAGGGAGGAGTGTCCTTAAAGAGGAGCAGAGTGCCCTTCTTCACTGCTTTCTCCTTTCTGCTGGCTCTGTTGTGAATGCATGGATTGCGGTGGGAAGAGCCGTCTTGGAGCATGAGTTGTAAGTCACATGCTGAGCATGGTGGGACAACAAACTGGGGAAGCCTGGGCCTCTGCTGATTGTGGAACTTCCATCGCAGCCCTAGATGATCTTTTAAGACCTTTAAAGAAGGGAGAAATAGAATGCTACACTGCTCAAGCCACTGCTACTTTGGGGTTTCTGCCATTTGCAACCAAACCCAATCCTAATTAAGATATTTACTAAATCATTTCTACTGGCTGAGCCTGAATCAAACATCATGAAAGAATTGGCAAATTGTGTTTTACTTTTCTCTATCTACTGTTCTTCCCTCAGTTTTCTTTTTTGACTTTTTAAACCAGTTTGCAGAGAGGCATGTTAAAGCACCTACATTTAGATAGGCAAGGACATCTCTCATTCTTTGTAAACAGACTTATGTCTTACTCAGTTTGGAATTTCATCTTACTGTGACAGCTGACTTTTAGTTGACAGTGTCTATGCCTCAGCATCACAGAAATACTCAATGGGGGTTGGTCTGTGCTGCCAAAGAGCATTTTATTTTGCTTCTAGTGAAGGAGGCTGCCTCCGTTGTCAGGGAAAGCTCATCTCTGTTTTCCTATTGATCTCAGTGATATTTACCACTCCTTTAAAGTAGGGCCCACAGTTACCTCTCAGCACCTCTCGGTCTGGCTCTTAAGACAGATGCATCCTATGCATTGTAACTTCTTGTTCTTGCTTTTCAGTATTATTAAGATTTTTTTTTTTTTTTTGTCTTGGTTCACTTCTTAACAGGCAGAGGATGGGCAGCAGTTCAGAAAAAGAGAATCACCATCTACTTCATTTGGCAAAGTTCAGCTTACTCTGTAAATTGGGATTTTTGTATTAGAAAAAAAAGCTGAGGAGGTTTTTGATTAAATGGATTTTTCAGGGAGTTTTCCGTGAGGAATCAGCAGCCTGTGGTTACGTTCTGCACCTATTAAAAGATGGAGTTGTAAAACTGATGTGTATGTAATCTCGTTTCAGGTTTCCACGGCAACAGTGGCAGCAATTCAGTGAGTAGCTTTTCCATTCTTTCTTCATGACCTTCAGGCTATAAATTGTTTCAGAGAGGGAAAAAAACAAAACAAAACTGTTTTTCCCTTAAAATATAATATAATTCATTTAGATTCATTCTAATGAGACAGTTATGAGACTAGGAATATTCCCAAGACATGAATCCAGTAAGTAAGTGGTTTTGCTACTAACAAGCTATGTGACCTTGGGCAAGTCAGTTATTCTCTACAAGCCCTGACTTCCTCATCTACAAAGTATGAATAAAAATGTATGTACACTTCAGAAGACTAAAAAGATGCACATGACCTGTTTAGCACGAACCTCAGTTTATGGTAACTATTGGTCATTATTTTGAATGAACATTATAGCCAGCTGGGACACGATTGTAAGGTTTCTTTATGAACGCACCAACATAGTCCTTTTAATATTAGCAGGATTTAGAGAGATGTCTCTTTTATCATCTTGATATATGAAATTTGTGTTTTCTGGGGTTTATCTGTGTCTTTATAGTGAAAGCCCATTATTTGTAAACAGCATGTATCTTTTTTTTTAATCCAGTAAGATAAGCTATCTTTAACTGGAGTGTTTAGTCTCTTTATATCTAATATAATTGTTGATGTGGTTGAGTAGAAATCTGTTTTTTTTGTTTGTTTGTTTTGTTTGCTCTGTTCTTTATTCCTTCTTCCATGCCTTATTTTGGATTAATAAAATATTAGTATTACATTATATCTCCCCTATTGGATTTTTAACTACATTTGTATTCTTAGTTTTTTAGTGGTTGCTCTAGTGATTATAATATTCATCATTATTCCATTTATCTTCCCTAACATCTTTGTCCTATTAATATTGTGTATTTAACTTCTACATATTACATTGTTGTTATTTTGCTTTACACAGCAAATTATCTTTTAAAGAATTTAATTAAAAATGCTCTTTATACCTAGTCACATATTTACTTTCTTTGGTGTGTTATATTCCTTCCTGTAAAGCTGGTATCATTTCTGTTCACCTAGAATAATTTTTTTTAGCATTTCTTTTAGTGTGGGTCAGCCAGCAACATGTTGTCTCTGCTTTCATTCATTTAGGAACATCTTCATTTTCTGAAGAATATCTGCCTTGGATATATAAATCTAGCTTAACAGTTGTTTTTTTTTTAAACACTTGCAAGTTTTATTCTTTGGGCTTATGTTGTTTTTTATTCTGAGTGTTGTTCCTCTGTATGTAATACATCTTTTCTTTTCTGGCTTTTTTTTTTTCCTTTGGGCTTTAGCAGTTTGATTACAATGTGGCTTGTTTTGATTTTCTTTGTATTTATCTTCTTGAGGTTCACTAAGCTGATTAGATCTGTTGATTGATGTTTTAATTATATTTGGAATATTTTTTGACCAATATTTGTTCAAATATTTGTATCTGCTGTATTCACTCTTTCCTTCTGAGGCTTTAAATACATTTGTGTTAACCAGCTTGAAACTGGCCCATAAGTCATCGAGGTTCTATTTATTCCTTAAAATTTATTCTTTTTGTGCTTTAGATAAATTCTATGGATTTGCCTTCTAGTTTACTAATCCTTACTTGTTGATGGTGTAATATGTTTTAAAACCCATCGAATGAATATATGTAATGACATCAGCTTTATAGAGAAACAATTAACATACATTAAAATTTACCAATTTTAAGTGTACGAGTCTGAGTTTTAACAAATATATACAGACATCATCACAATGAGGATATAGAACATTTCTATCACCCTAAATGTTCTCTCTTGTCCTTTTGCAATCAGTTCCCTCCTATACCTAATACTCCTGATAACTACTGACGTATTTATGTCTCTACAGTTTTGCCTTAAAAAATCGGTAATATCATATAATTGGAATTAAGCAGAAAGGAATCATTTGTGTTTGGCTTCTTTCAGTTAGCATAGAGCTTTTGGGATTCATCTATGTACTGGCATCTGTCAAAATTACAGCTGAGTAATACATAGGTAAATGAGTATGAACATGCCACAATTTATCCATTCACCATTTGATGGATGTTTGTTTTCCAGTTTGGTCCCTATAATTTCCTCATAGCTAGAGAGTAGGTATCATTGTCGCATTTTCAAAAATGTAAGTCATTTTATTGGGTTTGTGGTAGACTTTCATTGTGATTTTAATTGACATTTCCTTGATGATTAATGATGTTGAACATCTCATATACTTTTTTGGGGGTCATTCTTGTATCATCTTTGCTAGAATTTATATTCAAGTCTTTTGACTCTTTTTAAAAATTCATACATTGTAAGATTTATTTATGTATTCTAAATAGGAGCCCTTTTATCATGTATCTTTTTGAGTCATGTTTTTTGTGTGGGGTGTTAGAGAGTGTTCTAATTTCATTCTTTTACGTGTAGCTGCCCAGTTTTTCCAGCACCACCCATTGAAGGGGCTGTCTTTCTCCATCATATATTCTTGCCTTCTTTGTCATAGATTAGTTGACCATAGGTGTGTGGGTTTATGTCTGGGCTTCCTATCATCTTCTGTTGATCTGTATTTCTTTTTATGTGCTAGTAACATACTGCCTTGGTGGCTGTAGCTTTGTAGTATAGTCTTAAATCAGGGAACCTGATTCCTCCAGCTCCATTTTTCTTTCTCAAGACTGTTTTGACTATTTGGTGTCTTTTGTATTTCCAAACAAATTTTTAAAATATTTTGTTCTAGTTCTGTGAAAAATGCCATTGGTAATTTGATAGTGATTGCATTGAACCTGTAGATTGCCTCGGGTAGTACAGACATTTTGACAATATTGATTCTTCCAATCCAAGAGCATGGTATTTCTTTCCATCTGTTTGTGTCATCTTTGATTTATTTCAACTGCATCTTATAGCTATCAGAGTATAGTCTTCCATCTTATTAAGCAGGGAAACCATCCCATTTACCATCGCATCAAAAAGAATAAAATACCTAGGAATAAACCTCCCTAAAGAGACAAAGGACCTCTACCCTGAAAACTATAAGACACTGATGAGAGAAATCAAAGATGACACAAACGGATGGAAAGATATACCATGTTCTTGGACTGGAAGAACCAACATTGTCAAAATGACCATATACTTTTAGAATTACTTTTTGAAAAATCATTCCTTTTGAAACAGCTTGAAAAAATTATGAAAATCTTTTTGACAATTTGAAGAGACATTATTAAGGAAAAATATTGCTATATTTCACTAGCATTCTTTTTTTATGGTTCTTTAATGCCCTTAATTACAGTATTAGATAGTATCAACTTTAAATATACAAAGGGGGAGGAGGAAAGAAGCCACCTGGAGTTTGTTTCTCTCAGAGGCAAGATTTCCTATTGTACTTTTGCTAAATATTGCTCATTCAAAGGTTTTCTGTTTGCATGATAAACATTCTATAATACTGCATATAACCTTTTCTTTCCAGAGGGATTTCTAGTTTGAAAAACATTTCATACACATTATCTTATTTGATTCATATACCATTTATTCAACAAATATTTATTCAGTATCCATACCATGTTGAGCACCAAAAATATTATGGTGAAAGAGATTGTTTTAAATTTTATCTATTTTCTAGAGAACCCGGAAATTAACCCTGACACCTATGGTCAATTAATCTTTGACAAAGGAGGCAAGAACATAAAATGGGAAAAAGAAAGTCTATTCAGCAAGCATTGCTGGGAAACCTGGACAGCTGCATGCAAAGCAATGAAATTAGAACACACCCTCACACCATGCACAAAAATAAACTCCAAATGGCTGAAAGACTTAAATATACGACAGGACACCATCAAACTCCTAGAAGAAAACATAGGCAAAACATTCTCTGACATCAACATCATGAATATTTTCTCATGTCAGTCTCCCAAAGCAATAGAAATTAGAGCAAAAATAAACCCATGGGACCTAATCAAACTGAAAAGCTTTGGCACAGTAAAGGAAACCAAAAAGAAAACAAAAAGACAACTTTCAGAATGGGAGAAAATAGTTTCAAATGATGCAACTGACAAGGGCTTAATCTCTAGAATATATAAGCAACTTATACAACCCAACAGCAAAAAAACCAATCAATCAATGGAAAAATGGGCAAAAGACCTGAACAGACATTTCTCCAAAGAAGATATACAGATGGCCAGCAAACACATGAAAAAATGCTCAACATCGCTGATTATAAGAGAAATGCAAATCAAAACTACCATGAGGTACCACCTCACACCAGTCAGAATGGCCATCATTCATAAATCCACAAATAACAAGTGCTGGAGGGGCTGTGGAGAAAAGGGAACCCTCCTGCCCTGCTGGTGGGAATGTAAACTGGTACAGCCACTATGGAGAACAGTTTGGAGATACCTTAGAAATCTATACATAGAACTTCCATATGACCCCGCAATCCTACTCTTGGGCATCTATCCGGACAAAGCTCTACTTAAAAGAGACACGTGCACTCGCATGTTCATTGCAGCCCTATTCACAATAGCCAGGACATGGAAACAACCCAAATGTCCATCCACAGATGATTGGATTTGGAAGATGTGGTATATATACACAATGGAATACTCCTCAGCCATAAAAAAGGATGACATAATGCCATTTGCAGCAACATGGATGGAACTAGAGACTCTCATCCTGAGTGAAATGAGCCAGAAAGGCAAAGACAAATACCATATGATATCACTTATAACTGGAATCTGATATCCAGCACAAGTGAACATCTCCTCAGAAAAGAAAATCATGGACTTGGAGAAGAGACTTGTGGCTGCCTGATGGGAGGGGGAGGGAGTGGGAGGGATCGGGAGCTTGGGCTTATCAGACACAACTTAGAATAGATTTACAAGGAGATCCTGCTGGGTAGCATTGAGAACTTTGTCTAGATACTCATGTTGCAACAGAAGAAAGGGTGGGGGAAAACTGTAATTGTAATGTATACATGTAAGGATAACTTGATCCCCTTGCTGTACAGTGGGAAAATAAAAAATAAATAAATAAAGTTTATCTATTTTCTGATGTTGCCCAAATTTATATATCCAGACTCTAATAGTTTCCCTTGAGCTTCAGCCAGTATATTTAACTTTTCAACATTTCTACTTGGATTGTTAATAGGTATCTCACAATTAATAAATATGTATAAAACCAAACCTCTCATCCCTGCCTCCCTCCTCAGGTTAACTTTTTCCTCCCGTGTGCTCCCCATCTCTGTTCCAGTTGTTGAGGTCAAAGCCTGGGAGACATCCTTGTTTCCTCTTTCTATTCCTTCTTCCCCATTTAATCCATCAGGAAATCCTGTCCTATGGCCTCTACCTTAAAAAAAAAGTATATATATATATAATTGAAGCCTTTCTCAATTCCACCGTCAGCACCATCCAATCAAAACACCTTTACTTCTTACTTGGATCATTGCCATGACCATTACATGTCACATTGCTTCCAGTCAAGCCCTCCAATCTGTTCACACAGCTGCTACAGTAAGCCTCAAAAAACCAAAGTCACTCCTTCACCCAAACCAGCCTATCTTTCCATCGCACCTAGAATAAAACCAAAAGTCCTTACTATGAATTACATGTTCTTCCATAGGCTGGACTCCCTTTCCATCTCTTCCCACCATGCCCCTTACTGCTCCAGGCACACAGCCCTTGCTGTTATTGGAACCAAGCAGGGCCTTTACCCTAAGAGTTCTCACTTCCTGTAATACACCAGCCCCAGATATCTGTAGCTCTTTCTCATTTATATTGTCCAGGTCTGTTTTAAAATGTGATCTACTCAGAGTGGCCTTCTCTGATTCTCTGATGACCCAGTATACTCCCCAATGATCCATCTTATTCTTTTATCCTGCTTTATTCTTCTCCAAAGCAGAAGAAGTGCTATTACCACTGGACACATTAGACAGTCTTTGCTTACCTGTTCAAGCCTAACTTCTTTATTAGAAAATAGGATTCTTACCTCCTTAATTTATTGATGCATCCCCAGCACAGTGAACAGTGCCTGGTACCCAGAAGCCACTAAGCAATACTCGTCAAATGAATCAACAAAGACAAAAGGTCCTCACCCTCTGAGTCCTTATATTCAAACTAGGGGAGACAGGCAACAAACAAAAAAAAAGCAGTCTGGGGAAGGAGTTGGAACTGGTGATGTGACAGAAAGTGGCAATGTGGTTGGAGGCAGATGCTTTATTAGATAGGATATCTCTCTGAGGAGGTGACATTTAAACTAGGATATGAATAACAGTATGAAACCAGCCTTGAATCATTATGTTTTACATTAGAAATCAGGAAACCTAGGCTGAGAGAGACCGTTGCCTTTTAGCATCTGTTGAACAATAGAAGTGAGTTCAGAATCCCAAACTCTGACTGCAATTTTCTTTCTAACAAATTGTTCTTTGTTAAATCTCAAAGCCTTTCACAGCTAAAATGGTTACAACACAACATCGGTTAAAAAAAACAAACAAACAAACACAAAACACCACAAACACACAGCCCAGCTCTCTGCTGACTTTAGGGCAAGAATTATTACCCAGGTGAGCCAGATTAGCAGCTGGCCACACAGAGACAGTTGGAAAACATTCATTTATTCTGTTTCATTTTATATTCAACCTTTTTCTTAAGACTGGTGAGCATTCAGCTTAAACTGAAAGAAGGAAGGAAGAAAGGGAGGGAGGGAAAGAAGAAAGGAAGGAAGGAAGAAAGAAAGGGGGAGTTCCTGTTGTGGCGCAGTGGAAACAAATCTGACTAGCATCCATGAGGACGCAGGTTCTATCCCTGGCCTTACTCCAGTGGGTTAAGGATCCAGTGAGCTATGGTGTAGGTCACAGACATGACTCAGATCTGGTGTTGCTTGGCTGCGGTGTATGCCAATAGCTGTAGCTCTGATTTGACCCCTAGCCTGGGAACTTCCGTATGCCATGGGTGAGGCCCTAAAAAAAACAAAAACAAAAACAAAAAAAGAAAGAAAAAAGAAAATCCCTAAAGTCATTTCTGTCAATTCCACAAACTAGTCCCAGGGAGGGACCTTCTCTGGCTGCTCAGTACTGAACTTGTCTTCGTGCTTCTGGAATGATCCAGGATTTCTTTTTTAAATAGTGAAGTCATGCTGGCTGTTTTCAAGTTCTCAGAGGTCTCTCAGGCTTTTTCTCAAGCACAGAGACACAGCACAAAGCCAACTCCTCCTAGTTTTGTTCCTGCTTCCTGCAGCAAATGGTAATCCTGCATCTGAGACACTGAGGATCCCTTTTGCTTTGCTAATAGCCATGAGCCTTTGAGAAAGCTTGATTGATAACATTTTTGGGAAAAAGTAAAAGAAAAACCTACTGAGATGAATGTTCTGATAATGGCTTGAGGCCTAGCTTGGAATGTACCCAACAGCACAAAACTTTGAAAAGCAGAAGCAAATATTCATATGCCTGCTCACCCCATTGCTTAGTAATTCACCAACTCACCCTCACATGTTTCTTTTCTCTAGCTTTCATTTTAATATACATGACTTAGCTATTTTTAGGCTTGTTTCCAATGATATGATGTCAAAAGGGAATTGGGAGGGAATAAGGCAAAGAATGAATAATTCCTAGAGTGAGAAGTGAACTTTAGAATGAACACAGGGAAATGAACATTCTTCTTTTTCCTTTTTTATTTTTATTTTTTCCTTTTACTTTTTCTGTCACAAGTTAAGGTGACAGAAAAATATGTACTAGCATTTTATTTTATTATTATTATTATTTTAAACAGTTATTTCCCCAATACAATTTTTTTTTCTGCTGTACAGCATGGTGACCCAGTTACTCATACATGTACACATTCTATTTTCACACATTATCATGCTCCATCATAAGTGACTAGACATAGTTCCCAGTGCTACACAGCAGGATCTCATTGCTAATCCCTTCCAAAGGCAGTAGTTTGTATCTATTAACCCCAAGCTCCCAATCCACCCCACTCCCTCCCCCCGCCCTTGGCAACCACAAGTCTGTCCTCCAAGTCCATGATTTCCTTTTCTGTGGAAAGGTTCATTTGTGCCGTATATTAGATTCCAGATATAAGTGATATCATACAGTATTTGTCTTTCTCTTTCTGACTTACCTCACTCAGTATGAGAGTCTCTAGTTCCATCCAGGTAGATGCAAATGACATTATTTTGTCCTTTTTTATGGATGAGTAGTATTCCATTGTGTATACATACCACATCTTCCTAATCCAATCGTCTGTCAATGGACATTTGGGCTGTTTCCATGTCTTGGCTATTGTGAATAGAGCTGCAATGAACATGTGGGTGCCTGTGTCTTTTTTAAGGAAAGTTTAGTCCGGATATATGCCCAAGAGTGGGGTTGCTGGGTTGTATGGTAGTTCTATGTATAGATTTCTAAGGTACCTCCATACTGTTCTCCATAGTGGGTATACCAGCTTACATTCCCACCAACAGTGCAGGAGGGTTCCCTTCTCTACACATCCCCTCTGGCATTTGATATTTTACATTCTCACACTTTCTCCTTAAACATTTCCTGTTCCTCTGACTCTAACATGTCAATTTCTGTTCCTCACAGGTGGAACCGTTATTAATCTCTTTTCTTCTTCAATAATACCTTAAATTAGTTTTATTGGCATCAACCAACTATTAATGTTTCTCTTTTTTTCAACAGCAATACAGAATTTTTAAAAAGTAAGAAGAGAAAAGGAATACAAAAATACAGTACCTTTTAAAATTGCACCCCCAAAAATCCAATACTTGGGAATACACCTGGTCAAGGAGGTAAAGGACTTATATGCCAAGAACTATAAAACATTAATCAAGAAAATGAAAGAAGATGTAAAGAAATGGAAAGATATTCCATGCTTCTCGGTTGGAAAAAGTAATATTGTAAAAATGGCCAGACCACACAATGCGATCTACAGATTCAATGCAATCCCTACCAAATTACCCATCACAGAACTAGAACAAACAATCCCAAAATTTATATGGAACCATAAAAGACACAGAATTGCCAAAACAATTCTGAGGAACAAAAACCAAGCAGGAGGCATAACTCTCCCAGACTTCAGGCAATATTACAAAGCCATAGTCATCAAGACAGTGTGGTACTGGTACCAAAACAGACATCCAGACCAATGGGACAGAATAGAGAACCCAGAAATAAACCCAGACACCTATGGTCAATTAATCTTTGACAAAGGAGGCAAGAACATAAAATGGGGAAAAGAAAGTCTATTCAGCAAGCACTGCTGGGAAACCTGGACAACTGCATGCAAATCAATGAAACTAGAGCACACCCTCACACCATGCCCCAAAATAAACTCAAAATGGCTGAAAGACTTAAATATAAGACACCATCAAACTCCTAGAAGAGAACATAGGCAAAACATTCTCTGACATCAACCTCATGAATATTTTCTCAGGTCAGTTTCCCAAAGCCACAGAAATAAGAGCAAAACAAAACCAATGGGACCTAATCAAACTGACAAGCTTTGGCACAGCAAAGGAAACCAAAAAGAAAACAAAAAGACAACTTACAGAATGGGAGAGAATACTTTCAAATGATGCAATGGACAAGGGCTTAATTTCTAGAATATACAAACAACTTATACAACTCAACAGCAAAAAAGCCAACAACCCAATGGAAAATGGGCAAAAGACCTGAATAGACATTTTTCCAAGGAAGATGTACAGATGGCCAACAAATACATAAAAAAATGCTCAACATCGCTGATTACTAGAGAAATGCCAATCAAACCTACCATGAGGTACCACCTCACTCCAGTCAGAATAAGAAGTCCAAAATAACAAGTGCTGGAGAGGGTGTGTAGAGTAGGGAACCCTCCTGCACTGTTGGTGGGAATGTAAGCTGGTATACCCACTATGGAGAACAGTATGGAGGTACCTTAGAAATCTATACATAGAACTACCATACAACCCAGCAACCCCACTCTTGGGCATATATCCGGACTAAACTTTCCTTAAAAAAGACACAGGCACCCACATGTTCATTGCAGCTCTATTCACAATAGCCAAGACATGGAAACAGCCCAAATGTCCATTGACAGACGATTGGATTAGGAAGATGTGGTATGTATACACAATGGAATACTACTCATCCATAAAAAAGGACAAAATAATGTCATTTGCATCTACCTGGATGGAACTAGAGACTCTCATACTGAGTGAGGTAAGTCAGAAAGAGAAAGACAAATACTGTATGATATCACTTATATCTGGAATCTAATATACGGCACAAATGAACCTTTCCACAGAAAAGGAAATCATGGACTTGGAGGACAGACTTGTGGTTGCCAAGGGCGGGGGGAGGGAGTGGGGTGGATTGGGAGCTTGGGGTTAATAGATACAAACTACTGCCTTTGGAAGGGATTAGCAATGAGATCCTGCTGTGTAGCACTGGGAACTATGTCTAGTCACTTATGATGGAGCATGATAATGTGTGAAAATAGAATGTGTACATGTATGAGTAACTGGGTCACCATGCTGTACAGCAGAAAAAAAAATTGTATTGGGGAAATAATAATTAAAAATAAAAGAAAAAAGTGTGAGAATGTTCCATGCACAAAAGAAGGAAAAGGAGCAGTGAGTTCCCTTTTAGACCAACATCTCAAGATTGGTGATGTTGGTGGACAGGGAAGCGCTATAGCAGAGCTGCACTCATATACATTTGGGATGTAGAGTGCATGCGCACATGTGTGTGTGTGTGGGGGGATGTATTTATGGGTGGGGGACCACTGTATAAAACCGCAGAGCAAGTATGCAAAACTTGACTTGGCTTTTCTGTTGGGGGTGGTGGGAGGCTGCAGGTGGGCCAGTTGGCATGCTGGAAATAATGGCGCTATGCATGCTTGATGGGAAATAATTTAGTGAAAGCACATGATTGCTACATGCAGTTAGAACTTGGAATAAAACATGATTGCTGTTTTCATGTTTGCATGTGTAGAATTATATTATAATTAAATGGAATAGTGACAAGAAGTATGTGTAAATTATCTTCCTGGCTTGTTTGAAATTTAGAAATAAGCACAAGTGGACCTGAAGCAGAGAGTGAAGCCCTGTCTGTGGGCTCTTTGTTGCAGGAAATACTGGCACCTCACTAGGAAGTGAAAGCTACCGGGGAGTTGGCCTTGTAGGTAAGACAACTGCCAGGATCTTGGCTTTGAATTATCAAGAGACTAAGCTTTTATAGTTTAGGGAGAAGCATGAGCTAGGTTGAGATAATTTTTATAAGAGGATTATCCTGTCAATGCCAAGAGTATCCTCACCTAAAGCAGTTTTACCTGTGAAAGCTCTGTTCCCATTGGCATATAGACTTGAACAAGGAAACGATGTTCACTTATATCCCTACCAACTAATGGGTCTTTCCTTTTCTTGCAATGTTTTTCTTTTTCTGTCTGAAGCTAAAGAATAATTGGTGGCTGTTCCTCATTAAGTGTTACCTATTTATTATTAACCTAACTTGGGTCTCAGGTCATGAGAATGAGAATTTGACAGCCACAATAGATAGATATATAGTTAGCATTTGTTGCATGATGTTATTAGTAAACCAGATAAGTGCTCAAGGAGGAAGAACATGATTTGGGGAACAGACACACTGAGTTAGAGGTACCAGTGGAACATTCAAATTGCAGTGTCTAGGAGAGAGTCATATTTACAACTCTAGATCTTGAAACATAGGATTGGATTAGGGATAAATATTTAGAAGTCATAAGCAAATGTGGGTGTTGAAACCAAGCCAGAGGAATAAACGAAATAACCCAGGATGAATGGGACAGTGAGAAGCTGGTCAAGGATGGGTCATTGAGACACAGCAATTTAATTTATTTCATTTTATTTTATTTTGACTGGAAAGAACTGTTAATGCTTTTTAAAAATGATTTTTATTTTTTTCCAGTATAGCTGATTTACAGTGTTCTGAAAATTTTCTACTGTACAGCAAGATGACCCAGTCACACATACATATATACATTCTTTTTCTCACATTATCATGCTCCATCTTAAGGGACTAGATATAGTTCCCAGTGCTATACAGCAGGATGTCATTGCTAATCCATTGCAAAGGCAGTAGTTTGCATCTATTAACCCCAAATTCCCAATCCATGCTGCTTCCTCCCCCTTGGCAACCACAAGTCTGTTCTCTATGTCCATGATTTTCTTTTCTGTGGAAAGTTTCATTTGTGCCGTATATTAGATTCCAGATATAAGTGATATCATATGGTATTTGTGTTTCTCTTTCTGACTTACTTCACTTAATAGGAGAGTCTATAGTTCCATCCAGGCATTATTTTGTTCTTTTTTATGGCTAAGTATTATTCCATTGTGTGTGTGTGTGTGTGTGTGTGTGTGTGTGTGTGTGTGTGTAATCACATCTTCTTAATGCATGCATCAAGACACAGCAATTTTAAGGGTGAGTGGATACACATGATCTAAAAAGGAGAAGGAGAAGAAAAAAAAAGAGATATAGTAGGAAAAGCAGGAGAGGGTGTCAGGAAAGCTAAAGGAGATGTTTCAAGATGTTAGGAGAGAGTGAGAGTTCTAGAAAGAAATGAACACAGTAAGATTAAAATTCTAATGGATGAAATTCTAAAGTTATAAATGGTATCAAAGTGCCAGATCCAATAGGTATGTATGTAAGCTCTCAAAATGAAGTTGGGCCAGTCTATATATTTGCTCCTGTGCTTGTCTACTTTACTAGTTGCTGCTTTTTGTCTACTCCTGCTGTTTTTCTGTTTGGACCCCTGATCATGGATCATGGACCTCAGATTCCCCTGGGAGTACCTTCCAGTTGTCTAGTAAGGACCTTACAAGTTGTGTAGAAAGGACCTCTCTGGAACATCTTGCTTTCTGCCTCTTTAGGCAGAAGAGAAAATGGGTCCATTGACTAACAGATGGTTGCGTGGCATGTTTAATGGCTGGAAGAGCCAGTCAGGACTGGCTTGTGGTGTGGCAAGAGTAGGTATTTGAAAGAGTGCAGTCTCATAGCTCTCATTTCTTGAAAGGCAGAGGGAAACACAGGGGACAGGAAGGAATAAAGGCACCCAAAGTGCTGTCCCCCCATGTGATGCCTGGTCAGGGAGACTTAACCACGTCCTTGTCCTTCTTCCAGGGTGGGTTTGGAGTGGAGGAGTGGATTCTAAGGAGCAGATTCAAAAACAGCAGATGGAACATGGCTATAAAATAACATATGAGGAAATACCTCAGAATTCATACATCTGCCCAGATGCTATTTCCAGCTCCAGGCATGTCCTCCCCTGGGAAGGAGAATGCTTGTTCCAGGGATGTTTTCATGAGTCTGCATGCCCTTGGGGTTCTTCATCCCCTTCAAAGATCCCCCTCTTCTCCTGTATTAGTTTTCTACTACTGCAGAATAAATGACTACAAACTTAGTGGCCTAAAAAAGCAACACCCATTTATTAGCTCACTGTTTCGTAGGTCAAAAGTCCTTGTGGGCTGGCCCAGGTTCTTATCTGAAGATAAGAATCAGCTCTGAAGCTCACTTGGGCTGTTGGAGAATCCAGTTTATTGCTGGCTGCCAGCGAGGAGCCACTCTCCTAGGGGCTGTGCCCTTTCCCCATCACGTGGCCCCTCCTTCTTTAAACCAACGAGACGGTGTGTCCAGTCTTTCCTCTGTTGGGAACCTTTCTGACTTCCTCTTCTGCCACCAGCCAGAGAAGATTCCCTGCTTTTAAAGGCATCAACTTCAACTGCTAGCCTGGGAACTTCCATATGCCATGGGTAAGGCCCTAAAAAGACAAAAATTTTAAAAATTAAAAAATTAAAAAATAATATAAAGGCATCATGTAGTTAGACCTAGTCCACCCACATAATCTCTATTTTAAAGTCAAATGATTTACAGCCTTAGTTGCATTTTGCAAAATCCCTTTGCCCTGCAATGTGACATGATCACAGGAGTAATGTCCCATCTTATTCACAGGGTAGGAAACTATACAAAGATGAGGGTCTTGGAGTTCCCATTGTGGCTCAGTGGAAATGAGCCCAGCCAGTATCCATGATGATGCAGGTTCGATCCCTCACTTCCCTCAATGGGTGAAGATTCCGGTGTTGCCTTGAGCTGTGGTGTAGGTCACAGACGCAGCTCAGATCCCATGTTGCTGTGGCTATGATTTAGGCTGGCAGCTGCAGCTCCAATTCAGCCCCTAGCCCGGGAACTTCCATCTTCCATATGCTGCATGTGCAGCCTTAAAAAAGAACAAAAAAATTAAATAATAAAAAAAAAAAAGGTGAGGTTCTTTAGGGGTCATTCTTAGAATCCAGCTCACCACATTTTCACAGCCTTCATTCTTTTAAATGCCACCAGTAGTACCAAACTTTTAAGAGTGGATCTGCTCTTTTGGACACAGCAAAACTCATAGGGAATAAGATGAACCAAGCTTTTATTTAAAAAATGGATTTGAATAGAAAGTGATGTGAGTGTTTTGCTTGCTTGACCCATAGAGAAGATCTGAAAGTAATTTCAACACAGAAGTTTTCTTATTTCACATGTGATTATGCTACTGAAAAGGGAATGCTTTTCTATGGGAACCAATGCCTTGAAAAAAAATAATAAAAATAAATATTTGAGTGGAAGCCCAGTGTGTAAGTATGTGAAGCCCAAATTTTCCCTCCCCAGTTCTGGATGGACTGGTCTCCTAGGCCCAACATTTATTCACTAGCAATGGAATTTGTGTCTTAATTTCCCTTTCTCTCCACCTGCAAGGGACACTGCGCCAGAGGAGTAAAATTCCTGTCTAGCTCAGCAGTTCTAAAGGGGAGCAAAGCCTCCTGGGCACTATTTGGACAGAGAGAGACGGGCTTTCGAGTTTTGGTGGAGTTTGGACAGACCGAGCATCTACTGCAGGTGGGTGGTCTAAATAATCTGCAGACAGTTTAACTCCTTGCAGTCTTGGGTCCTGGAATATGCCTAACATTTCAAAATCAGCTTGGTTCTGGAGGCACAAAGTTTAGAATCAAAGATGATTTCATTCAAACAAGGAGAAGCAGCTGAAGCCAAGTTCCCAGAGGGAGCTGTTTTTCCTCAGACTTCCTCTATTCGACTTTCTTGAGCCAAAGAAAGTATTTAAATAAATAACAAAGCCTACATGTTTTAACTAGTGTGAAGCCCTCTTCCTGAGGCTCTCCTCTCCCTGCTCTCAAGCTTTGTAATGTCTGTTGGGAGAGGGAGGGAGGGCAGAGGAGAAACAGGGGTTGCTTCCAGTGACCAAACCCACAAGCTAAAGTCATAAAGACCTAAGTAGGAGGAAAAAAAATTGGACTTCAGGTTTAGGATTACATAAATGTGTCCAATTCTATGATAAAAAGGGAGGAAGTGGGACATATGTGTCAGGGATGAAAACCACGTCAAAGAATGAGGTGATACAATCCTCACATTAATGGCAGAATTTCTTAAATTTGCAAGGTTAGGACTTGTCAGATGTGCTGTAGATATCAGAAACGAAGGAATAATGCATAAAATGAAGGTTCCTTCAAGAGACTAGCCGGCTGTAATAACGAATACTCTTTAAAGTGAACATACCCCCACACATGCATATTTATCTTTTAGATTGTTCATTATTTGCATCTGAATAAGATTCCCTCTCCACCATCATGCACCTGATGTAAACTGGAATTTTCTATTTTAATTTCATCAGTGTGCTGACCCTAAAATATTTTGTCCAGACTTTCATGGAGACATAGTAATTAAATGAAATATTTAATAAAATTAATTAAATATCAAATTTAATACATTCCTTCTTTTGCCAGTTCTTTACTTTTCTTTTTTTCTTTCTTTCTTTCTTTCTTTTTTTTTTTTGACCATGCCAGCAGTTCCTGGAATCAAATCTGAGCTATTGTAGTGACTTGAGTCACAGCAGTGACAATGCCAGATCCTTAGCCTCCTCAGCCAACAAGAAACTCCAATTTCTTTCTTTTCTTTTCTTTTTTTGACCCAGGATAAAAATTTCCAAATTTAAGACATCCTTGTCTCAGTAATAGAACTTTAAGCAACTCGGTGGGAGTAAAATTTGATCTCGAGTGTCTTTGGAACTTGAGAGTTAGAACTTAATTTATCATCTCTTCAAAAATTACTTTCAAAATCCTTTACAACCTGAAGATTTAGCTATCACCAAGAAGTGAGGGGAGAAAATAACTTTGTATGATGTAAAGATCGAGAGTTACAACTTCCAAGTCAGACAGACTCACTTACAAACCCTGGCCCTGCCACTTAATATCTGTCTGTCTTTGGGCGATTACTTAACCATGCTGAGCATATTTCCTCACCTATAAATTGGGTCTAATAATAATAAATACTAAATTGGGTAATATGTAAAGCTAGAATAAACACTCAAATATTAGTTATTAATATTATTTCCCCTCCTCTGAGGACTTTAAGCACAATTATTTTAAGGTTTTTTTTTTTTAAACTTTGATAATTTACCAATAATAATAATCCCATAAGAACCAGATCATGAGACTCTAGTCGATGAAGCCTCTTCTTCATGAACCCATTAACCTCAACCCTGAACTTGAACCTTTGCCTCAGGGTCTAAAAAGAATTTCGTCCTCTACTGCTCAACCAAATATTCCCCTCACCCACTTCCTTTCCTTTCAAATAAACCACCCACCAGTTTGTCAACATTACATTGACAGCCTTCTCTGTTTGTCTTGGCTGATTGATTTTCCTGAGTGCCATTAGAGGCATGAGCCTTCACCTGTCCAGGCTGGGTTATTTGGTTTGTAATGGCCTGGAATGCTCTTATACTTACCCTCTTGAAAGAGGTTAAGTTAGAACCCAGGCCTAGCCCGTAAATGATCTTGTTAGTCACGATGTCTTACCTTGATATACAACCTTAGCAAATGGGAAATGATAAAATGGCACTAAATGCCTTTTTCTATGGGAGTGAAAATTCATTGCCTCAATTCAGGAAGCTGAAGGAAAAGGACAATATTTTGGATACAGTTTTACATGTGTAACATATGTAGCTTATTATGTGGAATACTAGAAGGGCAGAGTGCCATTTTTTTGTTTGTTTGTTTGTTGGTGGTGTGTTTGTAACTCTTGGATATTCTAGATCAGGGTTGCTAAAACTATGATCCATGGTCCAAAATGGCCCTCGGCCTGCTTTGTTTTTAAAAAATAAAAATAAAAAATAAGTGATATTGACCACACTCTAGCCGGTTCTTTTAAGCATTATTTCTGACCGCTTTTGTGCTACAATAGCTGAGTTGAATAGTTGAAACAGAGATCTTGTGGCCCACAAAACCTAAGATATTTTCTCTCTAGCTCCTTACAGAAGTGTGCCAACCCTGGGGTATTTACACTAGGATGAAGCTTCCCCAAATCCTGTCTTGGTTTGCTTGGTATGTTTTGCACATCCAGTGTGTTTGTAGCAGCCATACTCCAATTTCCTGGGACAGCCATCCATTGTTATTTCCCTATTATTCTCAGATGTATACATGAGGAAATTTATGCTGAATTGATGGTATGTTTTGTTCCTTGGTTTTAAAAAAATACAGTCCCTGTGGGTATAAATGCCAGGTTTCCTGAGAAGCATGGAAAAACAGAAATTGGCACAGGCTGCAATGATCACTGTGTTGAGTCAGTGTAATCATTATTTGTCCTGAGGCTTCCTAGGTATTTTGAAAATGTCTGCTTATTGCAATTTAGCTTTTCATGTTAGAACATAGGTGAGGGTTTTCATTTTCTTCAGCCACAGAAAAAGCAAGGGAATTTAGATCAGTGAATGCTTCTCCAGCCTCACTCCTCACCCATACCTAAGGCTATAAAAACATGTTTACAAGAAGTATTCTTCAGGCAAACAAGATTCTTGACATGAATTGTGCCTAAAAATGTTATTATCTTCTACGAGATAACTTGATAAGAGAGCACTTTAACAGAGTGCTTTATATTTGTTCCCTAGCATTTTTTAGTGATTGTGGGATTTATGGTGATAAGGAAAGTCTATTAAACTAAACCAGATAGCCTAAGGAGAGAAGCAGCGGATAGTAAAAAGAAGAATATTGCTCTGAAGAGAAAGATAAACTCTCCCAAAAGTTTTTTATTATTTCATTGCATCCAATATATGCAAACACACCAAAAAATTCAAATATAGGATGAAAAAGATGATGCAGAAAAATATCGGGTGTGCAAAAGCAACCTGAAAATGTGTGCAGCTGATATATTGCTTGGGATTGGTTCCTTAAATGCACAGCTAAGTATAAAGTTATTTCAGGTTGCCCCCAACCTAAAATGCCTGCCTTCCTGACAAAGTAATTATTTCTTACATAAGTGCTCCACCTATTCCATCTGTGGAATTCCCTTCTCTGCTATCAGGAGAACAAACTGGAACTATTTGGAGAACTCACAGGCTATAAAAATGAAAAGTTCTGAAACTTTCAAAAAATAGCAGCTTGATTAAGAGAGTTGGTTGAGGGGGAATAATTTTTAGATTATGATCCTTATCCCGGCCAGAAAAACATGGAATGCTGGGCCCAGATTTAGGGCAGCAGTGCAGCCCAATTCTAAGGCAGGGATGTGAGAAGTTGTGTTCTATGGGGGAAGGGAACCAAGACTCGAGTACATCCTCCGGCTGGGTAAAGGGAGAGGAAGAGTCTAGGTATAGGACCATCGGGTGGTAAACGTGGAGACCAGGAATGAGCAGAGATGTGAAGTGGCAGGTGGAGTGTGGTGGAGACGTGTTTGGGGACGTGCGAAACTTGGGAAACGTGCTATAGATGGACACTTCTGTGGAAGTGTCGGTAGCCACAACTGGGATTATCCTGGAGCTTTTCGTATTATATGGATAAAGGTCCAGTCAACAGTCAGAATCCACCACCATTTATTTTAATAGAAGTAAAATTAAAAAAAATGAAACCAACCAACCAACACCTTAGTATGAAGAGTTAACTAGATATAGAAGGATTGAAAAGGTAAAAATGGAAACATAAGATATCAAAAATTTGGCAACTAATGGGAATTCCCATCATGGCTCAGCAGTAATGAGCCTGACTAGTATCCATGAGAACTCAGGTTCAATCCCTGGCCTTGCTCAGTGGGTTAAGGATCTGGCATTGCTGTGAGCTGTGGTGTAGGTCACAGACACAGCTCAGATCAGCTGTTGCTGTGACTGTGGTGTAGGCCAGTGGCTGCAGCTCCAATTTGACCCCTAGCCTGGGAACTGCCAAATGCTGTGGGTACGGCCCTAAAAAGACACACACACACACACAGACACACACGAATTGGCAACTGATGAAAACAGCTACTGCTCCTGAGTTGGGGGGTGGGGGGCTGAAGGAGGGGTTTGGAGAAGGGACCCTGTGGGGCCTAAAAACTCAGACCTCTGAGGAGAGGCTTGTGTTTGTCCACCCAGGCTGTCATGAAAAAAATACCTGTGACTTAAACATGATGTTCCCGAGGCAGGATCTCAAGATTCAGGTACAACATGACCAGTTTCTGACCAGAGCTCTCTTCTGGCTTGCAGATAGCCAACTCCTCGCCATGTGGGCACATGGCCTTTCCTGGGAGGGGGAGCACTAGTGAAGAGAGAGATAGAGATTTGAAATAGGCCCCACTTTATGACCTCATTTAACATTAATTACCACCTACTAGGCCTCTCTCCAAATACAGTCCCATTAGGGGTTATGGCATCAACCTATGATTTGTGCATGGGCACGATTCAGTCCATGGTAGGGATGCCAGCTGGTCTGATGCTGATGCAGCCAAAGTAAGGAAGGGAGGCTGGTCTCTGAGTGGTGAAAAAAGCTGCCGACTGGGATCCACTGCTGCTTCTGGAAAGAACTGCCAAAGCCAGGGAGAATAGGCAAAGCTGGATAAGGCCAATAGGAACAGTACTCTTCCTCCTCGGTTTTTCTAGTCTCCCTCCAGAATATTGGCAAAGCAAAGTGTGGTTTGCAGAGTCCCATCCTCAGCATCACAAAGCAGAGTATCAAAGGGAGAAGCTGAAACTTAGAGGCAAGAGCTTAGTTACTGACTCATTAGCAGTGTGGCAAAGACTGCTGGTTGCTTGTTTTTGACATCTGTTCTTTCTTTCATGCTTAGTAACAGAACCCAGAATTTATTTGGAAGACAAGACTCAGAGGATGTTTCTCAGCTTTCCTTGCAGCTAGATAAAGTCATTATTTTAGCTAATAAACGTATGAAATTATTATGTGGGACTTCAAAGAAGTCGGTCTTTTGTTTTTATTTGTTTTGTTCTTTCTTTCATCATGCTGCCCAGAATGTGGATGCAATGGCTGATGCTCTAGCAGCCATGTTGGACCATGAGGAACTAGAGCCACGCTCAAGGATGGCAAATTAGTTGTGGACTTTGACGATTTTGTGAAGTAATCATACTAGTCATGAATTGCTAACTTCAAGATTACTTTTATATGTATAAGAGAGATTAAGTTCTATGTTGTTTATGCATTTTAGGGCTTTTCTCATATATGCAGCCCAAACTAATCCTAAGAGAAAAGACACCAAGCTGGCTTGGACAGATAGATACACCTTGCTTAATAAAGCACAATCATCCCACTTCAAATGATTTTCCCTCATGGTACTGTAAATTTTAGTTGACTTTGTTATTAAAAGAATTACTAAAAATGCCCTTATTTAGATATTTAGTTATATTATAAATCTTTCCCACTTTGTAGCAAATATTTCTATGAGGATTAAGGAAACATGAACCATCCCTAGCTTCAGGAGATTTTAAAAAGTCAGATTATTTATTTTTTTCTAACCCCAAGCCAATTACACTGATGATTTGGGTGTCTAATGGAAATTACTAATTTTTGCAACAAACCTACAAGAAATGATATTGTTATTCCCATTTTACATATAAGCCCAGAAAACTGAAGCCCAGAAAAGCTGAGCATGTAGCTGAGGATCCACAGTGAGAAGTTGGTGCTAGGAATCTGAAATACTCTTTCCACTCTACGACTCTGGCCCCAACTGGGCTAGTCATAATTCATTTCTATTATGGATCACCTACATTTAATGAACGAATATGGAAACTAACTTCTATGTATAACACCATTCATATGGCAGAATAAATTTCAAACCACCAGTTGGGGACTGCCCATATTCTGAGTGACAAAAATGTCACCAAAATAATTTCAGTAGAATTTACAGATGTTGAATAAGCAACGCAGAATGTTCAACAATAATGTTGATGTCCAGACTGAGCAGGCATCTTTCCACTGCAAGTGTAGCCACTTTAAAATTTATCAGCACTGCTCAGATATAACTCCTTTCTCTGTAACCCCCAGGATCAATGCATAGTGGCCTCCTCTGGTTCTTACTGTCACTGCCTCTGCTCTGAGCCTCAGCAGAAGCCTCCATCTAGCTCAGGCTTTTTAGCGTTCCACCCTCGACCTTAGGGACCTTGCCTGTGACAGCTCCTTGGAAGAGCTGAAGGCACTCGAAGCCACCTTCCACATCCCCTCTTGAGACATGAGGAAGTCTTTGAATCTGACCTGTGCTTTGTGCTGGCTTTTAGTAGAATTCACAGGGGCCATGAGAGGTGTCTGCTTGCCTGGGCACTCTCTGCCTAAATACTCAGCACCACCATGACCACTCTGCTGCCCCCTCCCGAATCAGTGTGAGACGCATATATTTTGAATCCACACCTTTCACACTCCGGATGGGAAGCGGGGAGCAAGGGCCTTTAGCAGAGGATTTTCAAACCTGCTTGGGCAGTCTTGGTTGGCCCTTCATCCCCCTCCCCCCAGGACTTTCCACCCTGGTTGAGCAGTGGGAGTGGAGAGGCAGCCAAAGGGTAGGCCAGGAAGGCTTCTCAGAAGCATCTAGATGCTCCTGATTTCTCTTTCCAGCTTCTCAGGAAGGGATCCTATCTCCCTCCTGTTGGGGGAGAAACTCCTGTTAATCCTGATCCCTCACTATTTCCTGCCTGGTCTGTGCTCTACCCCAGGCTCTGGCTCACTCTTCCACTCAGCTCTTTTAGAAATCAAAACAAAACTGCATCTCTTCTTATACTCTTAGTTTTCACAAATTAAAAATGCTGGGTTTTATGCCTGCTATGACTTAAAAAAAAAAAGTCTTTCTTTCTGTTTCTGCCCTCCCCATGCAGCCCTGAATATGCTGGATCCAGTGCACGGAGCACTAAGGAGCAACAGGAGTACCTCTGTTTAAAATCTCCATACATTAAGAGTTCCCATTGTGGCTCAGTGGTAATGAATATGACTAGCATCCATGAGGATGCAGATTTGATCCCTAACCTTGCTCAGTGGGTTAAGTATCTGGCATGGCTGTGGCTGTGATGTAGGCCAGCACCTGCAGCTCTGATTCAACTCCTAGCCTCGGATCTATATGCCTTGGGTGTGGCCCTAAAAAGAAAAAACAAACAAAAAAAAACAACAACAACAACAAAAAAAGAAAAGACAAGACCCCATATATTAGCCCATGACATAAATAACAGAAACCAGCGCAAGCTAGGTTGAAAAGGAAAGAGAGGAACTTGGTGGCAGAAATGCCCCATCGTTCTCTTTCTTCCTTGCTGGCCTCCCTTCTCAGCTCTTGCTTGTTCTCCCTCTCTCCCAGGATGTAATCATGAGGGAGCCCCAGGGCTGCTTCTCTTTTCCACCTATGCTCCATGCAGGACTTCTCTCAGGTTCAGAGTCTTTCAAGTCGGACTACACACAAACAACTCTCAAATTCATGTCCTCCAGTTCAGTGCTCTGACTCAGCTTGATATTTCTACAGCCAACTATCTACCTAATGTTATCCTTGTGGCTGTATAAAAGCACTGTCAAAGCCAAAGTCCTGATTTCTCTAAATCCCCATTTCCATTGCCTGTCCCTCTAGTTGTCAGGCCATAACCTGACTGTGGTCATCCCCCCTCATTTGTTCACACCCTGCAGCCAAGCCTTTGGCAAACCCTGTAATCACCCCTGTGGAAACAGGTCCAGAACCTGCTTTCTCCACTGTGACTGTACTGATTCAAATCCCCATCACCTCCACTTGATTCTTGCAGCTGGCTCCTTTCTTACCCATCTAGGGTTTATTCACACTACAACCAGGGTGAGAGTTCTGAAATGTGATTCATTTCCCTGAACTACTGGGATCACAGCACTTTAATTGCTTCCCATCTTGCTCAGAGTAAAATCCCAAGTTGCTATCAGCACTCTCAAGGCCTGACACTTGGCCACAGCTCTGCCCTCTGCTGTGGCCGCTCTCTCGGTCACCTCTCTGGTCCAGAAAATACACATCTGTTGTACAGACATGCCAAGCGCCCTCCTGCTCAGGGCCTTTGAATTTGCTCTTTCCTGTCTGGAATGCTTTCTTTTCAGATATTTGCATGGCCTACTCACTCCCCACACTCAAGTCTCTGCTCAGTGTCATCATATTGCGATAATCCCCGCCCCACCCCACCCCCGCCCCCACATTCTTTATAAGATACCAGTTTCCTCTCCTGCCACCACACTCCCTATTTTCCTAATCCTGTCTTATTCTTTTCCATGTGTCATGCCATATTTTTACTTTCTGAACTCTCTTACTTTATTGCCTATCCCCCCTACTTCCCGCACCAAACTCACTAGAGTGCTAGCTTTATGAGAGTAGGGGCTTTGTTTAACAGTAACAGCATAGTAAGCTCATAGTCTTCGCATAAGGGCTTACCTGGTCTTTATTAACTACTTGATTGGATATTTCTTAAATAAGAGAAGAAACAGGCAGGTCAACAAATCAGGATATATCAATTAGCTGTTGCTTCATGATAGAAACCCTCAAACCCTGACTTAAAACCATGAAAGTATTATTGCTTGTGCATCTCTGAGTCAGATGGATGGGTTTCCTGATCTGGGTCAGGCTTGGGATCTCGAGGTTTGCTCCTAAACTGATGATCTGCTGGCAGGGATAGAATAGCCTCACTGCCCCACTCTCATGTTGGGTGATTGACAGGCTCCTCACTGGGATGAAGGCGGTAAATGGGTAACAAGTCTCTGATGATCCAAGAGGCTACACTGCACTTGTTCATGTAGGAAGCAGAGGAGGGCAGAGAGACAGACTGAGGAAGTGTGGAAACTTGTCCATCATTTTTTACCACACTCCATTGTTTAGTGCAGGTCACAGGGGCATCCCAGGTACAAGGGAAAGGGAAACACTCCACCACACAGAGGGCCTGCAAATCACACTGGGAGGGGTAGGAACTGCTGCTGCTTATGCCAATCACTTTGCCACATGGAGTATCTTATGGAATCCAAGGAGTTTAATGACAACCAGGTCTAGGAAGCCTTAATATTTAGATGTGGAATTCACAGACCTTCGCATCTGTGACCTTCACCACAGCTCACAGCAATGCCAGATCCTTAACCCACTGAGCGAGGCCAGGCATTGAACCCAGGTCCTCATGGATATTAGTCAGGTTCACTTCCGATGCACCACAATAGGAACTACCCCCTCTATATTTCTGACGTTAAAGTCACTCTTTCCAATTCCTAGATTCTGAATTTCACAGCTCAAATTCTAGATTCCCAGGGGGAAATTATTGGCCTAGCTTGGGTCAGGAGTTCCTTCTGGCTCTTCCTTGTTCCAGTTCACACTGGCTAGAAAGGAAGATTAAACTTAGGCCCTGTAGATGAAAGGGCAGTTCCCAAAGAGGTGGAAATTCTCAGGGAAATTAGAGGAAAATCCCCCCAAAGATTTGTCACAACATCAGAATATAAGTTTTTGAAATTCTAGCATTTTAAATGTATTACCTTTTAAATATTCAGTTTCCCGTGAAATATGCGAAAGAGATTTTTGTGAAGAGAGCCTTGCTAGGGGTCTGTGGTTAATTTAATATAACTTTTAAGAGACACTGAAAATATTTAAATAAATTGAATTACTGACTAACCAAAATAATACTATAAGTGTAACCAATAAATACTATAATTTTAACCAAAATAATACTATAAGTTTATGCTATATTAATATGGCATAAACTTATAGTATTATTTCATATTTCTCTTGCTTTTATTTGGATCTATATGACATCTTTCTTGTGCTTTGTTAAATAGGCTTTGTTGAATTTTCCTTTGGTATTGGACTTGGCTTACTGGGTTTTGAATTTATGAGGCAAAGAAATGAAGAAAACAACAGTGAAAGATACTAGTTTTCTATTGTTGCTGTAACAAATTACCACAAATTTAGTGTCTTAAAACATTTATTTTCATGCATTTCTAGAGGTTAGGAATCCAAAATAGGTTTTGTTGGGCTGGAATGAAGACTCTGGCTGAAAGCAAGAAGGGATTGAGTTTCTACTTGAGACTCTAGGGGAAAATCCACTTCCTTGCCTTTTTCCAGTGTCTAGAAACCATCTGCATTCCTTGGCTCATGGTCCCTTAATTCAAATCACTCCAACCTCTGCTTCTGTTGTCATCACATCTCCTTCTCTGACTTTGACTCTCTTACTTCATTCTTTTGCTTATAAAGGACTCTTATGGATACATTAAGCCCACTGAGATAATCTAAAATAATCTCCCCAACTTGAGGTCTTTAATTTAATTAAAACTGCAAAGTCCCTTTAGCCACATAAAGTTACATATTCACAGGTCCTGGGGGTAGGACCTGGACATATTTGAGGGGCCATTATTCTTCCTACCATCCTGGGTAAGTATAAAAATCAGATCAATCCATCCTTGAGTCACATAGAGTCTACATGTTTCTAAGTACAGAAGGTTCTTACTCAGGACGTCATTAGAGATCACTAGGGTCTCCAACAAGTAGGGGTTAAACCTATGCATATTTAAGTGATCGGTATCCTCAAACCCTCAGATATAGGAGTAAACCAGAATTTGTTAATTTGATATCATTATATTATTGCAAAAATAGTAACATTTCCAAGTACACATTCATCATCTGGTAATTGTTGTTAAACCACTCAATTGCTGTGTGATTCATAAATTATTCCAGAGCATTGGCAGGCAGTATTGCCACTGTTGTCAAGTCTTCAAGACACTCTTTCATTTTTGGCAGAGTGGTTTTGCTCTAGCTTTCTTCATTCATCACCGAGAATCATAATTCTTCATAAAATTTTAACCCTGCATCTGAATCTTCCTAAGAGATCAGCTCTGCACAAGCTCCTCACTAGTGCCTCTGGGTCATTATGGCAGTCTGTGGGTACTTGATAATCTTGCAGACAGTTTGTCTGGCTTGAAAATATTCATTGCAATTTAATTCGCATTAAACTGGCCTCCACTGGAGTTCCCGTCGTGGAGCAGTGGTTAACGAATCCAACTAGGAACCATGAGGTTGCAGGTTCGATCCCTGCCCTTGCTCAGTGGGTTAAGGATCTGGCATTGCCCTGAACTCTGGTGTAGGTCACAGACGCAGCTCGGATCCCACGTTGCTGTGGCTCTGGCATAGGCTGGCAGCTGCAGCTACAGCTCCGATTAGACCCCTAGCCTGGGAACCTCCATGTGCCGCGGGAGCGGCCCAAGAAATGGCAAAAAGACAAAATAAAAATAAAAATAAAAGTAAAATAAACTGGCCTCTAGGTACTACAGTGGTGTTTAGAGAAATCTTGCTAAACTAGTTACTTTACACAGAATACCTGCCTTATGTAGAATCACATATTGCAAGGTATCTAGAGAAATTTAGCCCTCCCCTGAGGACTTGTCCTGCCTTTAAAATCCACCCTGTCTTTTAAGGGCTGCCTAGAATCTCATGCTAGGAAGCATTCCTGTTAAATTCCCATTCTCCTGTTAGGGACACTTGGTGAGATTCAAATGTCAATGATTCTGGTTACCCAAATCTCTGTCTCTTTTTTTCTTTTCTTTTTCCTTTTAAAAAAATTAAAGTATAGATGATTTGCAATGTTTCTTCAAGTTCTGTTGTACAGCAAAGTGATCCAATCACACACCTTTCCTTGTGCTATACAGGAGGGCCCCATTGCCCATCCATCCCAAATATAACAGTTTGCATCCAAAAATGCCCATCCATGTCACTCCCTCTTCCTTCCCCTCCTGGGAACCCCAAGTTTGCTCTCCTTGGCCATGATCTGTTTCTGTCTTTCTTTTTTTTTTTTTTTTCTGTCTTTTTAGGGCCATACCCTTGGCATATGGAGGTCCAATTGGAGTAGCTGCTGGGCTATGCCAGAGCTAACAGGATCTGAGCCATGACCTCGACCTACACCACAGCTCACAGCAATGTCAAATCCTTAAACCACTAAGCATGAGGCCAGAGATCGAACCCACATCCTTGTGGATGCTGGTTGGGTTCGGTAGCTGCTGAGCCACAATGGGAACTCCTGTTTCTGTTTTTTTAGATAGGATCATCTGTGCCATATTTTAGATTCCCCCAAATCTTAATGTGTATGTGCGTGTGCATGTATGTGTATGTGTGTGTGTGTGTGTGTGTGTGTGTGTGTGTGTGTGTGTGTGTGTGTTGGGGGTGAGGGGTTAGGATTGGTTTCCCTACACCATCAAGTAGTCCTCTGACTCAGCTGGGTGTCCTACAGCTTAGCTCAGTTCTGACACTCTCTACCCGGGGAGTGCTTGGAGAGAGAAAGAAACCAGATCCCACAGATTAAGACTCTTCCTCCCCTTACCCACTTCATTTCTTTTAGATTTTTTTTTTTACATTAGGAAAATGAAAGTATAGTTGCTTTACAGTGTTGTGTCAATTTCTGCTGCATGGCAAAGTGACCCAGTCATATGTATATATACATTCTTTTTGTTATATTATCTTCCATCATGTTCTATCCCAAGAGACTAGATATAGTTCCCTGTGCTTTACAGCAGGACCTCATGGCCCATCCATTCTAAATGTAATAGTTTGCATCTGCAGACTTCTAGTTTATGCCTCTCCCTTCCATCTCCCCCTTGACAACCACAAGTCTGTTCTCTAGGTCTGTGTGTCTGTTTCTGTTTTGTAGATAGGTTTATTGGTGCAATATTTTAGATTCCACATATAAGTGATATCATGTGGTTTTTGTCTCTCTTTCTGACTTACTTCACTTAATATGAGAATCTCAAGTTGCATTCCATGTTGCCAAAAATGACATTATTTTTGTTCTTTTTTATGGCTGAGTAGTATTCCATTGTATATATGCACCACATCTTCTGAATCCATTCATCTGTTGGTGGACATTTAGGTTGTTTCTTGGCTATTGTGAATGCTGCACTGAACATGGTCCCCTCCCCCATTTATTTTCTATTTTTCACACAGATAGAAAATGCAGTTTCAGGACTTTTTTTTTTTTTTTTTTGTATTTTTAGCTATTTCTTGGGTCACTCCTATGGCATATGGAGGTTCCCAAGCTAGGGGTCGAATCGGAGCTGCAGCCACCGGCCTACGCCAGAGCCACAGCAACGCAGGATCCGAGCCGAGTCTGCAACCTACACCACAGCTCACAGCAACGCCGGATCGTTAACCCACTGAGCAAGGCCAGGGACCGAACCCGCAACCTCATGTTTCCTAGTCGGATTCGTTAACCACTGCGCCATGATGGGAACTCCAGTTTCAGGACTTTTTAACTCAAAATCTGGGCTATATTTTCTATCCAATCCAAGTGAAACAATGAAATGATTACATTCCAGCCTAGGCTACCTTGCAAATTGCTGCCTGGTATTCTCACTCACCCAGGGAAGTTCATTTGTGGAACAGAATATTTGCACTCATAAAGTGCACTTGTTTTATGCATTTATTTATTATTTTATGTTGTCTTGCCTTCAAAAACTAGATTATAATCTGTGAGCAGAAATTATAGCTTCCTTTTCTTCAAAGAGTGAATTGTTCCTTATGTGGAAACTTGTAAACACTCCAGTTTATGCTGATAAAAACAAAATAAATAGCGTGCATATAAATGTGAGGAGTAAGTGTCCTAAAGTACCAGTTATAAGTTTTCACCTCTGATGGGCTGCTGTGATCACAAAGGAGAAGGATAGGATCAATGAGTGATGGATGCTACTCTGGGACTGCCCTGGCTTATACCTGCCCTGGCTTATACCTCCCGTAGAGTTGATGTTGTCTGCATGTAGTTTCGTCCTCCTTTTCACTCTCGAAGGATCCTGGTATAGATAGTTAAATGATCACCCTAACACTGTGGGTACAAGAAAGGGGACTGGCCATGTATGTGCAACATGTGTGTCATCCCATGCTGTTTTACATCTATAAATGTTGTAAGAATCCAAGGGACAGGATCAGCTTCCAGGGAGAAGGGTCAGCACGGTCAAGATGAGCCTGCTGGACCCCAGCAATGCAGCAAAGATGAGAGCAAAGTCCAGGTATATGGGCTTGAGAAGAGGAGGACTGGGTGGGCCCCTGAATGACTAGCTGTCATTGCAGACACAATGGATCTTGGGCAAAATGCTGTTATAATAACGACCTTCCCTGCAGGTGAAATTGAGTCATTCCAGACCTGACTGGGATCTGAGCCGAAAAATTCTGGTCTCCAGTGATTTCAGCTGAGATGGTCTTGGGAGAAAAGTTACAGAAATAGAGCATTCCTTCTATAGGGTTTGGGTAGTTAGAGAGATTCAGATCACAGAAGCTTCTAGAACATCAGCAGCTATCATATGACTCAGTCATTCAGACTAAATAGATAGCAAGAGTTCACTGATTATTTGCATTCAAATATTACACAGAGAGAACAAATGGGTAAGGATTTTGTTTTACTCTCTCTTCCAGAAATCATGGATGAAGAAGTGAGTGCCTGTCTTCCCTGAACATACACACTGTCCATTGAGTCTCCCATAGAGTTGATGTACAGAATAGAGTGGTGATGAGGAGCTTTGGATCTGAGGGGAGAGGCAGACCTAGGTTTGAATCCCAGAAGTGTCACCAAACAGATAACCTGACCTCAAAGCCTCAGTAATCTCATCTGTGTCATCGGGAAAATCAAGACGGTGACCACATAGGGTTGCTGGGAAGATTCTACAAGGACAGTCTTGCACACACCAATTGGTCAGTAGATGCCAGTTATGTCACTCATATAAAGACCAGTGTTTCTTGATTCACATTGACTAGTATAGTGTCCTTTCTCCATGGAACTTGCCCAGACTCTCTGTGCCCCACCATCACATGTTGATGTGAAGTTCCCTTAGTCATGGCAGCTCCGTTGTGATCTGAGGTTCAGTCAGTGGAGAAGATTGCAGCACTGACAAACAGCTGGGAAGTGTCCTGGGTACCTACGCAGGGGAAGATGGGAACTGGCCACAGGGGGAATTGATTTGGCAGTAAAGAGCTTGCTATTTTGGCTTTCTCACTGCAGCAATTCACTGATGGCACAGAAAGAGTGTTCTTGTCCACTCCCATGCAGATACATTCCAGCTGTTTTCTTCTAACTGCTCTTGTTCCCCACCCTTAGATAGCCTGAATATTTCTCTTAGGCATTTTTTGTTCTTCTTAGAAAAGAATAAGAAAGATAAAGGTGATTCTACTCTGGTAACTTCCCAGAGAGTACAGGAGATGCAACTCACCACTCATTGTCATTACATTTTCTCTCCTTTTCTCTCCTTATACCTCAAAGCTCTGGAAGACGTGGCAAAACACCCTGTCAGCCAACAGCTTGTGCCACAGCCATTTTTCCTTGTGACAGCTCATAAAAGGCTGCAGACTAATTCCTGCGAGAATATGTATGAGAAAATACAGAAACGCTGTCAAGAAAATCAAGAAAGAGGCAACTAATCCCCTCCCTGAGTCTGCCACAGGTCCCATTGAACAGAGCCTCTGCTGGAAGAAATGTAGAAAGGGAGCTGCCTTGATTTTCTAGGTGAGTGGCACTGAGCTCCCAGGTAGGGGTAAGGTGGAGTTTCTTTGGCTGCTGCAGCCTTTGGGATCTAGCCTTTCCATTATCCATTAAGCTAGAGATTTTGTTCCAGATATATTTTTTCCTTCAGTTTGAGGAGTAAGAGAATGGTCAAGGAAGGTGTGATCTCAGTGTGTGCCCTCAGATTCACTTCTCTTCTGCTCTGCTCTCTATGGCCATGGGGCTGACCCCTGCCTGCAGGCTGGTTCTCAGCCTCCTACAGCTGGCTTCTGCTTGGAGCAGAAGTGGTGAGCGGAAGGGGGTTGCAGGAGGAAGGGAGCTCACAGGAAGCTCTCTGCTTTGAGTGCTTCCTCTGGCATGGCTGCATATACCCTGTGACCCAGCTCCTCCTGGACAGGTCCATGGAGGTGCCAGCTACATCCTGTGACCTTGGCACTGGGCTCTGAAGACCTAATACCTCCCCTCATCTCTCTCTGCTATTGTTCATTTCTGCATTGTCACACTGTCTCCTGCTTGGCGTCCACCTCTTCTGTCACCTTTGTACTTAATTCCCTGCATTGATTTCCCTTTATTAAAAAATGATAAAGTGGTTTCCCTGTTGGACCCCGACTGCTACATGTAAGCAGTTGGGAGGAAACCAAGCATATTTAAGTATTTTTCAAGCAATAAACACAGTGAATGTTTGTTTCTAGATTACCTTGGAAATAAGTCAACTTACTTAATGCAAACATTTGGAGGCCATTGTAATTAGACCTCTGCTGTTTGAACAATGCACAGTCATTTGAAAATTTGAAAGTCAGGAAAAATATACTAGATACACGATGGGAAAAAAATGAAAAGGGCTCCCAGCATCTCCCTTTACCCTATTTTTCGGAACTCATGGGCACGACCTGCCTCATGTCTTCCCTTCCTTTGCTCTCTGTGGAGAGAAAGAGCAGGGCACAGGCAGACCTGGGCAAAGGGTGCTGGAACAGCTCAGGTTCTTTTGTTCATTTGCCTTAAGGCCGGAGTGAGTGAAAGAGATCTATTTGTGCCAGGAAAACTATATGTTGTGGTAACCAGCTCTCTCTTTTTATTTCTTGGCTCCATCAAGTCCTCAGTCTATTGGAGTCTGAGGTTTTGGTAAAAATGCAAAAACATACTTTCTATTATGATCTGCAGTTTTTTAGAGGAGAACCCTCATAAATGTTCAATACAGCTTTTATACACAGGGTGCATAAAGTGCAGTAAATATACACATGGTCATTTGTGCTTTGCTGCTCTGAAAAGCATGCTTTAAAAACTAGAATTTCAAAGCAGCCTCCTCGAGGACATTTAATTCCACCTGGGACGTGGATGGTGTGAGACCTACTGGCGGCTCAGGCACTGTATTGAATTCGTGCACCTTTAGCCACAAGGAAGGAATTCACAGCAAACCAACTCCTTAGTATAGTTCCAATAAAATCAGAAGCACCCAGGCCAGTTATAAAACAAGGCCTCCATTTATAGAAGAAAAGTGTTATAGAGGGTGATATTCCACTGCTAAAGAGGTCATCTGATTCATGTGATAACAACAGCCTGTTGGAATTTTCTGGGCACTTTTATGTGTCCTCAAACTTTCTCTGTGAACAAAATGGACACATGAGTAGTGTTCCTTAGATATCTTTTTTTTAAAAAACAAAAATGAGCATGTTCCCAACTTTATCCAAAAATGAACAAAAAAATAAAAATGTTATTGCAAGGAATATTTGTGGATATATAAAAGGTGTTTCTCATGCCCTATCTTAAGAGGTACAGGATACCGTACAATTTGAGTAAGTGCTCTTGTAGTTAAACCACCTAGAATTCTGCAGCTAGTAGGATGCTTGTGTGACAGGGTGATTTGTGGAGATGTTATTTTTTTCCCTTTTCTCGAGTTGCAAGCAGAAAGGCAGTTTTCTGTGTTCTCTTGACTCAGGGATGTTCCTATCTTGAGCCAGCTGCCTTCCCTCATTAAGGTGATTATGTCAGGGGCATGGAGGGCAGGGCAAGTGTGCACACCTTCTAACTGGCACCGCCATGACTGCGCATTCTCCCTCAAAGTGGGGAAACCAGGGCAATTCGCTTCTAGAACTGAAATGCACAATCGTGCCTTACCAGCTGAAGAAAGTTAGGTCAAGAAAAGCTCAGTGACTTGCTCAACATCACACTTAGTAGGTGGTACAGCTGGGATTTGAAATCTTACAATAAATTTAAAAATAAATGTGAAATAATTGAGCTAGCTATGATTGTTACTATTATTATTATCTTTCTATGGTAATCCTGTGTCTCTGAGTTCCATCCCTAGTCGTCATCTTCCCTTGTGTATTCCATGAAATATTAACACTTTTGGAGATGTAGAGAGCTGACATGTGCAGATCAGAAAATCATGCATATGTAAACATAATCATCACTTTAAGTACTCCATCAATCTTTCCATTTTCTTATCTTTATTTCCCATAATCAAATAATACAAGCTACCAGGATATTTTTCTAAGCTACCATCTAAACCTACCACTGAAGAATACTGTCCTCTCTCCTTCTTTACCTCCCCATCCCATTTTCCTGATCCTGGTAGAATGGTTGGAAGTAGAGAGAGTCCCTTGTTACACCATTTTTTTTTGTCTTCTTCTTTTTTTTTTTTTTCTCCTGGGGCCACACCCGTGGCATATGGAGGTTCCCAAGCTAGAGGTCTAATCAGAGCTGTAGCCACCAGCATACACCACAGCAATGCTAGATCTGAGCCATGTCTGTGACCTACACCACAGCTCACAGCAATGCTGGATCCTTAACCCACTGAGCAGGGCCAGGGATCGGGCCTACAACCTCATGGTTCCTAGTCAAATTCATTAACCACTGAGCCACGATGGGAACTCCCCTTGTTATACCATTTTTGTCATCAACAATCCTGAATTCTTATTGTCATTTGAGTTTTTTAAATTGTTTATTTATAACAGCCTAATTGAGATATAGTCCCCATACCATAAAATCTATCCTTTCAAAGTGTACAGTTCAGAGGGGGTTAGTATATTTAGTGTTGTGCACCCATAACTGCTCTTTAATTTTAGAATATTTTCATCATCCCCCCAAAAAACCCATTCAGTCCTACATTTTATAAGATACTATGGAAAATATCTAAGAAAATGATGACTGTGATTATACATGGTTATCAGGTAATCTACAGAAGAAATACCTTTAAAACCAAGCAGAAACATTGCTTGTTTATTTTAGGAAAACACCCTAGACAGCTCAAGTTCATCTATCATATGTCCCAACAATTTTATCTCCAGTATATGTGAAATAGGAATGAAAGACTAAGGGAACCAGAAGATATGTCTAAAAAAGTTCTTAGCAGCATTATTCACAATAGTCTGAAACTGAAAAACAACCAGATACTCATCAACAATAGAATGGGTGGGTAAATGAATTGTGGTTTATTTACAGAATTAAATGCAACATAGTAATAAAAATTTTAAAAACTGTAGCATGTACAAATTTCACAGAGATAATATTGCACCAAAACAGAAAATCCATACTGTGTCATTCCTTTGATAAGAAGTTCCCAAACAGGTAAAAAAGAAACTATAGTATATTTACTTAGATACAGTATATGCTGGAGTAAAAGTACAGAGAAAAACAAGGGAATGATAACTATAGATGTCAGTGCAGTGATTACCTTTGGTGAGGGGTGAGGCAGTGTGTATGGGGTGTTTCTGGGGTGCTGTTATATTTGTTTATCTGAGTAGTGGCTACCTCGGCATGTGCATTACACTATTTTATTAAACTGGATGTTTACATTTTATGGACTGTTCAGTACATATATTTAAAACATTTCAAGAAAGTAAATAATAATAATGAAGACAGTGTGGGGATTCTACCTGGTTGGCCTATATGCCTGATAAATGGGCTAGCATTTAACCTATGATAACAACCTAGATGTCAGGGAAAGTGAGAAGAAACTATCAAGGAGTCTCATAGGGAAGGCCAGCCTTACAAAGCCTAAGCCACCAAGAAAGGGACAAATTGCAACTCAGGCCAGTTTTTTCAAGCTAGGTTCCTGATACCTGAGGATCTCCGCGGAGATGCCCAGGGTTTGCCTTGGTCCAGAAAGGAATGGGCAGCTCTTCTAAATTTCCATCCTTGTTTCAAAAGCAGCTCTATTATATCTGTTTTATAGTGTTTGGTATTGTCGACTGAAAAAAATGCACATCCTAAAAGTTGAGAATTATGTTTTATTTGGCAGACAAAACTGAGGACTTAAGCTCGGAAAACAGCCTCTCAGAAAGTTCTGGGGAACTGCTTTGAAAACGTAGAGGAAGAGCCAGGATATATAGGAGTTTTGCAATAAAAACCAGGTAGTACGCACATCAAAAGATTACCATGAATTAAAGAAAACTAGATGTCTTAACAAATTGAGTGAGCTTTTCTATGTAGGGGAAGATGCAAGAATCTGGCTCAATGAAATCATTCCTTTGATAGGCACCTTAACTATCTAGGGCCAGTGTCCTGCTTTTCTCTATCCCACATCCTCTCAGGGTGCACAGCTGGGGCAGCTGCAGTGGCTGATATCTTTATAGGCTGTAACATCCTTTGTTTACTGATATGGCAGACAACATTTTTTCATCCACAGTGTATAATTTCCCTTGAAGAAAGAGTTCTTGTCTTCAAACCCACTGCTAGAATGTCTATCAATGTTATTTTATTTTTTCTCTTTTTTAATTTTTATTTTATTTTTTATAATGATTTTTATTTTTTTCCATTATATCAATATTTTAAATGCACATACTCTTCTGAGGAATACTTTCTTGAAGAATCTATTATACAGAAATATTGTAAAATGTGCAAAGATATATGTATGAGGGTATTCTCCATAATATTTTTAGTAATAGTGAGAAAAGGAAAAAAAAAAGAAACAACTGAAGTGCTAATTAATTAAATGTATCATTGTGTGTCCATGTGTGGTGAACTATTAAGTTGTCACCATAGATCGCAGCACATCTAGATGAGTTTTGCTCGGTCCTCTAACAGGCAGTGACTCTTCTTTATAATGAATATTTTTAATGCCCTTTTTAATATTGAAAATGAAATTTATAAACAACATAGCCTTCTTATACAGTTGTATTTTTAGAAGCCAATATAATATTTTAAGTTAAATATGACATAGAAATGGAAGAAAATCAACTTGTATATTAGTAAGTGTGATGGTTGATGTTAGGAGTCATTTTGACTGGGCCACAGAGTGTCCAGGTATTTAGTCAAATGTTACTCTAGTTGTGTCTGTATGTTTTTGTAAACAATATTAAAATTTTTTTTTTTTTTGCTTTTCTTAGGGCTGCACCTGTGGCATATGGAAGTTCCTGGGCTAGCAGTCAAATCAGAGCTGCAGCTGTTGGCCTTTGCCACAGCCATAGCAACACGGGATCTGAGCTGCATCTGGGACCTACGCCACAGCTCACTGCAACACTGGATTCTTAACACACTGAGAGAGGTCAGGGATCAAACCTTCATCCTCATGGATACTAGTCAGGTTTATAACCCACTGAGCCACAATGGGAACTCTGAGATTAACATTTAAATCAATGGACTGAATGATATAAATTGCACTCTCTAATGTGGGCCTCATCTAATCAGTTGAAGGCTTGACTAGATCAAAAAGGCTGACCCTTTCCTCAGTAAGAAGTAATTCCCAACAGAAAAAAGCCAATCAATCAATGGAAAAAAGGGCAAAAAACCTGAATAGACATTTCTCCAAAGAAGATATACAGATGGCCAGCAAACACATGAAAAAATGCTCAACATCGCTGATTATAAGAGAAATGCAAATCAAAACTACCATGAGGTACCACCTCACACCAGTCAGAATGGCCATCATTCATAAATCCACAAATAACAAGTGCTGGAGGGGCTGTGGAGAAAAGGGAACCCTCCTGCCCTGCTGGTGGGAATGTCAACTGGTACAGCCACTATGGAGAACAGTTTGGAGATACCTTAGAAATCTATACATAGAACTTCCATATGACCCCGCAATCCTACTCTTGGGCATCTATCCGGACAAAGCTCTACTTAAAAGAGACACGTGCACTCGCATGTTCATTGCAGCCCTATTCACAATAGCCAGGACATGGAAACAACCCAAATGTCCATCCACAGATGATTGGATTTGGAAGATGTGGTATATATACACAATGGAATACTCCTCAGCCATAAAAAAGGATGACATAATGCCATTTGCAGCAACATGGATGGAACTAGAGACTCTCATCCTGAGTGAAATGAGCCAGAAAGGCAAAGACAAATACCATATGATATCACTTATAACTGGAATCTGATATCCAGCACAAGTGAACATCTCCTCAGAAAAGAAAATCATGGACTTGGAGAAGAGACTTGTGGCTGCCTGATGGGAGGGGGAGGGAGTGGGAGGGATCGGGAGCTTGGGCTTATCAGACACAACTTAGAATAGATTTACAAGGAGATCCTGCTGGGTAGCATTGAGAACTTTGTCTAGATACTCATGTTGCAACAGAAGAAAGGGTGGGGGAAAAACTGTAATTGTAATGTATACATGTAAGGATAACTTGATCTCCTTGCTGTACAGTGGGAAAAGAAAAAAAAAAGAAGTAATTCCTCCTACCTGGCTGTCTTCAAACTAGGAAATGTTTTTGTTTTGTTGCGTTTTTTTTTTTTTTTTTTTTTTTCCTGCCTTTGAACTTGAACTGAAACATCAGCTCTTCCAGGTTTTCAAGTTGAAACTGTACCCCTGGCTCTTCTTGTTCTCCTGATAGCAAACTCACCCTGCAGATCTTGGGGCTTGTCAGCTTCCATCATCATGCGAGCCAATTTCTTATAGTATATCTCTTCATAGTAATTAGGAGAAACTTTATTAATATAATATCTGTTTAATTATGTAAATCTTTAGGCACAGGTAAGAGAATACTGTCAATGTTTTGAGGCAATGCCTACAAAGGCAGACCAACAGTCATGTCAGTATGATTTGAACAAAAGAAAAATGCAAACTTACTTTTCACTAATTGTATTTGCTGAAAGCTTCAGGAAAGGCATGTCTATTAAACTATGCAAAAATACTTTCTGTTCACCAACATAAAGTTCTTGCCTCAAATAATTATGAGAGGGTTTTTCACCTCCATAAATGGCTGATGAGATATTTAAAAGTCATACAGCAGGCTGAACAGTGTTTCATTGTGTGGGGCCGGTATGAATGTTGCCCACTCAATGCCTGTGGTATCCTCCAATCATCTGAAACCCGAACCACCTTCATGTATTTCACTATGGCCAGTACAGCCTTCAGTGAGAACCACTGAGCCTTATGGAAACTTTCCAAAATGATAATAGTGCGTGTGTCTGTGTGTGTGTGTGTCTGTGTACAGTATCTGTTCCCTAGGGCTGCTGCAACAAATCACCATAAACTTGGTGGCTTAAATCAACAGAAATTTATTCTCTCACTGTTCTGGAGGCAGAGATCTGAAATCAAGGTGTCAGCAGAGTTGGATCCCTCTGGAGGCTGTGAGAGAACATCTGGTTTCATGCCTAGTTCTGGTGGCTGCAGACAGTCCTTTTTGGGCTTATAGATGCATCAGTCCCATTTCTGCATTGGTCTTCACATGGGTTTCTCTCTATGTGTCTCTGGTTTCTTTTCTGCCTCTTATAAGGGAACTCATCATTGAATTTAGGGCCCTCCCTCATCCAGGATGATCTCAGCTCAAGCTCCTTAGTCACAACTGCAAAGTCCCTATTCCAAATAAGATCACATTCTGAGGTTCCAGGTAGACATGAATAGCAGATTGCTAATTTAATAATTTTCATCATTGAAGAAATCTCTCTTCTTTGCCATATACAGAGGACAAGGATATTGTGGGCAATGATAGAGAGTCTTTTTTTTTTTTTTTTTAAATCAGCTGGCACCCACTTAGAGAACCACTTAATGAGAATAAAGCTTAGGTGCAGCAGAGCTATTGTCTTGTATTTTTACGCTTGGTGTGTTTAAGGAGAAAGTATCACCAACTCACTGAGAACACCTCCTCCCAACTGTGGGGAAGAAAACACAACTCTGACTTTTAAAGGGACAACTGTAATGGAAGCAAGGGCCAGCAGGTACTGCCAACATAAGAGCAACCAGTCTTCCTGCTGCGGGAGCAGAACTGCCATTGCTGGGGCATCCCGGCAGAGAAGCCTTGTGAAAAATGATAGTTTTTCTTTGAAACTTGTAGGTAAGAAAAAAAAAATTTATACCAATAAACTAGTACAAGTGCAGAATAGGCCGTTTCAAAATTGGGGCAAACTTATACGGCATTATTTGGGATAGAAAACATTTTAAATTGGAAAAGGGAGAGGGAAATCACTCTCTTTGAGTTTTGGAACTAATAGATTTTTTTCTTCCATGGTTCATTTCCTGCTTATCTGTGTATTGCAGCACATCCTACCCCCATCAAAAGTGACTTCAAATCAAACACATGCGAGGGCAGTTTGGAATCAAAGCTACAGGTACACGGTTATGCTGAAAGGCAAATAACATATTCTAGGGTTCATGATTTGCTTTCAATTTTCCATGCTTTGGTGCATGAATGAAGTTGGGTTATTTTAAAATTATTCCCAAGAAGTCCTTTTTTAAATATTTAAGCTACAGAGTTCAAAGTGCATATACCATTTTAATTCTGCTAAAGTAAACCATACCCATGTGAACTTGAAAAGATCTAGACTTTTATTTTGATGTTGATTATTTATTAAGAAGTCAAATAGTCATCTATTTAATCAAAGGGCATTTTCTCCAAATTGCTTCCATCCATTGTCCTTACCATGAAAGACTGATTGTGCTTTGAACTAGGCTCTTACTTTTTTTTTTTTTTTTTTTCATTATGGAAGAGATAAAGAAAAATTCTTATAAAAGAACCTTCACATCAAAGAATCACCTCCTTAAAACATTTTCCTTTTAAACGTGTTGGCTACATGCCTACATCTGTTTGTAAATTGATATGTAGGCTTTTTTATGTACATTTGACATTACTGAACATTTTCAAAGATAAAAATATCAATAGATTGGAAATGAACTTGAGATAAGGAATTGTATAGAAAAGGCTGTGACTTACGGCTAGTTGTTTTCTTGTATCTTTGCATTTAGGTGTGTCATAGCTTTCTATTTAATCTGAGATTGAGTTTTTAATAATTGTTAACATAAAAATACAGTCAGAAGTGGCCAAAACCAAGGTATAAAAAGTACCTAGAAATCCAGGATTGACTACAATATTTAATGTAAACACCCCGATGAACCCATTTTTGGTTATGCCCGATTAGACTCTAGAACTTCATTTTAGAAAACAATAGAGATAAAAGACAGAGTGTGCACACATTACATATAGGGATACAAAAGAGAGGAATAGTGATTTTTTTTTTCCCTTACCTGACACCCCAGGAGAAGGAGAATTTTGAGAATTGCGACTGAAGTTTGGGGAAAAAAACATAAAGTGGCAGAGACGGGCCAACAGACCTTAAACATGAGGACATCTAAAATTAAAATGTAAGTTCTTCCTTTATCTCTCTCGGAATTTTCCCCATTATCATCAAATCTTTCGCATGTCAGGCAGTTATCATAGTGCTGCGATAGGACTACTTTGGGGAATGAAGCAGAGGGCTTCTTCTAATGTGGAGCATAGATGCCAAGAGGGCTAAGGAAGCCAGAAGAGGTGGTAGGATCAGTGGAGCAGAGTGCTTAACCAGGAGCAGGAATTCAAAACAAAAGGAGACCTTTGAATGCAAACACTCTGGTCCAGGGATCCTTAGAAACCCTAGGAAAGGATATAGGTAGAGGTAGCGGTGATGGAATCGCACTGCCCAACTCATCCTTCCACATGAACAGCTGTAGGTCATAGTTGATGTACAGCCTTCAGCTACCTCACCTTAGAGCCATATGGCACCCACACCCACGCCTTGCTCCCCTCTTGCTCCCAGCCCCTGACTGAGCCCCTGAGTGAACATGGTGTGGGGACTTGAACTGGGCCAGGCCTGCCCCACGCAGGACTCTTCCAATGGTACCTTTTCCCGGTGCCTCTCCATCAGTCCTGCCAAAACTATCTCTGAAGTCCCCTGAGATCCGAGCCTCTTCCTACCCTTCTTTTCTCTCTCCTTTTGCAAGAGTCACACTTGCATCTATGTTGCAGTCTTGTTCTTAGATGGCTGTGGGGTGAGAATGCTGAACCCTAAACACTTGATGTAAGTCCCCAGAACTTGTCCCTTTGGGGAAAGAATCAGCAAAGAGACTGAGAGTAGTGAGGCAAATAAGTGCTTATTAAGGGAGAAAGCAGTACAGGCAGGCCCAGTGGGGCTGGGGGGCAGGCAGCCGTGGTGGGGGGAATGTGTGCAGGGAGAGAGACAGAGACAGAGAAAAAGAGCAAGAGAGGAAGAGAGTGACATGTGCTTTGGATGTGGTTTAAATCACTTGTATGGGGACAGTCCTTCTGGGCTCCCTCTGGCCAATCATCTTGCTTCATCTGGCTTTGGCCTGACCCTGGGACCTCCCCTGTGCAGGAGCATCTTTTAGGCAGGATGGATTCTAGCATGAGCCTTTCAGGGAAGTTGACAGGATGTACTGCGGTCTGGTACCCTTCTTTTCTCTGACCCCTGAGGACCTTTTCTGTGAGTGTGTAGGTCTGAAGGCCTCTTTGACCTCAAGAATGAGAAGTAGGTGGTCTCTATATTTTATCCAAGGAGGACACAGCTTCTCCTTGCTCCTGCCATAATCTATCTTGAAGTTATCTGTCCACAGGGAATAGACAGCAGTTGCTCAGCCTAGGGTGCATCTGTCTTCTGCTTAATTCTGAAAGTTCTCCATACCTACTCCTGTGCCCTTCCCTGTATCCTTCTGCCAGTAAATTTCGCACATCTAATACATCTCAATGTCTGTTTCTTGGAGGATCTAAGAGTGATATCAAGTGGTATCAATGTTTGTTTCTCAGAGGACAGGTGGTATCAAGAGTGGGCACTGAGGGAGTTCCTGTAGTGGCTCAGCAGTTAGCAAGCCCAACTAGCATCCATGAGAATGTGGGTTCGATCCCTGGCCTCACTCAGTGGGATAAGGATCTGGCATTCTGTGAGCTGTGGTGTAGGTCGCACACGCAGCTCAGATCTGGCATTGCTGTGGCTGTGTTGTAGGCCAGCAGCTGTAGTTCCGATTGGATCCCTAGCCTGGGAACCTCCATATGCCACAGGTGTGGCCCTAAAAAGCAAAAAGACCAAAAAAAAAAAAAAAAAAAAAAGAAGTTGGCACTGAGAAAGCTGACAATACGATGGAGCTTGGGTCTGGCTCACCCACTGTCTGCCTGACATAAAGGATCCTTTATATGTGAAGTCAGGAAGGCAGTGTACAGACTCTGGGATGAGGTGAGAGCCCATTTGCTGAAGATTTCCCCAGTGGTGACCTTGGAAAATGTCCCAGTGGTAAGAAATACTCTTGAGAGTGCAATGATTCTGGCATGTGAAAAATGGCAGGGGCTAATGCCTAGAGGAGTGGAGTTGCCTTATTATTACAAGCTGTATTGACATCCTATGATGGGATAACGAGACATTGAGGGCAGTTAACAAACCATCGAAGGCTAAGTGTGAGAGCCAGGGGGCCTCTTTGACAGCTTAAGAAGAGAGCTTTAACTTTGGAAGTGGAAGAGAAAAACAGCTGAGCAGCAGAGAGAAGCTAAGATTGGCCCAGGAGCTTCAGAGTTACTTAAATGCTCAGACAAGGCAGGTCTTTCTTGCTAAAGCCAGGGCTCCAGTTGGAAACACCTGGGACTTTGAATGCTCAGGGCTTACAGTGGTGGCCCTACCCTCTCTGCCAGGGAGCTGTCACTCCTTGCTGCAAGATAAGACCACACTCCTCACCTGCAAGGCAATAGGTGCTCCCCTCAGCAGCTTCTCTCTCTACCTTTCCTGAGAGATAACTAGGGTTAAATCTCCACAGGACCTGGCTGGGGAAGTGCTGGGGCTGATAAGGGAGGGGAGAAATTACACCCTATAAGAGTTTTAGGAATTAGCTAGCATGTACCATGAAGAACGAGAGGATTACCCTAGGACTGGATTTTGAGGGTGCTTGCTCAAGCGAGTTGGAACAAAAGAATGGGTAAGCAAGACCTTACTCACTTTGGGGCTCTCTCTCATGACACACAATGGATCAATTGATCACTCTGCTGAGGAGGCCCCGGAAGGTCAGGCAAACTCACTGTCAGGGCGGCTCTTAGAAGGCTAGAGAAAGTGATGGCTGGCACCAAGGGAAGTGGGAAGGCCTGAGTTCTTCTGGTGGTTCAGAGAGGAGACCAAAACAGAATGAAAAGGCCGATGGAGTGAGTGTACAGGAATGGATATAGTAGTGATGCTGGAAAGATGTTACCGGAATCCGGGTTCTTGTTCACACAGTCGAAGAATGAACTCCGTGAACACACAGGAAAGCAGATAGCTTCAAGGACTCCTGGGAGGGGAGAAAAGAACCCCCTTCTCTATTGTCCTATAGGGGTTTTTATCCCTTAAAGGTGCGGGTGTACCAACATGGGGTCCAGAAAGATGTGGTTTTCTTCCATTGGCCTTGCCCAGTTACCTATAGCAGTCCTTGTCCAATAGGAGTTTTAGGAGGTGGAAAAGTCCCCTAAGTTTTATGATTTCCTTGTCCTTCTCTTTCCTTAGACTGTGTCACCCTTCTTCTCTTCTCATTCCTTTTCTATCAGTTGAGGAGTAGGTTAGAGATTAAGGTCCATGTGGGGAAGGCACATTAGTAAACAAAGCCTGTGGGGAAGGCACACTTCCTATAATAAAACAAGGCCTGTGGGGAATTACTCTCTGGAGCCCTTAAGCCACAAATGTTCATCAACAGCCATATCGAAGAATGCATCGAAGCCCATGCTCCTACACGGACTCCCTGAGTTAGTATTCTGCCTCGGCAGGGGAGATTGAAGGCTGTACGTCTGAGCTGCTGCATCTTCAGATCTTTCTTTTTTTTTTTTTTTTTTTTTTTTTTTTTTTTTTTTATTTTCCCACTGTACAGCAAGGGGGTCAGGTCATCCTTAGATGTATACATTGCAGTTACAGTTTTTTCCCCCACCCTTTCTTCTGTTGCGACATGAGTATCTAGATCTTTCTATTCACATGGAGGCCACTCTTCACTAGGGTAGTTCCCAGCCAGTAACTCAGTGTACGTCGTGTGGGTACCAGAGCCATCGTGTGGGTACCAGAGTCGAGCCTGCCCAGGGCTGGCCCCCTCAATTAGGCCACCTTTGCTCAGAGACTCTCGGGAATAGCTGAGGGTTTCTCAGAACTGCACCGCAGTTTAGGGTCTTCCTACCCAGTTGCTCTTTTCCCTCTCAAGTCTTAGCTCTGCGCTGTGGTCTTGAGGCTCCCTCCTTCCTTCATTCTTCACAAGCATTTCTGCCAGTGAATCTCTTGGCACGTCTGACCTCCTTTTGGTCTGCTTCTTGGAGACTGTGAACTGCCAAAATACATCGCTTGGTTACATGGGATAAGTTTTTATTGACTGCTTTATTTCCTGAGTATTGGTCACACTTTCCTGTGTCTGCCCTTGTCTAGTAGTTTTCCTTGGAATCTGGACTTGATGTATGGAAGCAGCTCTGGATTCTGATTTTTCTACCCCTTGAAGGTTGTTATTGTTGCAGTTTTGTTAATTTGTTTATTCCTCTGTTTAGGAGTTTGCCTGGCTAGGTCTGTGAAATCTGTCTCCTCTGTGGTAGGTAGTTGCCGACTTCTCTGCTGACCGTCTCTAGTTTTTTAAAATAGTCTCGTGTTTATTCCTTGAAGTCACCCGTGTGTTTGCATTGCTTGGGTCAGACCTTAGGTTGGATAGAGGTTGTGTTCAGCTGCTTCAAACCAGTAAGGTGGACATCTGGCTTCTAGAACGGTGAGGAAAATAATATTTTGGAGTTCCCCTGTGGCTCAGTGGTTAAGGAACCCAACTAGTATCCACGAGGATGCGGGTTCGATCCCTGGCCTCACTCAGTGGGTTAGGGATCTGGCGTTGCCATGAGCTGTGGTGTAGGTTGCAGATGAGGCTCAGATCCCACGTTGGTGTGGCTGTGGCTGTGGCTGTGGCTGTAGCGTAGTCTAGCAGCTGTAGCTCTGATTCAACCCCTAGCCTGGGAACTTCCATATGCTTCTGATATGGCCCTGAAAAGCAAAAAAATAAATTTATTTTTTATTTTTTATTTTTGGTCTAGCTCTTGGTGGGAGATAGATGTATGTGGGGAAAGGGCATGGCATTCAAAGTTCATGCCATTTTTAAGTGTGCCCAGGCTTTTACTTTCTGCTGGGCTCTTTTGCATATCCTCTGCACATGTGCTCTGCTTGAGGGTTGGCCAGACATCTGGAACTCATTTGGGTTTTCTCCAGGGTCTGCTGCACATTCACACAGTCAAGCAAGGGATATACCTTCTCCAAAGATGACTGACCACTTCAGGCTAGCAGAGCCCACGAGCCTTCCCTGTGCACACCATCATCATGCTCATCTCTCACTGGCAACACGGCTGCGTGCAGGCTTTTCCCAGCACTCCCAATTGAGGGAGCCCCTTAGCCAGTCAAAGAGAAGCTGCTGGTTCTTAAGGCCAGCCCTGTTCAGGAAACTCTCCTTGTCAGCAGGGCTGGGGGAGGGGTGGGAACACCCAGATTCCCTGTTCCTACCCAGGAAGTTAAGCAGATTTCCAAGTATAAATGCTTCTCAGATTTTTCCATGCTCTTGTTCATTTCCAGACTATTGAAAATTGATTTTCTTTCTTTTCTTTTTTTTTTTTTTTTGATCAATTTTGTCCAGATTTCTGCTCAAGGGAAAGGACTTGACAATCTCCTCACTTGCTTTAGCTGAACAATAGCTTCTTAATTTTTATTTCTGACTCCAGCCTTTCTCCCCTCCAAGCTCCATCCTGAAATCTAAGTGATCATTTTAAAATACAAATATGATTGTCTCCTTCCTATAATTTATATCTTTCCATGCCTTTCCATTTTCTCTAGAATAAACTCCTTATAAGACTCAACATGGAGTTCCTAAGTGGCCTAGGAGTTAAAGATCTAGTGCTGTCACTGCTGTGGCTCAAGTTCGATCCCTGGTCCAAGAATTTCTGCATGCCGTGGGCATGGAAAAAAAAAAAAAAAAAAAAAAAAGGCTGAACATAATCTAAGGCCTTCCTTTTACCAGTTTTCCATGTCTTTGCTCAGATCAGACTAGATATCACATGCCACACTTTCCAGTATCCCTGCACTCAGGATATGTCTTTCTCCTTACAACACTCATACCTGCCTCAGACTCTTTCCTTCTTCTTTAAGCCCTGGGTCTTATTGACCTGACTGACTCCTATTCATCCTTCAGATTTCTGCTTAGATATCATTTCCTTCCAGGACCACCCTTCCAGCACCTGGCTCCATTCTAGGTTTTGGTGCCTTTGATCTGTGTCCCCATAACTGGCTGTACTTTCCCTTTGCTAGATGGTATCTCACAATTGATGTCACTGCTGTTTAGTTATTTCCTCCACTAGACTCTAAATTCCATGGGTATGGAGACTACTGCTAAGTGTTTACTGATTTTTTCTTAGCACTGAGACCTGTACTTGTTAGACTCTGCAAAACACTTATTAAATGATAACAAACAACTAAATGCCTGATCAAATCAGGAGTCAGCAAACTTCTCCTGTTAACAGCCTGGGAGTAAATATCTCAGGCTTTGTGATGATAAAGTCTCTGTTATAACTACTACTCAACTCTCCTGTTTTAGTGGGAAAGCAGCCACAGAAAATTTGAGGAAAAGGCATAGGCTTTGTTTCAGTAAAACTTTATTTATGAAAACTAGTGGCTGGCCAGGGGTTGTAGTATACAAATTCCAGGATTAAATAAATGAGTGAATGCATAAATGACGGCTGATTATGAAATATTTCAATGGACTGAACTCAACTCTAAGTTGTAGCTCTTTTGTAAGCAGTTTAAACTTATTTTCTCCACCTTTGGTCTAACCAAGAAAAAAGTAAAGTATTTTCCACATAACAACCTACCAGCAGAAATAAAAATTATGATGTTTTATATTTTAATAGAAAACTTGGGTCAGCAGGAGATGTTGAATTCTTTCTCTCTCTTCCTTTAGTCTGTCTTTTCTTGCTTTATATTATTTCGTATAATCCAAGACACAGTTTCGTCAAAGAAATCAAGATAATTAACACAGCTAAATGGCAATTTGTGCAGTGTGCTGAGTGTAGTCATAAAGAACTATGAAGAAATATGCCAGTTAAGAATATCATCAAAAAATGACAGTTTGACATTTTGAAACTTTATCTATTAGGCATTATCTTTGTTATTTTATCGAGTTAGTGTTTTGCATTAATGCGCTTACTTTTTTAGAAAGGTAGTTAATTAAGAATTGGTGCATTATTAGATGATGCCTACTCTTTAAAAATCACTGTATTCTGTTCTATGAATTTGCATGTATAATTATGAATAAAAACTACTCTAGTTAGGACATATTTTTGTGATTACCAACAATTACACAGTTTTGTGAAGATAATTCATTATATTCTTTATAAAACTGAATTAATATTTCCAAAGGTATCAGGCATTTGTCCTAAATGTACATACAGAAGGAAGCAAAATATTGGAGTTAAGCAATAACACCTGAATACACATTTGATTTATGCACTTTAAAAATTAACATACTCTAATTTCATTTTCACAAAGTCTTTTTGTCGCTTAAGAAATAAGGCATCTTATTCAAGATTTTTATCGAATTTTTTTAATGAAAGAAAAATTATTTTTAATTGCTTCTTATGATTTTTCAAGATATTCAGATGAAACCTTTTTCTACCAAGGAACATACAGTGAGAGTTTATGTAACTAGGATTTCATTATTGGAGAAGAGAAAAACTGGATGTTATGTTTCTGAAGTCATTCTCTACTCTTGGGGAATTTTGAAGAAAGATTAAAAGGGAAGAAGAAGAATTTATCAAACAATCTTGCTTTTGGCTAATCTCAAGTAAAAAGCCAATGATCTTACATTTACATCATGTATTCCAGGATCAACTGATTCACTATAGGTGGCTGAATTGGTGATTTGTTTTATCTTAGTAGTTCATTTAATTGTACTCATTAAAGCATAGTGAAAGTCTGTTTTAAAAACTCAGCAATTACTCCTGAGAAATTGCGTAAACAAAAACTATTTCTCTCAGCATGAGATTCAATAAATACATTAAGATTAAGGGTTTCTACTTAAAGGGGGGTCACATGTTTACACCTGCATTCGAAAGTATCTGAGAACCAAATGGAACTGTATCTGCGTAAACCCAGCAACACATAGAGCATTACAAGTAACTTCCTTCTTGTAAGAGAATCTGAGTACCCCCGAATTGAAATAATGTTCCTTATCTTACAATGATATTTTTGAAGTGTCTCTTTTAATAGGTGTTATTCTTTAAAAAAAAAAAAAAGGAATTCTATGCTCAAATATATTGGGATATCCTCTGTTAAACAGAATAAAGTACTTGGCTTTCTTTCCTAAGGGACTTCTCTGATCCTTGAATATGCTAAAATGTACCCTAGACTGTCTAGGAGAGGTGAATGCTATATATCTTTCAAACTTTTTACCATGGAACACCATTTTCCTCTAAATACCCATTAACATGATGAAGAATCAGTCCTTTAAAAAATAAGGTCGGAAAACCCTTTCATATCATGTCTTTCTAAATGAGCCAATTATGGAAACACATATTCTATTATTTTTTTCTGACACCTTAAAAAAATTTGTACTTATAGAAAAGTTATAAGAACAGTATAAGGAATTCCTATTTACCCTTGACTCAAATTTCTCAGTTTGCCATGTTATTACTTTATTCTCTGTCTTTCTTCCTATGTCTCTCCCTTTTTTCTTCCCCATGTTGGTAGTTAGCTAGTTACTTACCCACCTATCTACCTATAACCTAGTCCTTCATGAACCATTTGAATGTAGTATTTTTTATTCCCCAGTGACCAGCACAGCACTTGAAACATGGTAGAGAGTCATTACAGGATCGGTGATTAATGAATGACCTCTTTGAAATTTTGTATAAGCAAGGTTCAGTTCATAAGGCAATCTTGGAATAATAAATATGAAGTCTTTATCGGTTATAAAAAGCCAAGTGAATCAATCTTACGGTTTCTGAATTTCAACATTAGAAAATTTCCATACCAAGAATTAGAACAAATACCTGACTATATTTTCTTTTTCTGAATTATTAATGTGCTTATGTGGTGAACCAAAGCCAAATACTTTGCCTTCTATTTCAGTCTGGGACATATATGTTCAGCCCTGTGGTTTCAAACCAACTGGTACACTTACTTACTGATTGAATTAAACATGCACAATCCACTGAGTCACTGAATTCTGTTAGAAAGATCTTTGGGGGGGATCCTTTTTTTTCAGTGTATAACTCTTATTTTCTCCTTCAGTTTTATTTCTCTATATAGACTACATTTTCTACTAGTATTGAAGTTCAGAGAGACTTGCTTATTTTTCTCAGGGAAAACAAAAACAATGTAACATTGTTTGGTTACATCCAAACAAGTTACAGCTTAAAACCAATCTTGCTTGTCAGCTTGGAAAATAAGAATGTGCTAATTAGAGGCTAGTATGGGACTCCTATGAAATGTGGTTTATTTGACTTTAAGAATGCTAAGTAAATGCTAAAAGAATGTTAAAGGCTAATTATATGAGGTGCCCAAAGTACTCCATCCAATTCATTGAGGCAGAAGGTAAAATAATAGTTTCCAGGGACAGGAAGGAAAGGGAAATTGAGAGTTATTGTTTAATGGATAGAAGTTTGGAGAGAAGAAACCTTTCTGGAGCTGGACAGTGATGACAGTAGCACAACAATGGGAAAGCACCTAATGCCGCTGAACTGTAAACTTAAAAATGGTTAAAGTGGTGAAATTTATATTATGTATATCTTACTATAACTTAAAAAAAAAAGAAAGCTAAAAGCTATGGAAGAATTTCTATTTGCCATTCTTTTGGTTTTTGAATTCATACCATTGCGATCATATGTTTTTTTGTCTTTTTTTTTTTTTTTTTTTTTTTTTTTTTTTTAGGGCCGCACCCACAGCATATGGAGGTTCCCAGGCTAGGGGCTGAATCAGAGCTATAGCTGCTGGCCTACAATGAAGCCACTGCAACCTTGGATCCGAGCGGAGTTTGTGACCTACACCACAGCTCACAGCAATGTCAGATCCTTAACCCACTAAGCAAGGCCAGGGATCGAGCCCATGTCCTCATGGATGCTAGTCAGGTTCGCTAACCTCTGGGCCATGACAGGAACTCTTTTTTGTGGTTATATTTGCCTACAGAAAAATCAAACTTTACATATACTCTTTTCTTTTCATAAGATATATTTACTTGGTAACGTTTCTACTTCCAAAAGAGAATGTGGTGGGTGAGGTGGGAGGTGAGCATCATTTGGATGCTCAAGTGTGTGGTATGTGCCCTGAAACTGTGAACACATTTGTTGGTTTATACCTAGGAAAAGGCAGAAAGGCTGAGAATGGGAGGTAACTGGGCTCCCACCAAAAGCTAGGCAGGAAGGGTCTTCCTCTTGCAGTAAAGGTGGATCCAACCAGAGAGAGCAGGCCTGGGGTTCCATAAAATGAGGGATTCCAATAGCCAACAGCAAAAGTCTGTGAGGAATGGCTATTATTTGTAATTGCTGTGAAATACTGAACTATTTCCTCAATTATGTCTTCATTTTTAAAAGTTCCACTTTGTGAGATAAGTTTTTATCTGTTTTTTTTTTAATGTTCCCCTCCTCCTGTTCACTCATATCTAATATCCGTCTACAAGTCCAATGTCAGCACTTTTTGGATTACTGCTTATTTTTGAGTGGTGCTAATTTCTGTTTAGAGAATAATGTGAGGAAGAAGCAAGAGGCATAATGTGAGCAGTCCAGAGCCTTGCTGGGGGTTTATCTTAAGGGCCATCTCATCAGTTTGGTTTTTTCCTTTGCCCTGGGAGCGTGTTGCTCTTAGCTTTCGGTGTTCAAGGGCAAAGATGTCCTGATCTGCCCATTGCTACCTTCTCTTCTTCTCTTAACCCAATTTTACAACCTCTAGCTCCATAGACTAAAAGTTAGATTTTTGGCATGTGGAAAAAGACTATAGTGCACATTCCCCTTCAGCAGCAACCAGATTCCCTGTCTTTCTCCCTCTAATCAAAGGATTGGGATATGCCTTTCAGGATTAAAACACCGGCTTTAAGGGAAATCTATTTGTAGCTCAGGGTCTGCAGAGGTATGGGCTAGAGCCCGGCTTCCTTTCTAGCCTTTGGCCACCGTCCACAGTATTTCATAGATAATGCTTCACAGTTTGCCATGCAGGTTGTGACTACCTCCTTATTATGTTGTCAGTCAAGCTTCATTTTTGTTGTTTACATTTGTAGACAACAGTCCTAGAGAGCAAAAGTGTAAGATGTTACTTGAAGGAATTTCTGGATCTCTCTGCTAAATCCAATCCTGAATATGCCACAGAAGTAAGAGAGAAAATGATGGTTTTTTTTTTTTTTTTTTTTTTTTTTAATACTGAAAGAACTGAGAAGTCTCTGAAGAGACAGAACTTGGCTGGGTTCCAGGTTCCCTCTGCAATAAGAGCCTAGAAAGGGAAGGGGCAGGGAGCCCAGATGGAAAATAGCATGGGTATAAAGCAGAGCCCTGAATGGTGCTTGCCTTCTGTGTCGCAACTTGAGGCAGAAAAAGAGAAGCCCAGATTAGTGTGAGTAAGACAGCCATAATCTTTATGTCCAGGGGAGATAGGGAGGGAGGACTAAAATCAATGCAGACACTTGAGCAGGCCTTGGGCTTTTCAACTTCTTCAACCTTTCTCCCACTGCAAGAACTACTAGTTATAAGTGAGGGGGACAGCTCTCAGAAAAGGAGAGCGGTGGAGTACAGGGATGAGCAGGTAGCAGGGAGGGGATTGGTGGCTCATCCGGGGAAGGGCAGACTGCACAGTCTTTCATCTTCCTTCTTTTATGCATCCCCTTTAAGACTGGAGCAAGAATAGAGCTTCCCTAACATTGATTCTGCTCAACACAGGGTTGGAGTCTGGATCAGCAAAACATGGCAATAAAATAAGAGGTTAAAGATTGGAAGGGGAGAAACTAACAGTCAGCATTTGAAAATAAGATGATACACATTTTTTAAAAAGCTGAATCAGTTGAGAAACTGAGAATAAGAGAGTGTAGCAAGTTTCCTGCACCCGTACTGTTTCTTTATGTCAGTGCAGCCAACTAGAAAATGCATTAGAAATCCAGGCATCATCCACAAGGGCATTTAAAAACCTGTAAAGTATATAGTTTACATAATAAACAACTTTATTATTTTTCTTCTACCATTCCCTTTCTATTTTATAGTGGTATTATAATGTGGTTATAATGATTAACATTAAAGTGGAGTTCATAATTTCCTGAATATCAAGGCAGGATTGTTACTGAACTAGCAGAAAAATGGAAATAATCAAACAAAAATTTACAAAACTTTTATGGAAAAATTTTTAAAATACTTTCATAGGACATAAAAGAAATATTAAAAAGTCATACCATGTACACCAATGGGCAACAATATTGTAATGATACCAATTATTTCAAAATCATTCTATAAACTTAACATGATTTTAATAAAAATCCTAGAGTGTTTTTGAGCTCATAAAAATACTAGAGTATTTTTGAGGCTTTTATAAAATCTATTCCGAAATGTATGTGGAAAAATTAAAATCCACAGATAAAATCCTACAGTGACTTGTCTTATAATGGGAACCAGATTCTCAGTGTTTTCAAACTTAATCTATGTGAATAACCAATCCTAAATTCCCAATTTATTCCTTGAGGGTTTGCAACCACTTATGGTACCAATTACTACATAGACCAGCCTTCTTATTTGCCAGCAACAGAACCCTCTCTATTTTGAGCAGAAAGGGGTTTTATTAAATGGTGTGCATAGTTCACAGAATCATTGGGAGGGCACACGAAACAGACTAGGCTGAGCATCCATGTCTGCCTTCAGTACCTGCTTCAGCTCAGCATTTGTACACACTCCTCTTCCTCACTCTCAAATTTGAAGCAACTGCATGCTCCAATCCAATGAAACTACATTCATACAAACAAAATGTACTCAATTTCCCCCCAAAAGGATATGCCAACACCTCAGCATTGTTAAAACAACAAGAGCTAATTTATACTCATTAAATTATCAAAAATAGAAAGGTATCAAATATTAATAAGACTGTGGAGAGACAAAAAATCTATCTGTGTTTTGTTGGTGGGTGTGTAAACTAGCCTGGCTGTCCTAGAGAACAAGAGTAGTTCCCAGAGTAGTCAGTAAAATTAGGTGTGTATACCTGACCTTGAAAAACTACTCCTGGATCCATAACCTAGGGAAACACTGTTACATATCCATGAAGGACAGTGCAAAGATCTTATTACAGTGTTGCTTGTTGTATTGGAGAGTTAGAGGGCACTATGCAATGACAAACAGAAAGTGACAAATGCACACCCTGGACTGTGTAATAGTCAGAAATATTTGATTTGCATTTGATGCTCAGAGAATAAGAGGGGTAGATCTTAAAAGCATAATGTTGTTCCCAAAGTAAGAAACAATACAATATCTTTACCACAGTGCCATTATCTCAGTTAAAACATGTGCATTGTATAAGTATCTATTTCATACATATGGACACATATCAAGCACTTTGGAGAGGAGGACTATAATGTAGCAAATAGGAGTAGGAATAAGGAATCAAGTAGAGAAAAAAATATTTTAAATGATGGGCCTGTGTGCTTGGATACATAATAATGTACCTGCATAGACAAATAGAGTTAGTTCAACTTTGCACCTGAGAGATTTGCGTGTGATTTTTTTTTTTTAATGGGGAGGTGTTCTGTGATTATGGCATCCGTTTCTCCTAGTTAATCATAATAATTAAAAATTCAGAAATTGCTCTGAAGGTGCAGATGCTTTTCACTTTCAAATGTAATGTTGACTCATTTATGTCTCTAAGGAAACTTCCACCAAATGCTTCAGTCTTATTCATCTCCAAGCTACTTATTTTCTTGATACCATCTAATCTTGGCAAAAGAAAGGGGGAGGTTAGAATAATCTTTCAGAACTTTGAAAATGGTTCTAATTGCTCTACATTTAGGCAAAGTTACTGGTTCCATAATAGCTATTTAGAGCTCTTTTTGGAAAGCAGACAGCCATTCCAGGCTATAAAGGTAGTTTCATGGAAATGTTCCTTTTGACAGAAGGAAGACATTGGAGAATTCATATGCTATTTTAGCTGACTCTGTGATTGCAATCACACAAATCGCTACATTCCAGAGAGATCCCATGAGCAGAAGGTTTTTCCATTTCAGTCTTTCAAGGTAAAACATTATCTTTTCATTTTCTATATACTCCAGAGTATCAAGAAATGATGAAATGTAAGCCATAATTACAATAGCATTTCTAAGTCTTCCTCGATGGTCAGAGGTAAGAAAAGGAAAGAGGAAGATAATTCTTTTGTTCTCAGTAACATTAAAATGCCTATTCAGATAAGAAAAAGAAATATATTGAATTGGCTTCCCTTTGTTCAACTGTTGTAACCTCCTGCAACCTCATTGCCTATTTCACCCCAATATGAGTTAGTGTTATAGAGCAAGATAATGACTGCCTTCTGTAAGCCTGTAGAGTGCTGTATGGCTGGAATTGGTTGGTGCAAAGAATTGGAATAAAATTAGAAGGTGAATGGACTGTAGATTTGTCAGACAGATTTCCAGCTGTTCAATCTGGCCTTCTGTTCCTTTCGTTGGTACTTTTATTTATTCACATGTAACAACATGAGGCAGCAGATAGTATAAACAGTGAATATCTCTTGGGCCATTCAATTTGGCTTTATATTTTCTGCTCTGCTAACTGCTGGTCACATTTCTGGTCCATCTGGGTGGTCTGATTTAAATGCAGAGTATCATATGAGGGATGGCCAGAATGGGTACCTCAAGTGAAAGCTTCATTCAATGATACAGTTTGCTCAGAAAACTCTAGCCTGGGAAACCCAGCTTCCCGAGGACTGATTTTTGCTAAGGATTTGCTAAGGTCTGATGTGTGTGTCTTCCATTCACAGAGAAGATGGTCTCCTAGCAGAGGAATTTTAGTAGCTACAAAAAGAAGTCTGTCTTTTTAGAAATAAAAATTGCGGGAGTTCCCGTCATGACTCAGTGGTTAACGAATCTGACTAGGAACCATAAGGTTGCAGGTTTGATTCCTGGCCTTGCTCAGTGGGTTAAGGATCCAGCATTGCTGTGAGCTGTGGTATAGGTCACAGATGTGGCTCAGATCTGGCTTTGCTGTGGTTCAGGCATAGGCCTGTGGCTACAGCTCCGATTAGACCCCTAGCCTGGGAACCTCCATATGCCATAGGTGTGGCACCACAAAAGACCAAAATAAATAAATAAATAAAGGTTGCAAAATAGGACCCCCCTGGCTGTTACAAATATCTCTCCATGTCACAAATAAGATAATCCAAAAGGACTTCTTTTCCAGGATCATTTCTTCAAATAGGAGTACTGTAAGAGATAAAAGAAAAGGGGCAGGCAATAAATTGAAATTCATAGATGCCATTGAACTCTAACTTAGGAAACTTTTCTGAAGATTCCCTCATTGAAAGCTCCTTTTCTCTTCTTCACTTTTCCTGCTTTGTATCTCTACATGGCCACAAGCAGCTAAAATTGCTGGCAGATCTGGACAGTATTTGCTAAACGCATGTTGGCACACAAATTCCACTGTTAGTAACTAAACATGAGACTGAAAATAAATGAGAGATGCTAGAGATATGAGTAAGTCCAGAGTCTCATGGTAAACGACAACAGACTCTTTCAACTATAGTCTGCTTGTTGGAGGAAGATAAAACCTAATATCAAAATTGTCTGGGTGATAATCTTCTGCTCTTTCTCGTCCAGTGAGCAGATAACCTACACTCTTCAAATCCCTAAATATTTTTCGTGATCGCATTTTCCAAATACTTAAGACTGCTATTCTGAGACAGTGGGAACCAGCCCAGTATGTCATCTTATCTCTCTTAAATAATGAAACCCAGATTGCCACAAGCAGCTAAAACCAAGATTCAGAGGTAGCCCTTTAAGAATGTGAGATGCTGCTAATGGGAGACATACAACTTCATAGCCAAGGCTTCAGAGTCACAGCCAATGTGTTAATGACCCTGGATAGCTGAGACAATTGTAAACACATATGTGAGTCCAAAGGTTGAGGACTTCGAAACATTAAAATTACTCTGTATTTAGTGAAATGATCATACTTTCCTAAAGTGAAAGAATATAAAAAACTATTTGAATGGAGTCCTCTCTAGACTCATTACGCTTTTCAAAGCCAGGTTGATTTTACTCACTTAAAATTAATGTGAGTAAAATCAACCTGGCTTTGAAAAGCGTAATGAGTCACTACTTCACTTCTAGTACCAATACAAATAAGGTTGAAATGTAAGAAATTATAAAAGATTTTTAAAATTTTTAATTTTTTTCTTTTGACATATAACTTACCCACAATGCTGTGTTAATTCCAGGGGCACAACACAGTGATTTGATCTTTCTCTACATTACAAAATGATCACCACAGGAGGTCTAGTTATCCTCTGTCACCGTACAAAGTTATTACAATATTATTGTCTATATTCCTCACACTGTGCATTTCATCCCCATGACTCATTTATTTTGTAACTAGTAGTTTGCACCTCTTAATCTTCCTCATGTATTTCCACTCTTCTCCCTGCATCACCCTTCCTGGCAACCACCTGTTTGTTCTCTGAATCTATGAGTCTGTTTCCGTTTTGCTATGTTAGTTCATTCACTTTGTTTTTTAAAGATTCCACATATAAGCAAAATCACATGGTATTTGATTTTGTCTGATTTATTTACTTAGCATAACAATCTCTAGATCTATCCATATTGTCACAAATGGCAAGATTTCATTATATTAATGGCTGAGTAATATTCCATCACACACACACACACCACATTCTCTTTCAAAATCCATCTATCACTAGGCACTTAGATTCCTTCCATACCTTGGTTATAAATAATCCTGCAGTAAACATAGGGGTCCATTTATCTCTTTGAATTGGTGTTTATGTAAGAAATTATAAAAGTTTAGTCTTGTGTGCCCTCAGCAAAATTCTGCCATCTGATTAACATGTGTCGCTTTGTCGTCCTCCTTATTGGTGAAGGCTGCTTGAATGAATTTGATACCTGGACTTTCCCTACAGGGAAGGGTAAGTTGGTGCACTGTCTAGGTAGAATGGGTCTCAGATCAGGTCGAGCTGATGGGGCTGGTTACACATAGATTGCAAGGATAGAGGCAATAGGCAGGAGCCAAGGCCATACCTAGAAAATTGAAAGATATACATTAAAACTGAGAGATGATTTGGAGAAATTAATAGCATTATTATACAGAAAATACCCATACCAGAAAGTAGAACAAGCTGCAGGATGTTAGCAGAGTTAGCTGATTTAGGATCTAATGTGTTAATCAAGTACGCAGTAAGGCTGATTTTGATGTGAAGCCTGAAGTGCTACAGGGTGATTGCTTAAAGGAAACACACTAGCATGGAAATGATGCAGCAGCTCAAATCTAAGGGTGGGGTAGCGAGAGTAGGAGTAAAAGGAGATGTGCATATATAGGCATAGAAAATTCCTGGAAGCCTATTTATTAAAATAATAGTGGTTATCTATATATATTGGCATTTGGGGATAATTTTATTTTTATTAATTATATTTTCCAAGTTCTATCCATTAAGCATATATTACTTGAATAATAAGAAAGATCAGAAAAAATATTTAAGAGAATCAAATGAGGAGTTCCCTGGTGGCTTAGCAGGTTAAGGATCTGATGTTGTCATTGCTGTGGTGCAGGGTTGATGCCTGGCCTAGGAACATCTGCATGCTGTGGGCATGGCCAAAAAAAAAAAAAAAAAAAATCAGATGAAAAAAGAAAGCCAATCATCGTAGTTTAAGACACAGTCTATAAAATTCTAATGCAAGGAGTTCCCTTTGTGGCTCAGCAATTAACAAACCCAACTAGGATCCATGAGGATGAGAGTACGATCCCTGGCCTCACTCAGTGGGTTAAGGATCTGGCATTGCCGGAGCTGTGGTGTAGGTCACAGACGTGACTCAGACCCCATGTTGCTGTGGTTGTGGTACAGGCCAGCAGCTGCAGCTCCAATTCGACCCCTAGTCTGGGAACCTCCATATGCCATGGGTACGGCCTTAAAAAGCAAAAAAAAAAAAAAAAAAAAAAAAAAATTATAATGCAAGAGCAAGACCAATTGTCACACACACACACACACACACACACCACCACCATCTGAAACCAAAAGAAACACATGATTTGATTTATTCCTGCTGGATAATGGTATAAGACAATGTCTCGGGAAAGACGATTTTTATTCTCACATGTATAGTGAAGGGTCAGCAGTACCTCAAATGGCTTGTGCTTTATGGTTCTAAAGGATTAAGGAGCACAGTCACTCTGCCCTAAAGCTTGCTGAGGGCTGGAGCCACATCTGCCATGCTTGCTAATGTGTTTCCGTGGCCCAGTACTTTGACTGTTTATTCATCAGCAGCACAGAGTTGATCATATCTACCTTTCAGTGATTATGAGGATTGAATGAAATAATGGTATTTGGTTATTCTGGTTGTCTATTGTTGAATAACAAACAACAAACAACCTAGTGACCTAAAGTAACCGCAATTATTTTGCTCACTGAGCTACAGTTTGGGCAGGTCACAGCGGGAACAGTTATTCTTGCTCCACACAGCTTCAGCTGGGTTGGCTTGACAATGGGGTCTGGAATTATCCAAAAGCTTGCTTACTTCTAGGTCTGGTGGGGATGCTGCTGACTGTTGAGATTTTTGCTGGGGACAAGAATGCCTATATGTGACCTGGGCTTCCTCACAACATCATCTGGAGGGTCGCAGAGTAGACATTGCAAGAAAAAAGCCAGGCGGGGTTCTTATGACCTTATGTTGGAAGTGCGCAGTGTTGCCTCCACCATATTCTATTTGTTTAGGCAGAGAGTCATAAAGTGCAACTCAATTTCAAGGGGAGGGAAAATAGACTCTACTGCTTGATGAAGAGTGGCATGTGGGACCAAAAGTGGCTGTGGCCTCTTTTGAAAGTATGGTCTGCTATACTGGCACATAAAGGGATACTGAAAAAATTTTTTTAGATTAGATGTTGGCTAGGTGTCATTTATCACTGTATTTCTAGTTATGCTACTTCTCCTCAAATATGCCATTATTTCATGACAATGTGCCCTTTTGTAGCAAAAAGTGAGTTCTTTCTAGTGTGAGTACGTCCTCGATTCCTGGAGAGTAATCTGCATTTCTGGTAGAAATTTGAGAGTTTGATGATAATCATGACGTTTCATTCTGGAGAATTTATTTAAAATGAGGATTAATATGAGAAATATTCTTGGTAGATTTTTTTAAGCAAAGGCAAAAGTGATATATTTGCATAGATAGATATATTTTGCTCAGGTGTGACTGTAGGGTATTTCTGTTGAAGCAGAGAACAAGTAGACAGAAGTTTTCCAAGAAACTGATATATATATATTTTTTACCTATGTTTTGTTCACATTGAAGTTCTAGACTTCTGAGAAGAGCAAAGAAAAATTCCTCTGGTTCTTGAGATAAAGGAGAGGCCTCTACTTCCACTGTTTAGACAGCTAGAACACTCTCTCCTTCACCTCCTAGAAGAAAAGGGGTACTGACTTCCAGGCCATGGGAATCTTGCATTTCCTCTCACTCCAAGATTGAGAAAGGTGTGAGGAGAGCCTTCTGTCTGAATTCTTTAAAATCTAGAATGACCACAAGGAATGAGGTACTGGATTTTGAGCACAAATGAAAAAACCTGGGATTTAAAAAAATCATCTGTTTCTGAATTGGGAGAAAATGCTTCAGGTGTTTCTTTAATTGATAGGATAGGATGTGTTTCAAGGCTTGCACTCATTTACTCATTTACTAAATAGTTACTGAAAGCCAACTGTATGCTAGGTATCAAACTAGATGCTTAAAACAGAAAAATGAATGAAAGAAACAAAGGTTCTTACCCTCACAGGCCTTACAGATGCTAGTTGAGATAAATTGTGTGGGAATTGTTTAGTTCTAAGGTTTAGAGTAGCTGCTACCTGTGGCACAGCTGGGACTGGAGCTGAAAGAATTTGGGTCAATGAGCCAGTTAAAATATGCAGCCACAGATGACTGCTTAAATCGGAACCTATTTCTTCAAAGGAGAGCAAGACACAGAAGTGACACCTCATGTCCATGTGCTTGGGAACATGCAATAAAATCCCCATCTCAGGACCTAGAATGGGTAAGTATGCCTGCTTTCCAGAATGAGGCAGGACATCACAGTTTCTTGTAGTTGATGTCTGAGATACAGACAGATACTGGGCCATGACAGAGGCAGCATTGCTCCTTCCACCAAAGAGAGAAGGAGAGTGAGAGATGAAATTGCACTGAGTATTGGGATCTTCTCTGTCCCTTCTAGTCCTTTCTTAGCCAAAGTGGAGTGAAGCACTCCCATAGTCTCCAGGCTGTCCAGGTAATACCAAAGCCACTTAAATCTCATTTTGGCCTCCTTTTCTCTGTGGTGGAGAATGGACTTCAGAGTGGATGAGATGGAACAAATAGGGCTTTCACTGAGTCGCCAGATAGATGAAGTGAGCCCCAAACTTCATCCCAAAATTTATTATCTTTTAATAGCATCACTAAATGAGTGGACTACAAGAATGCCAAAACTTACCAAAAATGCCAAAAAGGCAACAAAATGTATTGGTTTCATCGAGGTATTTGTCTTTTCCTCTTTAAAAACAGGTTCCTTTGCTGTGCAAATCTTTTGAGCTTAATTAGGTCCTATTGGTTTATTTTTGTTTTTATTGTCCTTATTCTAAGAGGTGGATCAAACAAGATGTTGCTGTGATTTTTGTCAAAGAGTGTTATGCCTATGTTTTCCTCTAAGAGTTTTATAGTATCTGGCCTTACATTTAGATCTTAAATCCATTTTGAGGGTTTTTTGTGTGCATGTGTGTGGTATTAGAGAGTGTTCTCATTTCATTCTTTTACATGTAGCTGTCCAGTTTTCCCAGCACCATTTATTGAAGAGACTATCTTCCCTCCATTGTATGTTCTTGCCTCCTTTGTCATAAATTAGCTTATCATAGGTGCTTGGGTTAATTTTGGGGCTTTCTGTCCTATTCCATCGATTTATACTTGTTTTTGTGCCAGTGTCACACTGTTTTGATGACTGTTGCTTTGTGGTATAGTCTGAAGTCAGGGAGCCTGATTCCTCCAGTTCAATTTTTCTTTTTCAATATTGCTTTGATTGTTCAGGGTCTTTTGTGTTTCCATACAAATTTTAAAATATTTTGCTCTAGTTCTGTGAATAATCTCTTTAGTAAATTGATAAGGATTGCATTGAATCTGTAGGTTGCCTTGAATAGCATAGTCATTTTGACAATATTGATTTTTCCAATCCAAGAGCATGGTATATATATCTTTCCATCTGTTTGTCTCACCTTTGATTGCTTTCATCAGCATCTTATAGTTTTCAAAGTATGGGTCTTTTGTCTCTTTAGGTAGGTTTATTCCTAGATATTTATTTTATTTTATTATTATTTTTTATTTTGATGCAGTGTTAAATGGGATGGTTTCCCTAATTTCTCTTTCTTGTCTTTCATTGTTAATATATAGAAATGTAATCAATTTATGTGTATTAATTTTGTATCCTGCAACTTTACCAGATTCATCGATGAGCTCTAACAGTTTTCTGGTGGCGTATTTAGGATTTTCTAGGTATAGTTTCATGTCATCTGCAAACAGTTATAGTTTTACTTCTTATTTTCCAATTTGGATTCCTTTTACTTCTTTTCCTTCTCTGATTGCTGAGAAATGCTGAGAAATGTGTAGGACTTTCAAAACTATGTTGAATAACATTTGTGAAAGAGGACATGCTTGTCTTATTCCTGATCTTAGCAGAAATGCTTTCAGTTTTTCACCATTGAGAATGATGTTAGCCACTGGTTTTTCACACACGGATTTTATTATATTGAGGTAGATTCTCTCTACACTCACATTCTAGAGAGTTTTTATGAGAAATGGGTGTTGAATTTTGTCAAATCTTTTTCTGCATCTGTTGAGATGATCAAATGTTCTTTTATTTTTCAGTTTGTTGATATAGTATTTCACACTGCTTTGCAGATACTGAAGAATGCTTATAAATCCCACTTGTAGGGGTTCATTGAGGTATTTGACAAATTTTGTCATAACATCCTTGCAAATAAGCTCAAGAATTTATCGGTCTCCAGAATACTGATTAATTAATCAGTGCTAATCTGGGTCAGCATTTCAGACTTGAGTAATATGTAGATTCTCTTTAAAGGAAATATGTGTTCATAGACTGCCACAGTATTGATTAAAATTTTTATTATAATATTATTTAAACATATAAGCCTAAGTTTACAAATATGTTTTTCACACTTGCAGGCCTTATCAACAATAAATATTTTAAATCAAAATGACCACACAAATCAAAAACAGTGAATAAGTTAATAATATTCATTTAACATGACAGATAATGTTGTTTGCTGACAATAAATCACTAATATTGAATTTAATACTCACATGATGAGGCTTCATGTCAGCCTCTATAACTTACAGCATTTTGGCTTCACTACTTCCAATGCAATAAAGGTTTACTTGCATAAATATGCTACACGAAATGAACATTTAAACTCCAGGGGTTTGTTTGATAGTTCAGGTTAGTCAGACCTCATAATTTGTTCTGCCAGCAAGAAATTGTTACATGCCAATTTTAATTAATTGCTAAAGACTAGCACTAAGGTTAGTATTTTAGGGAATTGAAATCTACATTAAAAGAGAATTTAGTCCATTTATTTCTGGGCATGGAAACAATTTTTTTATACTTATTGTAACATTTTCTGCTAAGTTGATATTCTGGAAGAAAAGTTAAATATTATTTTCAAAACTAAGTTTTCAATCAACAACAAGCATTTGTTCAGCAGATTTTTCAAACAAATATGTGCTTTGCGAACACAGATCTCTCATTACATTTCTCCATTTGAACTGCCAGAAACCTCTCTTTGCGTGGGATGCCATGAAACTGTTTGGCTTTTATGATGGTAGGCGTTAATGCAAGCTTGAACAGTAAAATGAAGAAGCAATACTCAGTGTTAATAGGGCAGTCACCAGATGAAGAGTATGTTCACATTGTTTTTAAAAGATCATCATTCAGTGTAAATCTACATTTAAAATTCTGGTTTCAAATTCGTGGTTCAGAGTGGATTTTTATTTAGCAATTCTTAATGCTTAGAACTGCTCAACAGCTGATCACTATTTAATTGTTGCTGTTACTCATTTATTTAAAACATTTGATTGGCAACATAGACCAAAGAAAAGGGGCTGGTACCAGAACAAGGATATTGAGTCTCTTTTTCAGTCTTGTGCTGACTAGCCAGCTCATCTTGGCTATCTCTGTATTTGAGGTTTCCTATCCATGAATGAGGTTGAGACCTTCTAGAATTGTTGGGAAGATCGCATGAGTTTAAAATTTAATTCAACTGAGATCTATTATGTAAAAGGCCCAAGGTAAGTCATATGGCATCATATGCCAGTGCCCTGAAAATCAAACAATGCTGTACACATCTTATATATTCTTTTACTAGACATGAGCTGATTTGGAGAAAATACATTTCTCAACAATAAAAGAAAACCCATTCAGGAACAGAGCATCGAATCATTGCCCCAGACAACATTTTGATTATTCTAAGACCTCACTGTAATGATTAGTCTTAAATCTTTCTGAAGCTGAGAAAATATTCAGAGAAGGGATTCTTTACCTGGAATTCTTGGATAGGCTTCAGGGAATGTAAGTTTCTGAAATATATCCAACATTTGAGGTGTGTGTGAATGTGTGTGTGCATACATGCTTACACACATATCCAAAGGGAAAGATTTATATTTCATCAGATTCATAAAGGTATATGAACCAGTGTTTTGGAATAAGACTCTGAACTCTTAGTGCCCCTTGAGAATTAACACTTCACTTTGACCTGAGGCTAAGATGTTTTTATGGAACATAAAACAATAATTTTTCCTGGGAATGATGCTACAGTATTGGTCCTAGCCATAATTGTGATACAAAGTATTAATTTAATAAGGGTAGTTACATCCTTTTTTATGTTTATTGATGATAAATTAGGACTACAGATTAAACAGAGGCACATATTGCAACCATTGAGCTGATGCCATTGGATCATGTTACTTCATTTGGAATTATTAACTGGTCCGAAATAGGTGGTGTTCTTTAAACAAGAGCCTGATCTTTATCTATGAAACCCAGTGAAGCTGCAGGGCATCTTTTTAGTTAAGTAAATGTGAATCAGTATCTATGTGGGAACTAACCAGATTCAGCCTTGCTATATAGCCTTCAGTTATTTTATGGGGGCGTGTGTTGTGAGATCACAGATCCTAAGCGTACAGTTCCTTTTTGACAAATGCTTACACATGTATAACCCACACCTTTGTCAAGTTACAGAACATACTAACACTCTAAAAAAGTTCCCTTGCTCCCCTTCTCAGGCATTCCCCTCTCTAGAGGATGATTTGGTGTCTTTCATGATGTCTTCAGTTATTTTAGTTTATCCTAGTTTCTTATTTAGCAAACCAGTTGCCAGATTGGGATAAACCAATGTTTCACACTATTTCTTAGAATCTTAAAGATCCATGAAAGTGGCTTGGGAGCCACTGTCAAAGATTGGAGGGAGGGCTAAAGAAGGATGTCAGAGAGATCTTCCTCAACGCCTGCTTCAGCTAGAGTGGTTTCCCCTTGGTTTCTTTCACAAACTGGAATTCCATGTAGGGACTGGTTTTAAAAGGGGTTCTGTTGCTTTCAAAAAAAAAAAATGGCATAGGCTACTCTACCAAAAATAACTGTAGTGTTTAGATCAAACTATTATGGAATCTAACTCTTAACATGACAGTTAAGTCTCCCTAAAACCCAAAGGCGTGAGCAAAAGTCAACATTTGTGAAAGCTGACAAGACAAGATGGCCCCACAGCAACAGAACTCTGGGAAGCAGCTCCTCAGTGGAGTAGGCTTTCCTGACTGTTCTTTCCAAGTTGTGTAGAGGAGTTCGTTGATCCCAAGATGATGCTCTTACGTGTGAAGCCATGTTGAATCTTTCAGGCCAGTCTTGCGCCTTAAAATCAACTAGACTCAAGAGACTGGCCAGGGTCACTTGTGATGATATCTAACTAGGCGTTGTCCTATTTTCTCCCTAAAAATCCAACTTCCTTGCTTTATGAATTTCAACTTAATGTCTACTTGTTCTTAGAGGTTTGTTTTGATTCAATGGAAGAAACCATCAATTGTGTACATGACAAATGTTCTCATATTTATGATAGACAAATAGAGGAAACTCCCTTTAGACAGGTTTTTAAAAATATTTTTATGAATTATCAGCTCTTAGGTGCTTAATTTTTATAAAGAACACATTAGAAAAGCAGCTTTGTTGGCTACCTGTTTTAATATTGCCTTCCTTTTAATTTTATTCTAAAAAAGGCAGACTGTAAATATATTTTCCCCAATTTAAAGATTTCATGAAATGTTAAAAAATAGTAATATTTTATGTTTGTATCCTGATTTAAATTTTGTAAAAATATTGTATGTTTGTTACAACAGCCCAGAGAAATATGTATTATTACCTTCATTTTAAAGATGAGGCAGTGATGATTTAAGTCCCTGCTCACAGAGGCAGAGAATACTCATTTTAATCACCTAATCACTGTATCATGTCATATGTCCAGTACCAAACATTATTTACTGCATTTTTAGTACTGCTGTGTTTAGTTAAGAGATGATGAATATCTGTTTTTAGCTCGAGATCTCAGTGTCACCCCATTTATTAGCTTATTTTTAATGCTAATTTTATCCTTTATTATGTTCGATTTGCAATGTTCTGTCAATTTCTGCTGTACAGGAAATTGACCCAGTCATACATATATATATATATATATATATTCTTTTTCTCACATTATCCTCCATCAAGTTCAACACAAGTGATTAAATATATAGTTCCCTGTGCTATACAGCAGGATCTCATTGCTCATCCACTCCAAATGCAAGAGTTTTTGTCTACTAACCCCAGACTCCCAGTCCATCCCACTCCTTCCCCCTCCCTCCTGGCAAACACAAGTCTGTCCTACATGTCCATGCTCTTTTCTGTTTTGTAGATAGATCTTTTGTGCCATATTTTAGACTCCACATGCAAGTGATGTCATATAGTGTCTGATGTATGTCTTTCTCTTTCCGACTTAGTTCACTCATTGTGAGTCACTAGTTCCATCATGTTGCTGCAAATGGCATTATTTTGTCCTTTTGTATGGCTGAGTAATATTCCATTGTATATGTGTACCACATCTTCCTAATCCATTCACCTGTCAGTGGACATTTAGGTTGTTTGCATATCTTGGCTATTGTAAATAGTGCTGCAATGAACATAGGAGTGCATGTATCTTTTTCAATGAAATTGTTGTCTGGATATATGCCCAGGAGTGGGATTGTTCAGTCATGTTATAGTTCTACATTTAGTTTTCTGAAGTATTTCCATACTGTTTTCCATAGTGTTTGTACCAATTTACATTCCCACCAATGGCGTAGGAGGGTTCCCTCTTCTCTACATCCTCTCCAGCATTTGTTATTTGTTGACTTGCTAATGATGCCACTCTAACTGGTGTGAGGTAGTACCTCATTGTAGTTTTGATTTGCATTTCTCTAATAATTAGTGATGTTGACTGTTGGTGTGAATGTAAATTGGTACAATCACTATGGAAAACAGTATGGAGGTGCCTCAGAAAACTAAATATAGAACTACTATATGACGCAGCAATCCCACTCTTGGGCATATATCCAGACAACACTTTCACTGAAAAATATATGCACCTGTATGTTCACTATAGCACTATTGATAATAGCCACAACATGGAAACAACCTAAATGTCCACTGACAAATGAACGGATTAAGAAGATGTGGTATATATATATATATTCAATGGCATACTACTCAGCCATACAAAAGGACAACATAATGCCATTTGCAGCAACATGGATGGAACCAGAGATTCTCATACTAAGTGAAGTAAGTTAGAAAGATCAAGATAATTGCCATATGATATCACTTAGATCTGGAATCTGATAGATGGCACAAATGAACCTTTCCACAGAAAAGAAACTCATGGACTTGGAGATGAGACTTGTGGTTGCCAAGGGGGAGGGGGAGGGAGTGGGATGGACTGGGAGTCTGGAGTTAATAGATGCAAACTATTGCATTTGGAGTGGATGAGCAATGAGATCCTGCTGTATAGCACTGGGAACTCTATCTAGTCACTTGTGATGGAACATGATGGAGGATAATGTGAAAAAAATAATGTATATATGTGTGTGACTGGGTCACTTTGATGTATAGTAGAAATTGACAGAACACTGTAAACCAACTATAATGGAAAAAATAAAAATAATTAAAATTTAAAAAATTAGTGATGTCAAACATTCTTTCATGTGCCTGCTAGCCATCTGTATGTCTTCTTTGGTGAAATGTCTGTTTAGGTCTTCGGCCCATTTTTCAATTGGTTTGTTTGTTTGTTTTGTTGTTGAGTTGTCTGAGTTGTTTGTATATTTTGGAGATATATTTCTGAGTTTAATTAGGTCCTATTGGTTTATTTGTGTTTTTATTGTCTTTATTCTAGGAAGTGGATCACATAAGATATTGCTGTGATTTATGTCAAGGAGTGTTCTGTCGATGTTTTCCTCTAGGAGTTTTGTAATATCTGGCCTTACATCTAGGTCTTTAATCCATTTTGAGTTTATTTTTGTGTATGCTGTTAGACAATGTTCTAATTTCATTCTCTTACATGCATTTATCCAGTTTTCCTGGCACCATTTATTGAAAAGGCTATTTCTCCTCTACTGTATGTTCTTGCCTCCTTTGTCACAGATTAATGAACCATAGGTGTTTGGGTTTATTTCTGGGATTTCTATCCTGTTCCATTGATCTATATGTCTGTTTTTGTGCCAGTACCATGCCATTTGGATGACTGTAGCTTTGTAGCATAGTCTGAAGTCAGGGAGCCCGATTCCTCCCTTTCTATTGTTTTCTTTTCAATATTGCTTTGGCTATTCAAGTCTTTTGGGTTTCCATACAAATTTTAAAATATTTTGTTCTTGTTCTGTGAAGAATGTCATTGGTAATTTGATAGGGATTGCATTGAATCTATAGATTGCCTTAGGTAGTATTGTCATTTGGACTGTATTGATTCTTCCAATCCAAGAGCATGATTTATTTTTCCATCTGTTTGGGTCATCTTTGATTTCTTTCATCAGTGTCTTACAGTTTTCAGAGTACAGTTCTTTTGTCTCTTTAGGTAGGTTTATTCCTAAGTATATTATTATTATTGATGCAATGGTAATTGGGGTGGTTGACTTAATTTCTCTTTCTGATATTCCATTGTTATTATATAGAAATGGAATGAATTTCTATATATTAATTTTGTATCCTGCAACTTTACCAAATTCATTGATGAGTTCTAATAGTTTTCTGATAGCGTCTTTAGGATTTTCTAGGTATAGAATTATGTCATCTGCAAACAATGATAGTTTTACTTCTTTTCCAATTTGGATTCCTTTTATTTCTTTTTCTTATTTGATTGCCATGCCTAGGACTTCCAAGACTATGTCGAATAACATTTGTGAAAGAGGACATCCCTGTCTTGTTCCTGATCTCAGCAGAAATGCTTTCAGTTTTTCACCAATGAGAGTGATGTTAGCTGTGGATTTGTCATAAATGGCTTTTATTATATTGAAGTAATTCCCCTCTCTGCCCACTCTCTGGAAAAGTTTTTATCAGGAATGGGTGTTGAATTTTGTCAAAAGCTTTTTCTGCATCTATTGAGATGATCAGATGGTTTTTATTTTTCATTTTGTTGATGTGGTGTTTTGTATTGATAGATTCGCAGATATTGAAGAATCCTTGTATTCCTGGGATAAATCCTACTTAATCATGGTGTATGATCTTTTTAATTTGTATTTGTATGCGGTTTTCTAATATTTTTTTGAGGATTTTTGCATCTGTATTCATCAGTTATATTGGCCTGTAATTTTCTTTTTGTGTGGTATCTTTGGTTTTGGTATCAGGGTAACGGTGGCTTCATAGAATGAACTTGAGAGTGTCCCTTCCTCTGTAATATTCTGGAAAAGTTTCAAAAGAAGAGGTATTAACTCTTCTCTGAATGTTTAGTAGAACTCATCTATGAAGCCATCAGGTCCTGGACTTTTGTTTTTTGGATGTTTTTAAATCACATTTTCAGTTTCAGTACTTGCAATTGGTATATTCATATTTTATATTTCTTCCTGGTTCGGTCTTGGAGGATTATAACTTTGTAAGAATCTGTCCATTCCCTCTAGGTTGTCCTTTGTAAGAATCTGTCCATTTTATTGGCATACAGTTGCTCATAGTAGTCTATCATGATCCTTTGTATTTATGCAGTGTCAGTTTTAACTTTTCATTTCTATTTTTATTGATTTGAACCCTCTCCCTTTTTTTTCATGATGAGTCTGACTACGTTTTATCAATTTTGTTGATCTTTTCAAAGAACCAACTTGATCTTCTCAATTGTTTTCATTGTCTCTGTGTTATTAATTTCTGCTCTAATATTTATGATTTCTTTCCTTCTACTAATTTTGGGCTTTGTCTGTTGTCCTTCTCTAGATGTTTAAGGTATAAGGTTAGGTTGTTTATTTGCATTTTTTCTTTTTTCCTGAGAGAAGATTGTATTGCTATAAACTTCCCTCTCAGAACTGCCTTTTCTGTGTCCCATAGGTTTTGGATTGTTGTATCTTCATTGTCATTTGTCTCTATGTATCTTTGAATTTCCTCTTGGATTTCTTCAATGATCCATTGGTTGTTTAGTAGCATAGTGTTAAGCTCCCAAATGTTTGTGTTTTTTTCTGGGTTTTTATTGTTGTTGTTTATTCCTAGTCTCATAGCATTGTGATTGGAGAAAATGCTTGAAATTATTTCAATTTTTAAAAATTTATCAAGGCTTGATCTGTGGCCCAAGATGTGATCTCTCCTTGAGAATGTTCCATGTGCACTTGAGTAGAAAGTGTATTCTGCTGCTTTGGGGTGAAAAGTTCTATGGATACCAGTTGAGTCTATTTGGTCTAGTGTATCATTTAAGTCCTGTGTTTCCTTACTGATTTTCTATCTGGATGATCTGTCCATTGCTCCCCCACTATTATTAAAGTTTCCCACATATTATTTTGTTACTGTCAATTTCCCTTTTTATGGCTGTTAGTAGTGGCCTTATATATTGTGCTGCCCCAATGTTAGGGGCATATATATTTAAAATTGTTATTTCTTCTTGTATTGATCCTTTGATCATTATGTAATGTCCTACTTTGTCTCTTGTGATCTTCTTTATTTTAAAATCTATTTTGTCTGATATGAGTATTGCTACTCCTGCTTTTCCATAATTTCCATTTGCATGTAATATTTTATTCCATCCCCTCACTTTAAGTGTGTATGTGTCCTTAGATCTGAAGTGGGTCTCCTGTGACAGCATATATATGGGTCATGCTTTTGAATCCATTCAGTTAGTCTTTTTCCTTTAGTTGGAGCATTTAATCTGTTTATAGTCAATGTAATTATGGATAAGTATGTATTTATTGTCACTTAAATTTTTTTTGGATTGCTATTTTGGGTCTTTTTTTTTCCTCTTCCTCTTTTTGTTGTTGTTGTTGTTGTTTTTTTTTTTTTCCTGTGATTTGCTTACCATGTTTAGTGTTGTGTTTGGTTTGGTTTTTCTTTTTTATATGTGTGACCATTATAGTTATTTGACTAGTGGCTCCCCTTATATTTTGATATATCCATCTATATGTGTGCAGAATCATTTTGTTTTACTGGTCTTCTTAATTTCAAATGCATTTTCAATGTTCTGCATTTGTTCTCTCCTCTCCTCATGCTTGCTGGTTTAGATATCATGTCTGTCAGTGGGTGATTTCCTACTTTGAAATTATCTTTGCCTTTGCCAGTGAGCTTCTTCATTTTTAATAATCTTGTTTCTAATTGTGGCTTTTCCTTTTCTGCTTAGAGAATTTCCTTTAGTAGTTGATGTAGAGCTGGTTAGGAGGTGCTGACTTCTCTCAGCTTTTGCTTGTCTGTGGAGCTTTTGACCTCTCCATCAAATCTGAATGACAGCTTTGCTGGGTAGAGTATTCTTGGTTCTAGGTTCCTCCTCTTCATCACCTAAAATATATTTTGCCACTGACTTCTGGCTTGTAGGTTTTCTGCTGAGAGATCAGCTGTCATACTTATGGGAATTCCCTTGTATGTGATTTGTTGCTTCTTCCTTGTGACTCTTCATATTTTTTCTTTGAACTTAATTTTTGTCAGCTTGATTAGTATGTGTTTTTCTGTATTTCTTCTAGGGTTTATTTTGTATTGAATTCTCTGTGCTTTTTCCACTTAAGTGAGTCTTTCTTCTCCCATATTTGGGAGATTTTCAGTTATAATTTCTTCAAATATTTTCCCTGGTTCTTTTTCTCTCTCTTCTCCTTCTGGAACCCCTATGATGGGAATGTTGGTATGTTTAATGTTGTCCCAGATGTCTCTTAGACTCTCCTCAGTTTTTTTTCTTTCTTTTTATCTTTATTCTTTTTTGTAGCAGTGATTTCTACCCCTCTTCCATCTCACTTATTTGTTCCTCTGCCTCCATTAACCTGCTATTGGTTTCTTCTAGATTATTTTTCATTTCAGCTATTGCACTATTCATTTTGCTCTTCAAATCCTCTAGCTCTTTGTTAAACATTTCTTTTAAGTTCTCCATCTGTGTCTCCATTCTTTTTCAAAGATCTTGGATCAACTTTACTATCATCAGTCTGAATTCTTTTTCAGGCAAATTGCTTATCTCATTATCATTTAGTGGGTTTTGTGTGTTTTTGTCTTGTTCCTTTGTCTGAAAGCTGCTTCTTTTTTGTCTTATAGTGTCTTCCTTTCTGTTTATCATCTCCTTGACAGTTAGTATGTAGATGTTGAAACAGGTGCCCAGTCCTGGGGTTCTCAGGGGTGGTGGTTGTTCAAATGTACCTATTTGCTGGGTAGGCTCTAGGGATTGCTCTATGTAGATATAGAAGCAGCTGCTGCTGTTCTGCTTGCACTCTCCTTGCTTGACAACTCTAGAGATCTCTCTATAAAGCCTCAGGGCAGGGGGCTTCTCCCTAATTGTTTCTCACAAGCTCTCTCTGTAGCTGCAGGATGTGTGTTTCTGGCAGTCCCTCCGCCTGCCTTGCTGCTGGTAGGAGTGTTCTCTATAGCCCCGCAGACTGAAATGTGGATTAATGGGCCTTCCCTGGCTCCCTTGGAAAGAGTGCCACTGATGTGAGCCTTCACAGGGCCACTGGCAGGCATCCTGTACCTTGTGCTTTTTTCTGTTTGGCAGCCCACAGATCTGTCAGAGAGTGGGCACTGGCAGCCCTCTCATCGGAAGGTGCTGCCACCAGCAGCTTTTCTGGCACTGCTTTGCTGACCTGAGATTCTGCAGATTCTCTGGGTGGACCCAAGGCACTTGTGTTTTCCCTGATTGACAAGGATTGGGGACCGTCAGCCCTCTCATAGGAATGGGCACTCTTGCACTGGCACAAGCCTCTGCAGATTCTCTGGGCAGAGCTGAGATGCCTGTGTTTGCCTGTATTTTCCCTGCTCAAGGAGATCACTGCTTTTCAGGAAGTGGGTGCTGCCATCAGCAGTTTTTCTGACGCTGCTTTGCTGGTGTGAGCCTCTGTGGAGTTTCTGAGTGGCGCCAAGGCACCTGTGTTTTCCATGATCAGCAGGGAGTGGGCTCTGGCGGCCCTCTCTGGGGAATGGGCACTGCCTGTCTGGGTGGAGCTGAGACTCCTGTGTTATCTCTGCTCAAGCAGGTTGTTGCTCTTGCAGGAAATGGGCACTGACACCAGCAGCTTTTCTGGTGCTGCCCTGCTGGTCAGAGACTTTGCAGATTCTCTGGGTGGAGCCAAGGCACCTATGTTTTCCCTTATCTCTTGGGCGCTGAGCTCCGCCACTGCTGGCAGCTCTTCTGGCACAGGCTGGGCCTCACTAGCACGGGAGGCCCCTGCTGGCAGGAACTGGGAACTTGTGTTATTCCCCCAGGCAGTTACTCCACCTATTCCCAGAAGTCGGTTTCCTAAGGGCGAGGCGGCTTCCCAGCCATTGCTAGGCAGCTGCTTTGGCTAAGTGGTTCCTGAGCTGAGGCAGAAAGTGTCCTGCTGCTTGAGAAATCTTAGGGAACAAGGTTGTAGTGGTGGATCCTGCCCCTTCCATCCAGCACCCCCAAACAATGGTGTCTAGTCTCTAAGCCTGAGTGGGTTGGCTCCGCATAGATGCTCTCCAGTGTGGTCATCCTATAGTCCTCCAAGCTGTTTCCACAGGATCAACCCAGTGCACCCCCACCCCCCACCGCTGCATAGCTGGCTCAAGCTCCCTCTTTGGGTATGATCTCTAGGTCAAACTTTTAGTTCCTAACACCTGAAAGCACCTGCCTATGGTTGCTCATTACCCATAGCACTGACCATTTGTGGAGGACTCTCTCTTTCTTAACTGCTTCAGACCATTTGTCTAGAGTTTCTCCTCCGTTTTTGGCTGATCTCATTGCTGGTGGGGTAACTTCCCTGGGCGCAGGAGCAATTCCTTTTTCCAGCTCCCTCCTGGAAGAGCAGGTCCCTTCTCATTTCTTTTTCTCTTGTTATTCTTCTTTCTTATGTCCTATCTGGTTTTGTAATGTTTTTCTTGTTCTATCATACTTTTGTCAGTTTTTTGCAAATTTTCTGTACGAATAGTTCCACATATAGGTGTATTTTCAATGTATTTGTGGGATTAGATGAGCCTTATGTTCTGCTACTCTGCCATCTTAGACCTCCTCTCATAAATATTTTTAAATTTTCATTTTCAAAGGCTGTTTCTGTCAAATAAAGAGAGGAAATAGTTTCTCCAAATTTGAGAAAGTGCCAGGAAAATCTAATTGATTAATTTCCCATAAAGTTCATCAGGCATTTCATTTTGGCAAATGACTGAATTAGAAATCGTCTCTGCACTGGAGTTAAAATCTTTGTGAGGCTTTCTGAAACAGGAAAAGGCATATTAACTGGATGGTGAGGAGAGACAAAAACACAGAAGAAGGGGCTCCCCTCCCTAGAATGAGTAGACCCAGAAATGCCTATAAAATGCTCAGTGAACAAGCCAAACTTTACTAACAGATGTGCCCAGCCCGATCATCAGGCTGACGAAGGGCCTTGTGATGAGCAAGAATTAGAATATAATTTTTAAACAAATGATCCCTTAGCCAAATGCACCATTACTAAGAGTGTACATTCCCCATCAAAGAGGAAGAAAGCATTGTCACAGACGGGAGAACCAGTGCTAGAAGGAAGAGAGAATCTAGCAGAGGATAACATTACTGCCTTGGGGTCAAAATGGATCCTGGAATCTGGATGAGTCACTGAGGGGCTGAATTCCTTCAGATATTATAGATGAGGGTAAGAAGGAGGCTAAAGAGCAAGAGACAGCAGATGACAAAGGGAGAGACCAGGCAGCTGGACAAAGGCAGTACAAGTTGTTAGCATCCAGGACTGCCACTGGAGGGCAGCAAAAGCATCACACGTGTAAGTCTCTACTGCCTTTTAATGAACCACAAGTTTTTAAACATGAAGCTGTCACAGGATCCAGACTTAAAACTGCTGGGGGTCAGCAAAAGATTTTGTAATGACTTTTATGTAATTTAATCAATTTCTAGTCAATTTAAAGATTCAAAGAATAAGTAGGAGAAGTGAGTCTAGTGAATGTATTTTCTGAGTGGGGTAAAAGCAGAAGATGCATTCTTCCTTTCGTTATTCCTTCTTTGTCTGCCATGATAGAGGATTCTAAGACTAGAAACTAAGAATTCAGAACAGATGCTGTGGCCCTTCTTAGATGGTGGCAAGCAGGCCACTAAAGGTATACTAACACCTTCAGTCAGAATACGGGATGAGGAATTCCTCTTGCGGCTCAGTGAGTTAAGAACCTGACATAGTGTCTGTGCAGGTGCAGGTGCGAGGGCAGGTTCGATCTCTGGGCTTGCTCAGTGGGTTAAGGATCCCATCTTGCTGCAAGTTGTGGCATATGTAGCAGATGTGGCTCAGATCCAGTGTTGCTGTGGCTGTGGCTGTGTCGTAGGCCAGCAACTGCAGCTCTGATTTGATACCTAGCCTAGGAACTTTCATATGCCACAGGTATGACCCTAAAAAAAGAAAAAAAAGAAGAAGAAAAAAACACAGGATGAATGAAAGTGTATCTGAGGAAACTGGCAATTTGTTGATGAAACTACTAAATTGCCTAATTAACTATTTAATTAAACTACTTAATTAAAATTATACCTGGGGGCTAAAACAAGGCTCCTTTCAGAAAGGACTCCTTTCTCATTTACTGGGCTCCCATGAGTTTTCAAAAATTGTATGGTGGAAAAGATTTTTGTTTAAATCACATTTCTCTTCAAAAAGGAAAGTGAGACTCCTTAAGTGTAAAAGACAGTACCATTCTACTAGGTCATCTGAGTGGACCCCAGAATAGATGTGTTATTATGTTAGTGACCTCTGAATGGACTGGATTGCTATAATTTAAGCACAAAAAGCTCAACTTTGGAGGAAATGGGTGAATCTACCCTGTGATGCTGGAAGGGTTACTGGAAGACTAACTAAAATGGAAAATACTTATTTTATTTAGGACATGTATTCCTCTGTGTTGTCTCTTGAGACCTGAATTCCCTGCTTTTTTGCTTTTATAAAACTCTGATAATGTATCAAAAATAAATAGGCATTAACCAGGAATTCCCTTCTTGGGACATGATTCCCCCAAATAATCAAAGATGCAAAAAGTATTTTTATGTTCAGTGTTGTTTTGACATGAGTTCTTTATTTGCATTTGAGAAAATGAAAATAATCCAACATTTTCATAATAATAATAAGCCTTTATTGAGTATTAGCCTTGTGCTAGATCCTGTTTTAAGTCCCCAAAGTGCTTTTCACAAGCCTAGGAAATCAGTGTTATTATTATACCTATTTTACATATGAGGAAGGCAAGGCTCAAGAGGTTAATCAACCTGTCCAAGACCACATGTCTAATGAAAAGTGGACTTGGGGTTTTTGCTTCAGAACCCATAGTTTTATCATTATGTTTCTTTCTCTATAATGATTAGAGAATTATTAAGTACATTTTGGTACAGCCTCCTTATAGGATATTTTCCAAACTTTAAACATCATGCTTTTGAAGAATAGCAATGCAAAGTTAGAAACAATATGTTAAGTGAATAAGCCAGGAAGCCAATTTATACATGCAGTGTGACTGCAATTGTATAAGATTCAAAAGAAACAGGCCGAAATATTAACATATTTTTGGATGGTAGATTGAAAATTTCTTTTTTAAATTTTCTGGCATTTTCCAGTTCTTTATAGGGATATATGTTGCTTCTATAATTATGAAAAAAGTTATGATATAGCAGATGTATAGTGCAGACTTTATTTATTTTTAGCTTTTTTAAAAATTTTATTATAGTTGATTTACAATGTTCTGTCAATTTCTGCTGTACAGCAAAGTGACCCGGTCATACATATATATATATGTGTATATATTCTTTTTCTCATATATATTCTTTTTCTCACATTATCCTCCATCATGTTCCATCACAAGTGATTAGATATAATTCCCTGTGCCATACAGCTGGATCTCCTTGCTTATCCACTCCAAATGTAATAGTTTGCATCTACTGACCCCAAACTCCCAGTCCATCTCTCTCCCTCCCCTCTCCCCTTGGCAACCACAAGTCTGTTCTCCATGTCCCTGAGGGGTTTTTTTGTTGGTTTTTTTGTGTTTTTTTGTTTGTTTGTTTTTAGATAGGTTCATTTGTGCTGTATATTAGATTCCAGATGTAAGTGACATCATATGGTATTTGTCTTTCTCTTTCTGACTTACTTTACTTAGTATAAGTATTTCTAGTTCCATCCATGTTTGCTGCAAATAGCATTATTTTGTTCTTTTTTAAATGGCTGAGTGATATTCCATTCTGTAAGAAAATCTGGTATAATGCACTTGACAGTTGCTTAGAAATTTGTAGGCAAATCTGCATAAGCAACCCAAACATTTGGTGGGAGGTAAAGAAGAATCCGATTCCTTCTATGGAGATTCATAGTTACTGAAACTGTTGAGGAGGATTGTGGTGGCTTTTAATTAAGTAGCAGTGAAATGCAATGGAGGTCTATAAAAGATAATCACCCTGAGAACAGAAAAGAGATGAGGTCACTGCGGTGACTCCTGTAGTTGTGGACCTTCACATAGGGACATTAGATCCCAGTTAGGAATTTTTTGGTTTTGAGTGGCACAAGACCCAACTAAAATTGACTTAAGTAATAAGGATACTTATTGTTTACCATACGAAGTCCAGAGGCAAAGTGGTTCCACATTTGGTTCAGCCACTCAATGCAGTGACAAACCCTGGTACTTCTCCATCTTTCCCTTCACCATCCTGTCAGTTGGTTGACAGTATCTCCCTTCATTGTCTCATGATGGCTGCAGTAGTTCCAAGCATCACAGATAGACATAATAACATTCAACATATATGAAAAGTTGTTTTTCCCTCTATGCATTTTTTTCTTACTCTGGATATACTTCCCATTTGTTCTTAGTGGTCAGGCCTGCATAGCGGCAAGAGAGTAGGGAAAGGGGAATGCCTGTTGTTAGGTAACAAATACTGTATGCACGAATGCTTCTGGATTGTGTAATACATAGTAGAACTTGACCTGGTCCTTTGGATCACACAGCTGTGTATTCAAGGAGCTGTAACACTGTAAATCAGGAGTCCCAGGTTTGATATGGAGTACACAGGATGAACATAGCAGTGAGTCAGGGTGAGGGTCAGGGATTGACCTCCTGCTGGGATAAAGCACTCCCAGCACTCCTGGGTATCACTGGAGCCAAGGCCCAGGTGGGATTCAAGTGATTTAATAGGAACATTTGTAAGAATTTTGACCTTACATCATGCTGATAAAATTGGATGCAGTGATGACTTTTTACAAAATACAAGGATATGACTGCCCAAGGGGATAGAAAAAGATGATATGGTAAGACAAATTATTTTTTTAAATAAGAAAATATACAAGTGTGGCCACATGTTAAGGAGTTCCCATTGTGACTCAGTGGGAGCCTGACTAGTATCCATGAGGATGCAGGTTTGATCCCTGGCCGCTCAGTGGGTTAAGGATCTGGTGTTGCAGTGAGCTGTGGTGTAGGTTAACAGATGCAGCTCGGATCCCATGTTGCTGTGGCTGTGGCATTGTAAGCTGCCTTCTACAGCTCGAATTCAACCCCTAGCCTAGGAACTTCCATATGCTGCAGGTGCAGCACTTAAAAGACCACCAAAAAAAAAAAAAAAAAGAAAAAAGAAAAAGAAAGTAAAGAAATTCTGAGGAACAAAAAGCAAGCAGGAGGCATAACTCTCCCAGACTTCAGGCAATATTAAAAAGCCACAGTCATCAAGACAGTGTGGTACTGGTACCAAAACAGACGTCCAGACCAATGGGACAGAATAGAGAACCCAGAAATAAACCCAGACACCTATGGTCAATTAATCCTTGACAAGGGAGGCAAGAACATAAAATGGGGAAAAGACAGTCTTTTCAGCAAGCACTGCTGGGAAACCTGGACAGCTGAATGCAAAGCAATGAAATTAGAACACACCCTCACACCATGCACCAAAATAAACTCAAAATGGCTGAAAGACTTAAATATAAGACAAGACACCATCAAACCCTTGGAAGAGAACATAGGCAAAACACTCTCCGACATCAACCTCATGAATATTTTCTCAGGTCAGTCTCCCAAAGCCACAGAAATAAGAGCAAAAATAAACCCATGGGACCTCATCAAACTGAAAAGCTTTTGCACAGCAAAGGAAACCAAAAAGAAAACAACAAGACAATTTACAGAATGGGAGAGAATACTTTCAAATGATGCAACTGTCAAGGGCTTAATCTCTAAAATAGACAAACAGCCTATACAACTCAACAGCAAAAAAGCCAACAACCCAACTGAAAAATGGGCAAAAGACTTGAATAGACATTTCTTCAAGGAAGATGTACAGATGGCCAATAAGCACATGAAAAAATGCCTAGCATCACTGATTATTAGAGAAATGCAAATCAAAACTACTACAAGATACCACCTCACACCAGTCAGAATGGCCATCATTCATAAATCCACAAATAACAAGTGCTGGAGGGGCTGTGGAGAAAAGGGAACCCTCCTGCACTGCTGGTGGGAATGTAAGCTGGTACAACCACTACAGAGAACAGTATGGATGTACCTTAGGAAACTATACGTAGAACTACCGTATTACCCAGCAATCCCACTCTTGGGCATATATCCAGACAAAACTTTCCTTGGAAAAGACACATGCACCCGCATGTTCATTGCAGCACTATTCACAATAGCCAAGACATGGAAACAACCCAAATGTCCATCAACAGATGATTGGATTAGGAGGATGTGGTATATAGGCACAATGGAATACTACTCAGCCATAAAAAGGACAACATAATACCATTTATAGCAACCTGGATGGAACTAGAGTGAAGTAAGTCAGAAAGAGAAAGACAAATACCATATGATATCCCTTATATCTGGAATCTAATATATGGCACAAATGAACATTTCCACAGAAAAGAAAATCATGGACTTAGAGAATAGACTTGTGGTTGCCAAGGGGGAGGGGAAGGGAGTGGGATGGATTGAGAGCTTGGGGTTAATAGATGCAAACTATTGCCTTTGGAATGGATTAGCAATGAGATCCTGCTGTGTAGCACTGGGAACTATGTCTAGTCACTTATGATGGAGCATGCTAATGTGAGAAAAAAGTATATATGTATGTGTAACTGGGTCACCATGATATACAGTAGAAAAATAAATAAATAAAAGGTTAAAAAAAAGGAAGGTGTGGTATATATATACAATGGAATACTACTTGGTAATAATAAAGAACAAAATAATGCCATTTGCAGCAAACATGGATGGAACTATAGCCTCTCATACTAAGTGAAGTAAATTAGAAAGAGAAAGACAAATACCATATGGTATCATTTATATCTGGAATCTAATAGACAGCACAAATGAACATTTCCACAGAAAAGAAACTCATGGACTTGGAGAACAGACTTGTGGTTGCCAAGGGGGAGGCAGAGGGAATGGGATGGACCAGGAGTCTGGGATTAATAGATGCAAATTTTTGCGTTTCAAGTAGATAAGCAACTACTGTATAGCACAGGGAACTATATCCAGTCACCTGTTATGGAACATGATGAAGAATAATGTGAGAAAAGGAAAAAAAAAATATATATATATATATAAAATATATATGTATGACTGTGTCACTTTGCTGTACAGTAGAAATTGACAGAACACTATAAATCAACTATAATAGCAAAAATAAAAATCATGAAAAAGAATAAATATATTAGGTGAATAAGGCAATCAAAGCTAGAAGATTGAGGAAGAAAGTAAATAATACCAGCAGGTATATGAGTAAGGAATGAGAGGAAATAAGAAAAGAACAAAAAGATCAAATATAGTGATAAAGTCAATTAAATGCACATGCTTAAAACAGGATGAAAAAATGTAGAAGAAACAGATTCAGAAAAGTTGGGGCTTATATGACTTTAGTTTATAGCTCTTCAGGTTTTAGTAGTTATAGAGGGTCAGCAAACATCTTTTTGTTTTAATTTCTGTTTATTTTTAAATTTTTTTTGATCAAGCTGCTCTCTGTTTTATTTATTTATTTATTTATTTATTTTTCTGCTGTACAGCATGGGGGCCAAGACACACTTATATGTATACATTTTTTTTCCACCCTTTGTTCTGTTACAATATAAGTATCTAGACATTGTTCTCAATGCTACTCAGCAGGATCTCATTATAAATACATTCCACGTTGTATCCGATAACCCCAAGCTCCTGATCCCTCCCACACCCTCCCTCTCCCCCTGGGTGGCCACAAGTCTATTCCCCAGGTCCATGATTTTCTTTTCTGTGGAAATGTTCATTTGTGCCATATATTAGATTCCAGATATAAGGGATATCATATGGTATTTGTCTTTCTCTTTCTGACTTACTTCACTCTAGTTCCATCCAGGTTGCTATAAATGGTATTATGTTGTCCTTTTTATGGCTGAGTAGTATTCCATTGTGCCTATATACCACATCCTCCTAATCCAATCATCTGTTGATGGACATTTGGGTTGTTTCCATGTCTTGGCTATTGTGAATAGTGCTGCAATGAACATGCGGGTGCATGTGTCTTTTCCAAGGAAAGTTTTGTCTGGATATATGCCCAAGAGTGGGATTGCTGGGTAATACGGTAGTTCTACGTATAGTTTCCTAAGGTACATCCATACTGTTCTCTGTAGTGGTTGTACCAGCTTACATTCCCACCAGCAGTGCAGGAGGGTTCCCTTTTCTCCACAGCCCCTCCAGCACTTGTTATTTGTGGATTTATGAATGATGGCCATTCTGACTGGTGTGAGGTGGTATCTTGTAGTAGTTTTGATTTGCATTTCTCTAATAATCAGTGATGCTAGGCATTTTTTCATGTGCTTATTGGCCATCTGTACATCTTCCTTGAAGAAATGTCTATTCAAGTCTTTTGCCCATTTTTCAGTTGGGTTGTTGGCTTTTTTGCTGTTGAGTTGTATAGGCTGTTTGTCTATTTTAGAGATTAAGCCCTTGACAGTTGCATCATTTGAAAGTATTCTCTCCCATTCTGTAAATTGTCTTGTTGTTTTCTTTTTGGTTTCCTTTGCTGTGCAAAAGCTTTTCAGTTTGATGAGGTCCCATGGGTTTATTTTTGCTCTTATTTCTGTGGCTTTGGGAGACTGACCTGAGAAAATATTCATGAGGTTGATGTCGGAGAGTGTTTTGCCTATGTTCTCTTCCAAGGGTTTGATGGTGTCTTGTCTTATATTTAAGTCTTTCAGCCATTTTGAGTTTATTTTGGTGCATGGTGTGAGGGTGTGTTCTAATTTCATTGCTTTGCATTCAGCTGTCCAGGTTTCCCAGCAATGCTTGCTGAAAAGCCTCTCTTTTCCCTATTTTATGTTCTTGCCTCCCTTGTCAAGGATTAATTGACCATAGGTGTCTGGGTTTATTTCTGGGTTCTCTATTCTGTCCCATTGGTCTGGACGTCTGTTTTGGTACCAGTACCACACTGTCTTGATGACTGTGGCTTTTTAATATTGCCTGAAGTCTGGGAGAGTTATGCCTCCTGCTTGCTTTTTGTTTCTCAGGATGGCTTTGGCAATTCTGGGTCTTTTATGGTTCCATATAAATTTTTGGATTGTTTGTTCTAGTTCTGTGAAGACTGTCATAGGTAATTTGAGAGGGATTGCATTGAATCTGTAGATTGCTTTGGGTAGTATGGCCATTTTTACAATATTGATTTTTCCAATCCATGAGCATGTAATATCTTTCCATTTCTTTACATCTTCTTTAATTCCTTTGATTAAAGTTTTATAGTTCTCGGCATATAAGTCCTTTACCTCCTTGGTCAGGTGTATTCCAAGGTATTTGAATTTTTGGGGTGCAATTTTAAAAGGTATTGTATTTTGGTTTTCCTTTTCTAATACTTCATTGTTGGTATATAGAAATACAACTGATTTCTGAATGTTAATCTTATATCCTGCTACTTTGCTGAATTTATTAATCAATTCAAGCAGTTTTTGGGTTGAGTCCTTAGGGTTTTCTATATATAGTATCATGTCATCTGCATACAGTGACAGTTTGATCTCTTCTCTTCCTATTTGGATGCCTTTTATTTCTTTTGTTTGTCTAATTGCTGTGGCTAGGACTTCCAAAACTATGTTGAAGAGCAGTGGTGAGAGTGGGCATCCCTGTCTTGTTCCAGATTTGAGTGAGAATGCTTTCAGTTTTTCTCCATTGAGTATTATATTTGCTGTGGGTTTGTCATAAATGGCTTTGATTATGTTCAGGAATGTTCCCTCTATACCCACTTTGGCGAGGGTCTTGATCATGAATGGATGTTGGACTTTGTCAAATGCTTTTTCTGCATATAATGAGATGATCATATGGTTTTTGACTTTTCTTCTGTTAATGTGGTGTATGACATTGATTGATTTGCATATCTTGAACCATCCTTGTGAACCTGGGATGAACCCTACCTGGTCATGGTGTATGATCTTTTTGATATGTTGTTGGATTCTGTTGGCTAAAATTTTGTTGAGAATTTTTGCATCTATATTCATCAAAGATATTGTCCAATAGTTTTCTTTTTTGGTGGTATCTTTGTCTGGTTTTGGTATCAGGGTGATGGTGGCATCATAGAATGTCTTTGGGAGTGTTCCTGCTTCTTCAACCTTTTGAAAAAATTTAAGGAGGATGGGCACCAGATCCTCTTTATATGTTTGGTAGAATTTGCCTGTGAAGCCATGTAGTCCTGGACTTTTATTTGTAGGGAGTGTTTTTATGACATGTTCAATTTCATTTCTAGTCATTGATCTATTCATTTGGTCTGTTTCTTCTTGTTTCAGTTTTGGCGGGCTGTAAGATTCTTGGAAACTGCCCATTTCTTCCAGATTGTCAAGTTTGTTGGCATATAGTTGTTCATAGTATTCTCTTATGGTTTTTTGTATTTCTGTTGTATCCATTGTGATTTCTCCTTTTTCATTTATAATTTTGGTTATTTGGGTTTTTTCCTCTTCTTAGTGAGTCTAGCCAGGAGTTAGTAAATTTTGTTCACCTTTTCAAAGAACCAGCTCTTGGTTTTATTAATTTTCTCTATTGTTTTTTGAATCTCTATTTTATTGATTTCCTCTCTGATCTTTATAATTTCCTTCCTTCTGCTGACTTTAGGTCTTTTTTGTTCTTTTTCTAATTCGTTTAGGTGGAGGGTTAAGTTGTCAATTTGAGATCTTTTTTGAGAAAGGCCTGCATCGCTATGAATTTCCCTCTGAGCACTGCTTTTGAAGCATCCCATAGATTTTGAGAGGTTGTGTCTTCATTGTCATTTGTCTCCAGGTATTTGTTAATTTCCTTCTTGATCTCCTCATTGACCCATTGGTTTTTTAGTAGCATGTTGTTTAGTCTCCATGTAGTATGTTTGTTCTCATTTTTTTTCCTGTGGTTGATTTCTAGTTTCATGCCATTGTGTTCAGAGAAGATACTTGAAATAATTTCTATGCTTATAAATTTGTTGAGGTTAGCTATGTGTTCCAATATGTGGTCGATTCTTGAGAATGTTCCATGTGCACTTGAGAAGAATGTGTATTCTGATTTTTTTGGATGTAGTGTCCTGAAGATGTCAATTGAGTCTAACTTTTCTATTGTTTCCTTTAGGATCTCTGTTGCTTTATTGGTTTTCTGTCTAGAGGATCTGTCCAGTGATGTGAGTCTCTACTATGATTGTATTCCCATCAATTTCTCCCTTTATGTCTGTTAATATTTGTTGTATGTATCTGGGTGCTCCTGTATTTGGGGCATATATGTTGGTGATAGTAATATCCTCTCCTTGGATGGATCCCTTAATCTTTAAATAGTGTCCTTCTTTGTCTTTTTTATGTCTTTTGTTTTAAAGTCAATTTTGTCTGATATGAGTATTGCAACTCCTTTTTTCCTGTCATGTCTATTGGCATGAAATATTTTTTCCCACCCCTTCACTTTCAATCTATATGTGTCCTTTGTCCTAAGGTGGGTTTCTTGCTGGCAGCAGATTGAAGGTTTTTGCTTTTTTATCCACTCAGCCACTCTGTGTCTTTTGATTGGAGCATTCAGTCCATTGACATTTAAGGTGATAATTGATAGATGATTATTTATTGCCATTTTGAACCTCGTGTTCCAGTTGATTCTATGATTCTGCATTCTTCCTTTCTTTTTTTGGTTGGATGGTCTCCAATTATTTTCTGCTTGAGTGTTTTTCTTTTCATTTTTTGCAAATGCAATGTTTGGTTTTGATTTGTGGTTGCCCTGTTTTTTAAATATGCTAACCCCTTCCTATAATTATGTGATTTAACCTGATGGTCCTGTAGGTTCAAACACTTCATTACTATACTAAAATTAAGAAGAGAAACAGACAAAGAAAAAAGAAATAAAAGAAAAAAATTTTAAAAAAGAGTTTTCCTCACATCCATTGCCCACATTTCATGATTTTGATGACTCTTTTTTTTCTTTTTAATTTTATTTTGTTTTAAACATGTCCATGATTAAATCTGAATGCTGGCTTATCTGAGTGACTGCTCCCTGATTGTGGCTTCCTCGTTCCTTTATTTTTGGTTTAGAGAAGCCCTTTCAATATTTCTTTTAGCCTGGGTTTTGTATTGCTGTATTCTTTTAGCTTTTGTTCATTGGAAAAAATTTCTATTTCCCCTTCTATTTTAAATGATATTCTTGCTGGATAGAGTATTCTAGGTTGCATATTTTTTCCTTTTAACACTTTAAATATCTCTTGCCATTCCCGCCTGGCCTGTAGAGTTTCTGTAGAGAAATCCAATGATAACCTTATGGGGGTTCCCTTATAGGTAACATTTTGCTTTTCTTTTGCTGCCTTTAGGATCCTCTCTTTATCAATAACTTTTGCCATTTTTATTATAATGTGTCTTGGTGTGGGTCTATTTGGGTTCAACTTGTTTGGGGCCCTCTGTCCTTCCTGTATCTTGAAATTAGTATCCTTTAGATTTGGGAAGTTTCCAGTGATAATTTCTTCAAATATATTTTCCATCCCCTTATCTTTTTCTGCTCCTTCTGGAATTCCTATTATGTGTAGATTGGCCCACTTTATATTATCCCATAGGTCTCTTATATTGCTTTAATGTTTTTTCATTAGGTTTTATGTCTGTTGTCCTGTTTAGGTGATCTCCATTATTCTATCTTCCATATCACTAATTCGTTCTGCATTATTCATTCTGGTTTTTACTGCCCTTAGCTCAGTTTGTATCTCTGCGAATGAATTTTTGAGTTTTTCTTGGCTCGTCCTTATATTTTGTAGTTCCTTTCTGAGGGCATCTGCATTGCTGTTCATATCTTCTCTTAATTCCTTCAGTACTTTCACTATTTCCCTTTTGAACTCCAAGTCTGTCAGACTGCAGAGGTCTGTTTCATTGTTGACTGCTTTAGGTGAGTTCTCCTGTTGGTTTGACTGGGGGTGGTTTCTCAGCTTCTTCATCTTGCTTGTTGTTTTCTTTTTCTTAGTGAAGTTGTACTCCCTGTGACTGGGCAGAGTTTGCCTTGGCACTGCTGTGGAATGTTTCCTGAGGGCTGGCATTGTTGGTCGGTCTTCTTTGAGGCAGTGTGGGTTTTCTTGGGGGTGGGCGGGGCTGACAGGGTCTCTCTGAAGCAAAGGAGGACTTCCTGAGGGCAGACAGGACTGGGAGGTCCGCACTGCGATGGAAGCAGATTTCACACAGCTGGGCAGAGGTTGCTTTGGTGTTACTGGGCTGTAGGGCTCTTCTAGGGGGCTGGTGGTGCTGGTCAGCTGTTCCACAGGAGTGCAGCACCCCCCAAGGGCAGGAGCAGCCAGCTGGGCCGCCAAGAACCCAAGGGGCTCTTCCCCAGGGCAGCAGGGATTGGCAGGATCACCCTGCAATGGAAGCAGATTTGCAAGACCATGCCGAGCTTGTACTAGCTTTTCTGGGCTGTGGGCCTTTTCCCAGGGGATGGCGGTGCTGGGTGCTGCTCTGTGGGCGGTGTAGCCCCTCCAGAGGGCAGGCAGGCCAGGGCAGGGAAAGCCCCTACAGCGGTCGGCTTCCTGCAAATGGTGAGGCCAGCCCTCCAGGATGGCAGGCAGCCTCAGGTCCAGTGTGCATGCACATGGGATGGGTGAGAGGGGATGCACTGGAAAGCACAGCTTTCTGATAACTGGTGGGCAAGTGAGCTCACTGTGGTATGGGGAGTATTCTATGGTAGCCCACCCCTCCCCAACACTGGCACCTTGTCTCTCCTGCAGATCCAGCTCTTCTCCCAGGTTCCCTCTGATGTGGCTTTCCACCCCCCAGTCCTTAGCGTATTGCTCCCTGCACCTGCAATGCTCAGATTCCTAGTCTCCCAGGCAGTCTCTGCCCTGACAACTAGACAGACCGGTTCCTGGTCCCCCAAGCTGTCTCAGCACCACCAGCAATGCAGATGATCTGTTCAGTTTTCACTCTGTTCTTCGGAACTCAGACTTACTGCTGTGCTCTTCTCTGCATATGGATATCCCTCTGATTTGGTTGATCTTTCCATCGAGTAGGTGACTTTCCAGGGTGTGGGATCCCTTTCTCCTCCATAGTTCCCTTTCGGGAGTGCCCGTCCAGCCCCGATTCCCCTTCTCTCACTTTCCTCTTTTCTCTTGTTTTACCCAGTTATGTCTTGAGATTTTTGCTGTTATTGGAGTTTAGTTGCTGTTCTGTGTGAGTCGTTTAACCCATAGATGTGTTTTTTTTTTTGTTGTGTTTGCGGGAGAGGGGTAGCATGTCCCCCTACTCTTCCGCCATTTTGCCTTTCTCAGCAAACATCTTAAACTAAGGGTGTCTTTATAGACTTTATGCTGAAAGTAGGTATCTCCAGATTTTTTTTTTTAACCTTCAGTTAAAGAAATTGCTAAATAGCTTTGGCCCAGCTTCAATTTTTCTTCCTTCCTGGCCCCAGTGGAAAGGCAAAGCTTCTGCCTTATTCTTGCCCAGGCAGACCTCCAAGTTCACATTTGGTTCTCACTTTTAATGAAGGCATCATTTTTCAAGAGAAAATGCATAATTGACTGAATCATGGGCCAATCACACCCATGCCTGGGGAATCCTAACTGTTAGTCCACAAAGGGCAGCTACCCAATTTGCAAGGGCAGCATCCAAAAATAAATCACTAGTAGGTACAAGTTAAACTCCCAAATGATTAGGACTGTCTGCTTCTTGTGTACCTTCTAGGATATAGCTAAACTCTTTAGGCTTAAAACTCTGCTTTATTCACTTTCTTTTGTTCAGTCTTTCCTTATCCACCTCTTGCAACAGCTACCATTTCTATCCAGTAAAAGCTGATGGCCCTACTGACAGCATCTCAACCCTCTGAGTCCTGAGCTAGGTCATGATGAATTATAGCTATTCCCGATAATAGATATCATCTAAATGCTAAGCTTTGAAATGTGCTGAAACTTATAACTCTTTAAATAAGCATTAAGTGAAAGTATTGTTACATGATATATGTTCATTTTAAAAGCTAGGGAATACAGAGAAGTATGAAGAAAAATAACAATTATTTTTATATTATTGCCTCAAGATAAATTCTGTTAACATATTGTGAAAGGCCCTGTGAGTTTTGTGTTTTTGTGTGTGTACACTTCTATTCATTGTTTAACATTCAGCAGATAACTATTTTCCATGGGTCATGCCCTAGGAACCAGGTGTAGAGAACATAGCACTGAAAAAAATAATTCCCTCCTTTCATGGAGCTTACATTCTAGTATCTTTTAAAAACTGAAATAATTCCACACCTGCAATTTAAAAGCCTGCTTTTTATTAATTTTAAATATACATTACATGTATTTTTATGCTAAATATGATGTTTACAGTAATTTAGCATTTGAATGCTCCATAATTTTTCTCAATTCCATAATTGTAAACAGATAGTTTCTACTTTTTTAAATTTTTTGAATTTTTTAAAGTATAGCTGATTTACAATGTTGTGCCAACTTCAACTGTACAGCAAAGTGACACAGTCATATATACATATCTATATATATTCTCTCTTTTTTTTTTTTTTTTTTTTTGTCTTTTTAGGGCTGCACCCGCAGCATATGGAGGTTCCCAGGCCAGGGGTCTAATTGAAGCTGTATCTGCCGGCCTATGCCCAAGCCACAGCAATGCCAGATCCGAGCTGCGTCTGTGACCTATACCACAGCTCATGGCAATGCCGGATCCTTAACCCACTGAGCGAGGCCAGGGATCGAACCCGCAACCTCATGGTTGCTAGTTGGATTCTTTTCCGCTGCATCACAACGGGAACTCCATGCATATATATATTCTTTTATTATGTTGTTTTCCATCATGGCCTATCCCAGGAGACTGGATATAGTTCCCTGTGCTATACAGTAGGACCTCATTGCTTATCCATTCTAAATGTAATAGTTTGCCATCTACTAACCCCATCCATTGTTTTTTTGCTATTATTGTATAAACATTTTGGAGGACTTTTGTATAATGGCACATAAATAAATGGGCTCATTTATTCAATTATATCCATAATGTACACTTCATACTCCAGTATTTTGAGTCCTAGATCGTAGAGCTCTTTCTAAATCAATGCATAGGTCTATCTTCATATTTCCTTTTATGAATACTTCCTTGCCGCATATTTAAAACCAGTTCCCTACTGATTTTTATTATGAACAGTAAAGCAGTGAACATTCTTGTGCGTGGTCTTAGGCACACTTACATGAATACTTATTCCTTTAATTAGATTTTTTAATTGAAATACATGCTTGGCTTAAAAATAGGGAAATGTAGGGAGCTCCCTTTTAGGCTCAGTGGAAATGAATCTGACTAGTATCCATGAGGATGCAGGTTCAATTCCTGGCCTTGCTCAATGGGTTAAGGATCCAGCATTGCCATGAGTTGTGGTGTAGGCTGCAGAAGCAGCTTGGATCCCGCATTGCTGTGGCTGTGGTGTAGGCCAGCAGCTACAGCTCTGATTCAACCCCTAGTCTGGGAACCTCCATATGCTGCAGGTGTGGCCCTAAAAAGACAAAAAGAAAAGGGGGGGGAGTGTATTAAATGAAAAGTGTAATCTCTATCCTATCCTTTTTTCCTATCCCTAGTTTAGAACTTTGGAGGCAAACAGTACACATTTCTCTGCGCATTCATTTGTCTTATGAGTTTTCTCCACAGACCCTGTATGCACCACATGATGTTTTTGATCTACACCATCCATGCTCTCTCTCCTTTGCAAATGCACCCTGATTTGTAGGAGTACCATTTTTCTTGCACTAAATCTGCTCCAGCAACTCTGGGTTCCTTGTTCCTCACACAGGTTAAAACGAATTAAATATATTCCAGCGTCAGGACCTTTGCCCTTGCCACTGCCTGGGAATCTTGTCCCCAGATTTTCATAGTTCACTCCCTTAATCCTTTAGGTCTCGACCCAACTTTTATCTTGTCACTGACCTCTAATAGGTCCATTTAAGACAACACCCCCCAGCCCCTCACCTGCATCTCCCTTCTTGGTTCAACTCTCTTCCAAGTCACTCTCCACCACCCAACAGTCTATATCTCATCCACTTGTTTGTTTATTACTTGAATCCCCCACTAGGATGTAAGCTCCATGAGAGCAGGAATTTTTGTATGTTTTGTTCCCTTCAATGCTAGGTCAGTTATCAACATATAATAAATAAGTGCTCAATTAAAATTTAACAAATGAATGAATATCAGTGAAGGGCACAAATAAGTTTGGGGCTAATTAAACATTACTTTGAATCTCAACTTATTAAGGTCACAATAACTGTGTGATCTTGGACAATTTAAAAAATTTATCTAGGCTCGAGTTTCTTTGTCTGTAAAAGAGAGGAATGAAAATGAATTAGGTATTATGATGCAGAGATGTACAATTGTGGTTAAATGCTTAGAACGGTACCTGTCATATAAAAAAAAACTTAATAAATCTTCCTTTTCTTCCCCCTTTCCTCTTCCCTCTTCCTCTCCCTCTCCCTTTCCTCAATTTCTTCTTATTATTAGTGCTATTTTGAAGTAAAAAGCATAGCCTTGTTATTTTTCTTTCCTAGCAAAGCAACATTCCTTCTCGGATGGGACTCAAACCCACCCCAAACTCAGATTAGGGCTTGAACCTACAATCCCTGACTTAGGAAGGGACTCAAACTCCTGTCTTTTCATTGAAACCACTTACCCAGTGTTGGGACTTAACTGAAGCTCAAGTTCTTTTGTCTCATCTCAGAAAGAATTGAGCTGGAGGCCAACTGGCAGGCAAAGAGTGAGCTTATTAGTCTAGGACCCTTGTGAGAGATACATGTGAGCTGGCAAAGGAGCACAGCCCCAAGGACAAAGAGGACTACATTTTTAAGAAAATGTTTTAATTTTAAGAATTTTTAAGAAAACATGGGGAGGGGAGAAGACCACCTTATCCCTCATTTTTGAGAAGATGTCAGGGCTTGTATCATTAGTTCTTCATTTGATCCTATGTGATTTAATGGGGACAGTCATGGGGCTATTTAAATCATGTGTATGTTAGCAAAAGGGTTTCAGTATAATGTCCCCCTTTTCCTAGTTTTTTCCACTTTCGCCTATATTTCTGACTTGGCTACATGCAGAAATGCTGCTCTTCAAGGACTATTAACTCCCTGACTTCACGTAACAAGATTCAGACCCCATGTCTGTTGTCTTGTTTTTCACCTATGGAGGTTGGTGGCTTGAGTGTTTCTGGTACTTAGATGCACCTGGTATTCCTTTCCTGTAAATTGTTGCTAGGTTACTGGATTCTTTTCTTTCTGTCTGTCTGCTTTTTTAGGTCCACACCCATGGCATATGAGGTTCACAGGCTAGGGGTCAAATCGGAGCTATAGCTTCTGGCCTACACCAGAACCACAGCAATTTCAGATCTGAGCCTCGTCTGCGACTATTCCACAGCTCACGGCAATGCCGGACCTTAACTGATCGAGGCCAGGGATCAAACCTGTGTCCTCGTAGATACTAGTCAGATCTAGTTTCTGCTGAGCCACAACAGGAACTCTTGGATTCTTTTCTTGAGTGGTCATTAGCTTACAACAGTCTCACAAACTCCCTTTAAATTTCCTTTCTCTCTTGAATCCCCTGTGGGATTTTTAAACTGTTTAATTATCCTGTTCTATCCCTCTCACTAGCATTCCAACTTGCTGCTTAGCACACCAAGCATCTGGGTGCCTTCATGTGCAACGAGCTGATGCATCTTAGTAGCCACTGCATCCTGGCATCACAAAGCAGTTGCACTGCCATTACAAACATACACTCCTCTGCTTTGCTCCACCAGGGTCATATGGTGCTAGGACAGTTTTTGGCATGCAAGGACCCTGTACCCACCTACACTGTCTGGGACAGCCACAGCAGATAGCTCAAGTGCAGAATCACTCATAGTGGAACCACTGGAACCTGGGGAAGCTCCAAATTTCCCTGAGTGTTCTAAAGCCACACTCTTGGTTCATACACTCAAAATCGCTGTCTTACTCCTAGTTCACAGCAGCCAAGGATTGCATTAGTGCTGGAGGAATCCCATTTGGTTCCCTGGGATTCAAGAGAAGAGGAAATGACCCATTTATGCTTCTCACAGGCTAATTCCCTGGAATTTCTAGCCAGGACTCCAAGTTTGTTCACTGCCACATTTTCCCTTCAACTCAACAAACAGTAAAACAAACAAGAACCCACTAGAAGGAGTCACCATAAACTGTGCCACTAAGATTCTTTCTGCCTAAAGACAATTATTACAACCAGTCATAAAATCCATAATAGCTATTTATTGAGAATTTATCTTGCGTGAGGCAAACTGCATAGGAACTCAAATCCCAAATGGAAACAATGCAAAGAGATGATGAAATCTACATCATGGGTAAGGAAACAGAAATTCACAGACGTTAGCTATCCCCCTCTCTAGAGAGTGACTGGGCCCGAACTCAAATCCCAAGCCACAGAGCTCTAAAGCCTGTGATTTTGACAAGAGTTTATATTGCTTCTGGATATTATAACCTAGAGGGGGAAGTATAAAGTCTGTCAGTGATACAAGTTATATGGATATTGTGCCGTTGCATCCAAGAAGCATTTATTGAGGATGTAAAGCCCTGTTAGGTGTTCAAAGGAGGTTTAACAACTTGAATAAGGTAGAGTCTATCTATACCTTCCCTAGGGATTGCCCTCAAATGTAGTACCAAAAAAATGCCATAATTGAGTTAATAGCAGAGACCCCTCTTCCTCTAAGATTTGGTTAGAAAAGTTTTTTTGTCGTTGTTGTTGCCCACCATATTTCTGATCAGAGGGGCCCAGAGGGCAGATCACAGTCGATGTCAGGTCCCTGAGTCTGGAAGGCTAAGGAGCATTTTGGCAAGTGGACAAGCTTCAGGAGAACACATAAGTCATAGAGACCTCACATAATACTGAGCACAGGTCTGAAGGGACGAGAGCTGAAGCAGCAAGTAGCCTGATGGAGGAAGCCTAAAGAGGTTTGCTGACCACAGGACAGGAGTTGCACCATTGCCAAGAAAGGGATCAGTGGGGGACAGATAGAACAGGAAGGTTCAGCTTAAGGAGATCACTGCAAAATGTAGCAGCTGGAGGGGTTTTAGTGCAGAAGGACTGGCTCACACACGCTGGGGGATGTGGTAAGAATGGGGGGATGTGGTAATAATGGGGAGATGTCTGTGTGTAGAACTAGCTATCCTCAAGGTTCCAGATGGAACTGAAAGTGCTAATAAGATCATTTAGACAGGCTCAAAATGTCCCTTTCCAGCCAACTATCTTATGGTTTTGACTTCCAAAACCTTTGTTTAAGAGGTAGGATTACTTTGAAATGGCTTTGGTAAGCGGGGACGGGGGTTGGTGACAATGATGGTGAAGGGGAGCCTTGGCCTGATGGTGTGACTGGAGAATGCACTTCCTCATGTTGGAGTGTTAGTGAAAAATTTAACATCTTCCCAGGATAGTGTCTTATCTCAACATATCGGTAAAGACCCTTTTGCAACATGTGGCCAAATCAGTTGCATTTGTGTTTAAGGCTCAATTTACCAGTGGTTCCTGAAAGTATTTTTTTTTCTTTTTTCCTTTTAATTGAGTTATAATTGGCATAGAATGTGAATTATTTTTAGGTCTACAGCATAATGATTTGATTACTCTCTATTCACATTGTTTTACTGAAGCCAGGGAGACCTAAGAAAGACTCTTTGTAGGTTTAACTCAGATATTTTTCAGTATTTATTGTTAGTTTAAACATGGAAATAGAAGGTGATAAAAGCAGATTATTATCCTGGTAGAAATTCAAAGTAAAATGTCTCCTTAGGTGAGATGGTACTGTTTTATTGTTATTCTGAATTATTTACGTGTAGTATGATTGAATTTATTATTTTACACTGGATATGTACATTAATAACTATCACTATATTTAATTATATCATATTTTAGGGTAGATTTTAGATACTTCAACCACATTGGTTTTAAAACATGCTTGTTCTTCTAACTATTTCTTAAAATTTTTTTTTTCTTTTTAGGGCCGCACCTGCAGCAGATGGAAGTTCCCAGGCTAAGGGTTGAACTGGAGCTGCAAGTGCAGGCTACACCACAGCCACAGCAACATCGGAATCGAGCCGCATCTGCGACTTACACCACTGCTCATGACAACGCTGGATCCTTAACCCCTTTAGCGAGGCCAGGGATTGAACCCATATCCTCATGGATACTAGTTGGGTTCTTAATCCACTGAGCCACAATGGGAACTCCTTATAACTGTTTCTTAGAATTTTGAATGTCACATACAAAATCTATAACCATGTGCTTTCATTAAAAAAAAATCCCATTGGAAAAGTTCACCCACATGATGAGGGTCAGTGCTCCTGAGATTTGCCCTGTTTTGTAAAGCGGAAGAAGTTGTGAGAGGCAGATGCAAGTGGAGAGCACTGGTACGTCAGTGAAATACCTTCCAAGCAGAGCCCCAGGGTGCTGTGAAACACACAGGGCTTCACCTTTCTTAGCATAGAATCTGACCTCATCCAGATGAGAGTCTCCTTCATCTTGTCACAGCCATGCTGTTCTTTTCTGCTCTGTGCTTGCAGGACAGAGGCAAAGAGGTATTGAAAGACAGAGCAGATGCTCTTCTCTGCCACCTAATAGTACTACTGCTATTCCTCCTGTGACTTCAGACCCTGTGCTTCTTTGACTACTAGCCATGATTTGTTGGGCATTTCCTGTTTGCTAGGCCACATGCTAAGGATTTAAATATATAGCTCATTTCATCTTTATAACAACCGTATCAAGTAGCAATTATTATTTATTTTGTAAAATGTAGAGGGAGAATCTGAAACACAGCCAGGACACCTGACTGACGTAAATTCACTGTTATTCACTTGAAAGTATAAATGTTCTGATACCTTTGATCAGTTGGTTAAAGCATTAACATTATACTCCTTTAAAAATATTCACTGAACATACTCCAAAGTATAACTTTGTTGTAAAATTTGCTCCAAGGAAATTCAGTGAATAGCTGAATCACTTTGCTAATGTTGAACTTGCAGCGTTTCCTTATCTCCCCAAATAGCACAATTCTTCTCTTTTTTTTTTTTTTGGCTGCACCTGCAGCATGCAGAAGTTCCCAGGTCAGGGATCAAACTGAAGCCAGAGCAGTGACAATGCCCACTGTGCCACCAAGGAACTCCTTACTACTATTTTTTTAAAATAGGGAAGTTTATAGTCAGGAGTGAAGTGGAATTATTTTTCTGCTTCCCTGACTATTTAGGAATTGGTCTCTTTTGTGTAGTTGTTTAGAGGTAGGTTAAGAAATAAGAGAAAGGAATTCCCTTAGTGGCTCAGCAGAAATGACTCTGACTAGCATCCATGAGGATGTAGGCTCGATCCCTGGCTTTGCTCCATGGGTTAAGGATCCGGCATTGCTGTGAGCTGTGGTGTAGGTCACAGACACAGCTCCAGTTTGACCCCTATCCCGGGAACCTCCATATGCCTTGGGTGCAGCCCTAAAAAGACAGGGAAAAAAAAAAGAAAGAAAGAAGAGCGAGTTCACATTCTGTATCTGGGAATTTTGTTTTGCTTTGCTCTGTGGGATTTCTTTTGAGAGGACATTACATTTTGCATGACAGTTACTTGATTTCTCTGAACTTCACTCCACTAGATAAAGATAGGACAGGTACCAGTGTCCAGAACGGAATCCTATTGCTTGCCTACATATTATATATTGTGCTTGGGGCAATGATATTTGGAGCTTTGGAGAAAGACTTTGAGGTACAGCAGCGATGTTTGGCAGTTAAGACGAAAGCTGACTTTCTGAAAAATCGTTCCAATATGACTCGGGAAGATGTCCAAAGGTTTGTACAGGTAAGAGATGAAGATGTGGGTATTTTTAGAGCCATGAAACTGCTATCTATTCAGAGAAGCCAGTTAGTATGAAAATTCTATGAAGTAATTTCCTTCATTAAGACTAAATATGGTTTACCTAAACAGGGTATGTCAGGTTCGCTTTGGGAAAGGCAGAGAAGCATACCAGAAAAATAAGGAAATCATGCAGACTGGGAAGAAAAAGGAAGGCAGCAAATGACAACAAGGTAGAAGGGGGTGAATTTCAGAGAAGGGACAAATTACAACCCAATCACAAGAGGAGGATAAAAACTAAAATATTCTAATCAAAGTCATCCTTTTCATTATTTCATATGAAGTTCAGAAGTATATTTTACAAAGGAGATAAGAATCTGGTGGGAAACATGCCTTATTTCCCTTCCACTTTCTCCAGACATTGTCATGCTCTAAATTCTGGACATGTTGTCTGTAAATCTTGCCTTACAATATCTTTTGTGTTTCAGAGAAGTTAATTTTAATAGTGTTTTGCTTGTTATTCTTTTCCTTTAGGGTTTGCCAGTCGTTCCCAACTGTGAGGTCATAGAGACCTTTTCTTAAACTTTCTTCTAAAAGTTTTAAAATTTTTTCTTTTGTACATTTAAATCATTAATCCATCCTGGATTGTGTGTGGGTGTGTGCACGTGTGTGTGTGCTCACACGTGCACATGTGTGTACACATACGTGCATATCCATGTAAAGCAGGTTCTAATTTTATATATTTTTCCACAGAGAGAGTGCATTTTTCCAGAACAGCTTATTGATTGATTCACTATTTCCCCATTAATTTTCCATATTCCAGATTTTCTTAAGTACATAAATTTGTTTCTGGGCTTTTGATTCTGTTCCGTTCTGTCTGAATTACAATAGCCTTGCAATAAGTCCTGAAATGGACTCTCCTACCCTTTTGTATGAATTTCAAGATCAGATTGTCATATTCTGTAGTATACTCTGCTGGAGTTTTCACTGAAATTTCTTTGAATTTGTGAAGAATTATTATGTGATGATGTCGAGCATTCTTAAACATAAAATGAAGTCAGTTAGTGTATAGGAATCGTATAATACACAATCTTTTGTGAGGGGCTTCTTAGCATGATGTTCTTGTCATTTCTCTTTATTGCTGAGTAGTATTCTGTGGCATATCTATGCCAAAATTTGTTTATCCATTCACATTGATGAGCTTTGAGTAGTCTTCAAGTTTACATATATCATAAATGAAATAGGTACAAGTATTTTTGGGTATGTGGGGAAACCTGTTTTTCTTTCTTTTCGGCAAATACCTAAAAGTGGAATTGTCATGTGAATAGTAAGTATGTACAGCTGTAAGATACTGCCAGAGAAGTTCTCCAGAATGACTATATCTTTTTATATATCCATCAATAGCACATCAGAGTTCCAGCTGCTCTATATCCCCACCAAAACTGGCTTTGGTAGGGTTTCTTTATTTTAGCCAATCTAATGATATCTCCTTTTGATTTTAATTTGCATTTTCCTATGACTAATCATATTGAGCATCTCTATGAGTTTATTGGCCATTTTTACATTATCTCTTGTGAATTTTCTGTTCAAATCATTTGCCTGTTTTTTCATCCATCTGCTTAATGCAGGGTTGTAAGTATTTTTCATATATTCAAGAGAAAAGTACTTTGTCACAGTTATGGGTTGCCAATATTTTCTCCTACATAGTGGACTGATTTTCAGTTTATTCATGGTTTCTTTTGAAGAGAGTTTTTAAAAATAATTTCCAGTTCACAAATTTTTTATGGTTTTTGTGTTCTAAGACATCTTTAGCTAAACCAAAGTCACAAAGATATCTAGAAGTTTTATAGTTTAGCTTTTATATTTATTTGATAAATAGAAAGTTAATTTTGATGAATTGTGTGAGGTGAGCATCAAGATTTGCTGTTATTGTTTGGAGATACCTTAGAAATCTATACATAGAACTTCCATATGACCCCGCAATCCTACTCTTGGGCATCTATCCGGACAAAACTCTACTTAAAAGAGACACGTGTACCTGCATGTTCATTGCAGCACTATTCACAATAGCCAGGACATGGAAACAACCCAAATGTCCATCCACAGATGATTGGATTCGGAAGAGGTGGTATATATACACAATGGAATACTCCTCAGCCATAAAAAAGGATGACATAATGCCATTTGCAGCAACATGGATGGAACTAGAGAATCTCATCCTGAGTGAAATGAGCCAGAAAGACAAAGACAAATACCATATGATATCACTTATAACTGGAATCTAATATCCAGCACAAATGAACATCTCCTCAGAAAAGAAAATCATGGACTTGGAGAAGAGACTTGTGGTTGCCTGATGGGAGGGGGAGGGAGTGGGAGGGATCAGGAGCTTGGGCTTATCAGACACAACTTAGAATAGATTTACAAGGAGATCCTGCTGAATAGCATTGAGAACTATGTCTAGATACTCATGTCGCAACAGAAGAAATGGTGGGGGAAAAAACTGTAACTGCAATGTATACATCTAAGGATAACTTGACCCCCTTGCTGTACAGTGGTAAAATAAAAAAAAAAGAAAGAAATGAAGGAGAAATAAAGACTTTCCCTATCAAAAAATAAAATAAAATAAAATAAAATTAATAAGAGAGAAAAAAAAGATTTGCTGTTATTATTTTCAATACAGCTTCTCCCTAAAGAAAAAGAAAGACAAAAAAAAAAAAAAAGAAATACAGTTGATTTACAATATTGTCTTAGTTTCAGGTGTATAGCAAAGTGATTCAGTTATATATACATTTATATTATATATATTTATCTTTTTAGATTCTTTTCATTATAGGTTATTACAAGAAAATGAGTACGGTTCCTGTACTATACAGTAGGTCCTTGTTTGTTTATTTATCTATTTTTATATAGTAGTGTGTATATTTTATTTTATTTTACTTTTTTATTTTTTTGACTTTTTGTCTTTTTAGGGCCACACCCACAGCATATGGAAGTTCCCATGCTAGGGATAGAATCGGAGCTACAGCTGCCAGCCTACACCACAGCCACAGCAATGCAGGATATGAGCTGTGTCTGCGACTTACACCACAGCTCATGGCAATGCCGGATCCTTAATCCACTGAATGAGGCCAGGGATCGAACCTACATCCTCATGGATGCTAGTAAGATTTGTTTCCACTGAGCCAATGGGAACTCCATCATGTGTATATTTTAATCCCCAACTCCTAATTTATCCCTCCACTCCCCCATAGGATCTAAATAACACTCAGAGTCTTATAGAGTAGATAGTATTCAAAATATAGAGGATACAATCCAAAAGTACTCAGCATATGAAGAACCACAAAAATCTGGTGATCAATCATCCCAGATTTTGTCTGAAAAAGTTTCTGTTTTGTCTTTTTTAAAAGGATATTTTCATGGGACCTGTAAATCTAGTCTGGCACTTTAAAAATGTTCCATAGACTTCTGGTTTGCATTGCTTATGATAGGAAAACTGCTGTTATTCTTAGATTTGTTGTCCTTTACATACTGTGTCTTTTTTCTCCTCTGGTTATGTTTTAGATCACTAGTTTTCAGTAATGTGATCATCATGTGTGTGTGTTTTATGTGTATGTGTGTTTATCCTGCTTATGGTCCCTTGAGTTTCTTATAACTGTGTATCTCATTTTCATCAAATTTGAAAACTTTTTTTTTCTTTCTTTTTAGGGCTGCACCCATGGCATATGGGGGTTCCCTGGCTAGGGGTCTGATTGGAGCTACATTTGCCGACCTACACCACAGCTCATGGCAACACCAGATCCTTAACCCACTGAATGAGGCCAGGGATTGAACCCACAACCTCATGGTTCCTAGTTGGATTTGTTTCCGCTGCACCACAATGGGAACTCCCAGATTTGAAAACTTGCAATCATTACTTTGCTCCTCTTCTGACTCCTTTCTCCTCAACACACATACTGTATATCTGATTTTTTTCCCCTCTGTGTGCTTCAAGTTAGTATAAAATCTAAAACTATATCTTAGTTTATTAATCTTTTCTTCTGCTGATAATCCTATCTGTTCCCTTTTAGATGTTGTCTTTTTCATTTCTAGAATTCCCATTTGCTTATGTCTTATATATTCCATTCTCTCTTCATTATGTTAATGTTTCCTTATAATAGCCCTTTTAAGGTCATTTTCTGCTAATTCCATCACTTTAATGGAATTGTTATTTATAAGTTTGTTTCTCTTGACGGATTTTTCTCATAGTAATGGGTTATATTTTCTTGATTCTTTGTATGTCTATTAATTTTTTCAAATTAGATAATGGATATTATGAGATGGTTAATGTTGCTTGGCTTTATTATATTCCTTTAAATTCTTTAAACTTTCTCTGCTAGGCAACAAAGTTACTTAAACATTAATTATTCAAGGAGTTTCTGTCATGGCACAGCAGAAGCGAATCCAACTAGGAACCATGAGGTTGCAGGTTCGATCCCTGGCCTTGTTCAGTGAGTTAAGTATCTGGCATGGCCATGAACTATGGTGTAGGTCACAGACTCAGCTTGGATCCTGCCTTGCTGTGGCTTGGTGTAGGCCGGTGGCTGTATCTCCAATTCGACCCCTAGCCTGGGAAACTCCAAATGCCATGGGTGCGATCCTGAAAATTTAAAAGAAAAATTAAAAAAAATTTTTTAAATAAGAAGAAGAAGAAAAATTAATTATTTCAAGATTTGTTTTCCACTTCTTCCAGGCCTAAATTGGACCTTTTATCCTAGGGCTAATTTTGCTGCACATCTCAGTAATGACCTTTCTGTGTTCTCCACTGAATGTCATGAACATATAGTGGGGCCTGTTCCCTTTAGCTAGAAACTCATATAGTTACTAACCTGATGTGGGCTATAGGAATTGTTCAGCTTACAGGCCACAGTTATTATTTTTCTCCCAATGCATTAGTTGGTTGTTGCTACATAACAGCATCCCACAAACTTAGTAGTTTAAAACATTTATTACCTCAGTTTTTGTAGGTCAGGAGTCCAAGCACAGCTTAGCTGGCTCCTCCTCTGCAGTCTGCTATCAATGTGTCCAATAGGGCTGTGGTCTCAGCTGAGGGAAAATCTGCTTGCAAACTCATGTGGATATTTAGAAGCATTCAGTTCCTTTGGGCTGTCAGACCAAGGACCCCAGTTTCATACTGGTTGTTGGCCAGAGGCTACATCCAGGTTGCTGCCAGATGGCCCTTCCATGGGTATCTCATGACGTGTCAGCCTCCTTCTTCAAAGCCAGCAAGGGAGAGGGTGACTCTAACAAGATCAGCAATGCTGTCTTACATAACCTAATCGCACACATAGAGTCATGTACACCCTGTTACCTTTGATATGTTCATAGCCACAAATGTGGCTGGAGATAAGTCACAGTCCCCACCCACACTTGGAGAGAGGGAGTCACACAATGGCATGAACTACAGACCATGGGGGCCACTTTGAGAAACTGTCTGCCACACCCAGGCAATTGGTTTTGACCAATCTCATAAAGTTGTACCATTTTCAAGTGCAGAATGTCATTGAGCCAAAGACTCAAAGATACCTCCATGCAGATTCCTATAATTCTTTCTCTGGGTAGTTTTGTCTTCTGTGGAACTCTGCCTACAAATTAGAGTGTCCTTGGCTTTACTGAACTCCAGTCTCTGTCTCCTCAACTCAGAAAAATCACCAAGTGCTCTCTGGGGGTCCTTTTTCCTCTACCACAGCCTGGAAATTACTTCCAGTCTGGGCAATGATAGTACTCATCCCATTTATTTTCCTTATCTCAGTAATCACAGTTCTGCATTTTCTCTTGTCCAGTGCTTAGAAACAGTTTTTTTTCTCTTATTATGTCCAGTTTTCCATGGGAAGATAATTTTGGACTGTGTGACTCCATCATGTCTAGAAACAGCATTCTCTCTCATCAGGTATTTCACCTTTAATTACTCTCACCCCATCCTCATCTAACATGTCATCCAAGAGTATTTCTGTTCAACTAATTTTAAAACTCCCATATATAGTATTGTGCATTTAGCTTTTGCTTTGATTTACTCACCTTTTATTGATTTATTTTTTCTCCCTTCCCCCCCTTCCTTCCTTTCTTATCTCAGAGTTATTTTGGGGGGAAATTTTCCTTCTTGTGAAATATATCTGTAGTACATTTATCTCACAAGAGTCTGCTTGTGAAAACACTCTTTTGTTTTGATCTAAAAATATGTTCATTTACTTTCTTGAAAAATATTTTAGCAGAGTATGAAGTACTAGGTAGACAGTTGTTTTCTTTTAGCTCATGGGAGATATTATTCCATTATTCTGTGGCTTCCTTCAGCTTCTTCTAAGACGTTTTCTGTCAATCTAATTGCCTCTTCTTTATAGATAATTCATCTTTTCTCTTCAGCATTCAAGGCCTCTCTGATTTTATGGTCTTTTCTTCATCTCTGTTGATTTACCACTTTAATTCAACAATATAAATGTGACTTTTGTTTTTATTTTGCTTGGAATTTGCTTCCTAAATCTCTGTAATTGTTCTCATATCAGTTCCAATTCCTTAAAAATGACTAATATGGTTGACTTGTTATTTCTATCATCTGTATCTCTTAACCTTTCTTTTTCATATTCTCTACTGTTTTACCTTTTTTGGTGTATTTTTAATGATTCATTAAAATATATATTTCATTTACTTCTTTGCTCTTTGTTTCCATTTTATCTAATGTTTTGAATTTTTAATTTCAATGGTTTTATTTTTTTTTCTAAAAGTCCTATTTATCTTTTTAAAAGTGTGTGGTCTTTCTTGCTAATATTGTATTCCTACATGTCTCTAATTCCTTTCATTTTATTAATTTTTTTTGTCTTTTGTCTTTTTGAGGGCTGCACTCATAGCATATGGAAATTTCTAGGCTAGGAGTCTAATTGGAGCTACAGCTGCCAACCTACACCAGAGCCACAGCAATGCCGGATCCGAGCCACGTCTGCAACCTACACCACAGCTCATAGCAATGCTAGATTCTCAACCCACTGAATGAGGCCAGGGATCGAACCCACAACTTCATGGTTCCTATTCGGATTGGTTTCCACTGCACCACGACACGAACGCCCTTTAGTATATATTTTATTTATTTATTTATTTACTGTTTTTTTTTAGGGCTGCACCCACAGCACGTGAAAGTTTCCAGGTTAGAGGTCAAATCAGAGCTATAGCCACTGGTCTATGCCACAGCAATGCCAGATCTAAGCCATGTCTGTGACCTGCACTACAGCCCACAGCAATGCCGGATCCTTAACCCACTGAGCGAGGCCAGGGTTCAAACCTGTGTTCTCATGGATACTAGTGGTGTTTGTTACCACTGAGCTACAACAGGAACACCTCATTAAACATTTTAAACATATTTTCTATGTACAATGACTCAATATTATAGTCTTTAGGATTTTACTTCTATTCTTTGTGACTGTTGTGGTGGTATTCTTTTCTTGCTTTTGATTTTAATTAGAATCTCTAATATTTCACTGTTAGGCAGAAAGCTGCTGGAGCTTATTATGATTACTCTATATCAAATTAAAATATTTTGTTCATATTTTGAACTTATATTTCCCTAACATTATTTTATCTATTTTTATACTTATTGAAGTTATCAATACATGAGTTTTCATATTTGTTATTTTTTATGATTTCCTATTTATTTATTACATGCCTTCAGTCATAATATATTTTATAACTCTGCTGGATTTGGTTTAATATTTTATTTAGAATTAAGGATTTTATATTTATAGGCGCTCTATAATTTTCTTCCTTCCTTTGCTCCTCCCTTCTTTCCTTCCTTCCTTCCTTATCCCTACGTTATTCATGTCTGGTTTTGATATGTTAGTGTCATATTCATTCCACAATTCTATAAAGGATCAAGAAGCATAGAAAAAATTAATTATTTAACTCATAACTTATTGTACCACTTTCTTTTTTATTTTTATTTACTTTTTGATTATTTTTTCCATTATAATTGGTTTACAGTGTTCTGTCAATTTCTGCTGTACAGCAACATGACCCAGTCACACACATATATACATTCTTTTTCTCACACTATCCTCCATCATGTTTTGTTGCAAGTGACTAGATAGAGTTCCTAGTGCTATACATCAGGATCTCATTGCTTATCCATTCCAAATGCAATAGTTTGCTTCTATTAACCCCAGACTCCCAGTCCACCCAACTCCGTCCCCCTCCCCCTTGCAACCACAAGTCTGTTCTCCAAGTCCATGAGTTTCCTTTTTGTGGAAAGTTTTATCTGTGCCATCTATTAGGTTCCAGATATAAGGGCTATCATATGGTATTTGTCTTTCTCTTTCTGACTTACTTCACTTAGTATGAGGGTCTCTATTTCCAACCATGTTGCTGCAAATGGCATTATTTTGTTCTTTTTTATGGCTGAGTAGTATTCTATTGTGTATATATACCACATCTTCCTAATCCAATCATCTGTTGATGGATATTTATATTGTTTCCATGTCTTGGCTATTGTGAATAGTGCTGCAGTGAATATACAGGTGCGTATATCTTTTTCAAGGAAAGTTTCGTCCAGATATATGTGCAAGAGTGGGATTGCTGGATCATATGGTAGTTCTATATTTCGTTTTCTAAGGTACCTCCATACTGTTTTCCATAGTGGTTGTACCAATTTACATTCCTACCAACAGTGCATGAGGGTTCCCTTTTCTCCACACCCTCTCCAGCATTTGTTATTTTTTGACATGTTAACGATGGCCATTCTGACAGGTGTGAGGTGATACCTCATAGTAGTTTTGATTTGCATTTTCTAATAATTAGTGACATGACTCTGTATTTGAAGTTTCTTGGAGGGGGGAGTGATATTTAGGGAATAAAGGCATCAAAATCTTTAGCATATCATTACTATTACTGTATAGATTGTAAAGTTTTTTGGCTGAGATTCTTTCATCAAAAGAATTATATGTATTTTAGCCTTTCCAAAAATTGATGGCCCTCTCATTAACTTCTTTCTTGATTTCTTTTTTTTTTTTTTTGTCTTTTCCAGGGCCACACCTACAGCATATGGGGGTTCCCAGGCTAGGGGTCTAATCGGAGCTATTGCCCCTGGCCTATGCCACAGCCACAGCAATGCCAGATCTGAGCCACATCTGTGACCTACACCACAGCTCACGGCAACGCCAGATCTTAATCCACTGAGTGAGGCCAGGGATCCAACCCGCAACCTCCTGGTTCCTAGTTGGATTCGTTAACCACTGAGCACAACAGGAACCCCCTCTTTCTTAATTTCTAATGATGTTATAAAATTACTGCTCTTATATCTTTTTCCTCATATCTCTCATGATTTCCATTGCCTAAATAAGAAGTATCTCTGTACCTATCTTCAACCCATATTTGCTAGTTACTTGAAAATAATTGAACATTATTAACATTTGAATTATCATTAATTATTAAATATATGTATACATACCACTATCAAAAATTTTCTTTAAAAGTATCATTATCCATATATTACTTCCAAAGGGATTGGCACCAATAAAACAAATGATTTCCCATTGTTAGTTATTATCAGAAGCTTTTCCATTTCACTTGATCCTAAGGAAAATTTACAATTTGACCAAATTAGATTTGGGATTTGGTTTTAATCCACTTAAATGGAACTAATTTTCTTTGGTGTTCTACTTGAAGAAATACAAATTATACAACCCAAATTTTGTTTTTTTTCTCTTTTATTTTAATTTGCAGGTGATGACTTCTATCATATTATCAGGAATACCTCCCACAGGAAATAGGACTGCTGTTTCCTTTTGGACTTTTACAAACTCTTTTATAACTTGCATAGTCACTCTATCCACAATAGGTAAGTTTGTGCTTTCTTTTTCCCACTTAGGAGGTTAAATATTTTGTAAGTGTTTTGCATGAGTACTATGTACCCCTTTATATGGTATCTTAGATTTAATGAAATAAAGTGGTTAGTTTAAGGGGCAGGAGCCCATCCAGAACAAGTTCTACTAAGATTTTAAAAAAAGGAATCTGGCAATATTCTTGGCTCTTTGTGAAAACGACAATTTTTTTTCCCCCTACACTTTGGATCTATTAAATCTTGGCTTGAGACTATTATCTGTAAACCACCTTCACTCTGTCTCAACTAAAAGTGTTTCAGATATAGTAACATGTTCCCAAGTCATCTCTCCCACTTCCCCAAAATTTGCCTGACCAACCCTTGGGCAAAAGAGTGTCCATGAGTGAAGATGAAAAATTTCTTAGAAGAAGCTCCCCAAAGGGGTAGCTTGTAGTTGCAGAACAGAGTGTGAATGTTATTATAAAGATGATGGAAAAAAGAAACCAAAATGTAGAATGATGAAGAGGGGCAGGAGAGAGGGAGAAAATAACAAGGGGGAGAGTACTCTCATCAGACTGTATGAGGAATCAAAAATTTATCAAGGATATTTAAACAGAGGTTTAAGAATATTGTTTAAGGAGTTCCCGTCGTGGCACAGTGGAAGAGAATCCAACCAGGAGCCATGAGGTTGAGGTTCGATCCCTGGCCTTGCTCAGTGGTTTCAGGATCTGGCGTTGCCGGTGAGCTGTGGTGTAGTTCGAAGATGCAGCTCAGATCATTTGCTGTGACTGTGACATAGCTTGACAGCTGTAGCTCCAATTGGACCCCCAGCCTGGGAATCTCCATATGCTGTGGGTTTGGCCCTGAAAAGCAAAAAAATAAAAAAATAATAATAAAATAAAATAAATTTATATATATATATATATATATATATATATATATATATTGTTTAAAAGCACAAAGGCAAATATAGGTGACTAAAAAGCAGCAATACAAAGATTGAACATGAAGCAGAGGCAGAAGAATGTGGTTATAGGAGTTTGAATCCCTACCTTTCATATCAAAAACATGATCTAAATTTGATAAATCAGGAGTTCCCATCATGGCTCAGTGGTTAAAAAACCCGACTAGCATCCATGAGGATGCAGGTTTGATCCCTGGCCTTGCTCAGTGGGTTAAGGATCTGGCGTTGCCATGAGCTGTGGTGTAGGTTGTAGACATGACTCATAGTTGCTGTGTCTGTGGCACTGGCCGGCAGTTCCAATTCAACCCCTAGTCTGGGAACTTCCATATGCCACAAGTGCGGTCCTAAAAACCAAAAATAAAAATATAAATAAGTAAATAAATAAATAAATAAATACAATAAAATAAAATACGGTAAAATCAAGGGAGTTCCCATTGTGATGCCTCAGTAATGAATCTGACTAGTATCCATGAGGATGTGGATTTGATCCCTGGCCTCACTAAGTGGGTTGGGGATCCAGTGTTGCCATGAGCTGTGGTGTAGGTTGCAGGTGTGGTTTGGATCCCATGTGGCTGTGGCTTTGTTGTAGGCCAGCAGCTGCAGCTCCGATTTGATCCCTAGACTGGGAACTTCCATATGTTGCAGGTTCGGCTCTAAAAAACTAAACTAAATTAAAATAAAATTGACAAATCAACAAATGGATGTATAGCCACATATATCAGTCTAATCTGGGTAGCTCCAAAGCAGAAATTCCACCACAAAATTGGTGTCACCCTGAATTTGGCATCTGGCATTTTATATCCCTGTATTGGTCAGCTGTTGGTACTAGCACCTTCCAAGCTGAGATGAGGGCAAACCTCCCAGGTGAGACAGCTCCCCTGGGTAAAGGGCAGTTCTAAAGAGAGGGACAAAAGTGCTTTGGCAGCTATCCTCATGCTCCTAGGGTTGGGTATACCAGAAGGGTTGAGGGAATCTGAGTGAGGGCCCAAGAGCATAAACTAAAGCATGCATTCTTAAAATTGGTTGATTCCTAAAGCAATGCTCTTAACATGTTTAAGTGCAAAAGTAGAATAGGCTAAACAGAAAACTTGGAAAACATAATTTTTAAACAATTAACTGTAAACCCACAGATCCACACAACAGCTGTTTAACCTTTCATGACAGTACCCAGTTTTAGGCTGCTTTGTCAGAGCAATATGTCATTAATATTTTCTATGTCATATATACTTTCCTATAATTCTTCATGATATCACAATGTCATTACATACCATATTAGGTATGATCAGTCTCCTTAATTGTTGAACATTTATGCTGTTTCCATTATTTCAAAATGTGAAATAGTGATATTGTGAAAAATCTTTTCATTTTAGCTCACATTTCTTGATTATTTTCTTAGGATAAGATCAACTGGCTCATTGTATTTTGTTTGTTTGTTTGTTTGTTTTTTAGCAGGTGCTCTGTGTGCAGGGATTCTTAGAATACCTATGAGTGAAAATTTGCCCTCCAAAACCAATGTCGATTGTACAAATTATACCAAGTTGCTGTATTGAGGAGCATTGCATTTATCTTTTTTTCTCTTATCAGGTTATGGAACAATTTTTCCTAAAACTACTGGTGGACAGATGTTCTGTGTTGTCTTTGCTGCAATTGGAATCCCTCTAACTATCATATTATTTAAACATGTTGGCATGTTAGTTTATCTGCCATTTGATAAATTTGGAATATACCTTCAACATAAGGGAATAAATGAGGTAAATTCTCTCTCTTTCCACACAGTCAGTCTCCTTCCCTCTCTCTTTCTCCCTCTCTCTCTTACACACACACACACACACACACACACACACACATTTGGTAGAGAAGTTCTGTTTTCTTTTTTTAAATTTTGTGTGAATTCACAACCTTAGGTTGACTAGACATATAACATTTTATACTTACTGAATTCATGTTGAATAAAAGGCATATGAGTAGAAAAAGCAAATCGTATTGTGCTATAAAGCAGAAGTGAGGAAATCCATTGTTCAAGGGACCATTTATTTCCTCTTAGGTATTTTGCCTCTAATCACTTATCAGAAGATGAGCAGTGGTGAGTTGTGTATAAATGAAGTGTTCCCATAAGTCAGCTGGCCAGCTCCTTTATGTTACAGAACAGGAAACCATTTCTTAAAGGCTGAGTGAATTGCTTGAGATTACCCAGGGAACTAGTAGCAGTGCTGGAGATACCCCTAGAGATATTTATCTTTTTAGGGCCGCACCTGTGGCATATGTAGGTTCCCAAACTAGGGGTCGAATCCTAACTGAAGCTGCCAGCCTATGCCACAGCCACAGCAATGCAGGATCTGAGTCATGGCTGCAACCTACACCACAGCTCACGGCAACACTGGATCCTTAATCCACTGAGAAAGGCCAGGAATTGAACACATGTCCTCATGGATACTAGTCGGGTTTGTTAACCACTGAGCCATGATGGGAACTATCCCATCTAAAGATATTTGGACCAAAGCTTTGTCCACATATCATGTTGAATCATGTATGGTCAATTGAGTAATTAGCACAGATTTTACCCGTCTTTAAAAATTAGAAATATCCTTCTTTATTAAAATGATTGAGAATTTATTACTAATTTGAACTATATACATTCTTTGAGAAGCTATTTTTCGATAAAGGAATATAAAGAAAGGGTCCCTTCAGGGAGCCCAAGGGAGCAGGTGAGCAAAGTGAGAGAGAATCCCACTAATGGTCAATGTAATCAGCCCTTACACTGGGACAGAGACCTTCCCAAGAGGATGCCACATTCTTAGCTATTTCTTTGTATTCTTTTTGGAGATCTAGGGTCACTCTAGAATTTGTTCTTCTGTTCTAATTAGAGTTCAGTCCAGTGGTTCTCAACTTCAGTTGAACATTAGAATCACTTGGGGAAGCTTTTAAAAATCCTTGTGCCTCATATTCCCTTGTGGTGCAGCAGATTAAGGATCAGCATTGCCATGGCAATGGCTTAGGTTCCTGCTGTGTCGTGGGTTCAGTCTCTGGTCTGGAAACTTCCACATGCTTCAGGCACAGCCAAACAAACAAAATCCTGATGCCATGACACAATTCCAGACCAATTTGATCTGAATCTTTAAAAACCCTCAATGGTTTTTAAAACTTCCTAAACAGTTCCAATGGACAACAAGTTTGAGAACTTCAAAGTCCTATGACTTTTCCTTAGAATCCTGACCATGCACGTTACAAAATGATAATAAAGAAAACATAAGCAGATCAGTGGAATCATCTAAGAAGGGCAGTCCTTTGCAGTGCGAACTCTGAGACTGCCCTCTGCGTACAGTTCCTTCGGGTCTATGAATCTAGACCAATGTTTCTCAACTGGAGTGATTTTACTTTCAAAGGGGATGTTTGACAATGTCTAAAAGCATATTGGGAGAGTTCTTGTTGTGGTGCAGCAGAAACAGATCCAACCAATATTCATGAAGATGCAGGTTCCATCCCTGGCTTGGCTTAGTGAGTTGGGGATCCACTGTTGCTCTAAGCTGTGGTGTAGGTCATATATGTGGCTTTGATCCCACATTGCTGTGTCTGTGGTATAGGCTGGTAGCTGTAGCTCTGATTAGGCTGCTAGCCTGGGAACTTCCATATGCCACAGTTGAAGCCCTGAAAAAAAAGCAAAAAATAAAAATAAAAAATGAAAAATAAAAATAAAAGCATGTTGGGTTGTACACAACTCGGGAGGAGGGAGCTACTGGCATCTAGTGGATAGAGCTCAGGTATGCTCCAAAACACCCTACCATGTACAGGACAGGTGATCACAACAAAGAATTATTGGATCAAAATGTCAGGATCAAGGTTGAGAAATTTTTCTAGATCAGTAGTTCTCAAAGTATGATTCCAGGGATAGCAGCATCAGTATCACCTGGGAATTGTTAAGAATACAAATTCTCAGCCCCCATCCCTGAGTACCAAATAAGGAACTCTGGGGATGGGGCCCAGCCATCTATTTTTAACAAGCCCTACAAGAGATTAAGATGTGTGTTAAAAGTTGAGAAACACTAACATAAAGCCTAATCAATATTTTACCACAGTGAAAAGTCTTGAAAAGAAACTGTTAAAAGAGTGAAAAGATGAGCTACAGCATGGGAGAAAACGTGCTAATTATATACCCTAGAAAAGGACTAGCATCCCGAATACTTAAGAACGCTTAAAACTCAATAATGAGATAATAACTCAATATTCTTAATGGGCAAAATGTTTAAGCACACCTTTTACCAATAAAGATATATTCATGGCAAATAAGCAGATTAAAATGTGCTAAGTATCAGCTATTAGGAAAATGCAAGTTAATACTATCATGAGAAACTAATATACCTGTAACATGATGGCTCAAAATGAAAAGATTAACCACACCAAGTGTTGGTGAGACTATGGAGAATCTGGAACTCTCTCTCATACAGTGCTAATGGGAATGTACAATGGTATAGTCACCTTGAGAAACTTCTTAAAACTAAACATGCATCTAATTTATGATTCAGTTATTTCACTATTGTATATTTACTCAAAAGAAACAAAAACATGTGTCATTACAAAGACTAGTACATGAATTTTGATTGCAGCTTGATTTGGAATAGCTCAAAACTGTGAACAACTCAAGTGTTCATCAAGAAGTAAATGAATGAACCCGTTTTAATTTTATATAGTATTGGAATATTGCTTATCAATAAAAAGAATGAACTATTGTTATGTCCCAAAACATGGGTGAATCTTTAAATAATTATCCTGAATGAAATAAGTGTGACCCAAAAAAACCACATACTGTATGATTGCACTTATAGAATATTTTAGGAAGTTCAAATTAAGGCATAGTGACAGAAAGCAGGCCTGCTAGAGCTTAAGGTCAGAAATGAACATTGGGTGCAGAGAGCTGGGTAGGGGGGATCATCCGGGACATGAGGAAGCTTTTAGGGTTGATGAGTAAATTCACTATCTTGTCGTATGGTTTCAAAGGTGTAAAAGCTTATGAAGTTGTCCAGGTTATTTATTTAATTTTTTATTATAGTCGATTTACAATGTTCTGTCAATTTCAGCTCTACAGCAAAGTGACCCAGCTACACACATATATATATACATTCTTTTTCTCACATTATCCTCCATCATGTTCCATCACGAGAGCTTTGTTATAGTTCCTTGTCCTGTACAGAAGGATCTCATTGCTTATCCACTCTAGATACAATAGTTGGCATCTACCAGTTCCAAACTCCCAGTCCATTCCACTCCCCCTGCCTCCACGTTGGCAACCACAAGTGTGTTCTCCATGTCCATGAGTTTGTCTCTTTTCAATAGATAGTTTCATTTGTGCTGTATGTTAGATTCTAGATATAAGTGATATCATATGGCATTTGAAGTTGTCCAGTTTATTTTTGTCAGTTATGCCTGTTTTTAAAGGGGGGAAGCTTAAAAAGCATAAAAAGTTAAATAAATAGGAAAGGCTAAATTAAAGTGTCTCAGGATCCATATATGGTAATATAATCATAAAGCAGTCATTCTCAAACTTTTTGGCATCAGGACCTCATTCTACTATTAAAATTAGTTGAGAACCCCAAAGGACCCTTGTTTATATACTCCTCTTCAGGAAAACCACAATACCTCAGAAAACAGCAGAGATGCTCTAAGCATATTTCCCCTATTTTTCTTTTTGTTTTTAATGATTTTTATTTTTTTCCATTATAGCTGGTTTTCAGTGTTCTGTGAATTTTCTACTGTACAGCATGGTGACCCAGTCAGACATACATGTATACATTCTTTTTTCTCCCACTATCATGCTCCATCATAACGGACTAGATAGAGTTCCCAGTGCTGTGCAGCAGGATCTCACTGGTTATCCCTTCCAAATGCAATAATTTGCTTCTATTAACCCCAGACTCCCAGTCCACCCAACTCTGTCCCCTTCCCTCTTGCAACTACAAGTCTGTTCTCCAAGTCCATGAGTTTCCTTTTTGCGGAAAGGTTTATCTGTGCCATCTATTAGGTTCCAGATATAAGGGCTATCATATGGTATTTGTCTTTCTCTTTCTGACTTACTTCACTTAGTATGAGGGTCTCTATTTCCAACCATGTTGCTGCAAATGGCATTATTTTGTTCTTTTTTATGGTATTCCGTTATGTATGTATACCACATCTTCTTAATCCATTCATCTGTTGATGGACATTTAGGTTGTTTCCATGTCTTGGCTATTGTGAATTGTGCTGCAATGAACATGCGGGTGTGTATATCTTTTCCAAGGAAAGTCTTGTCCAGATATATGCCCAAGAGTGGGATTGCTGGATCATATGGTAGTTCTATATATAGTTTTTTGAGGTACCTCCATACTGTTTTCCATAATGGTTGTACCAATTTACCTTTCCACTAAGAGTGCATGAGGATTCCCTTTTCTTCACACCCTCTCCAGCATTCACTTGTGGACTTACCAATGATGGCCATTCTGACAGGTGTGAGATGATACCTCATTGTAGTTTTGATTTGCATTTCCCTAATAATCAGTGATGTTGAGCATTTTTTTCATGTGCTTGTTGGCCATCTGTATATGTTCTTTGGAGAAATGTCTATTCAGGTCTTTTGCCCATTTTTCAAATGGGTTGTTGGCTTTTTTTGCTGTTGATTGTATAAGTTGTTTGTATATTTCAGAGATTAAGCCCTTGTCAGTTGCATCATTTGAAACTATTTTCTCCCATTCCGTAGGCAGTCTTTTTTTTTTTTTATGGTTTCCTTTGCTGTGCAAAATCTTGTAAGTTTGATTAGGTGCCTTTGGTTTATTTTTGCTTTTATTTATGTTGCCTTGGGAGAATGATCTAAGAAAACATTTGTAAGGTGGATGTCAGAGTGCCCTATTTTTCTAGAACATTAAATTCATATACAGAACAATTAATTTTGCCAAATATTAAAAATTCTTGTACTCAAGTCTCAAGATTTAATAAAGTTATTTTTAGCTATTTCATGAAGACATTATTAAGTGAAGTTGGCTTTTTTTAAAACTGAGTATCTAGTGTTCAAGAACATAATGACTACTAGCAGAGTCAGTTGCTACTGCCTTGACTCCTACAAAGGTGCCAGCAGTTTTACCCACCATATTTTTTGCATTGTCAATGCAAATGTCAACTCAGTAAAAAGGCAAATGATGTCTTAGTATTATTATGAAAATAGATTTGATCCTGCAGATGTCCAGAAAGTTCTTGGAGCTCTGAGAATTGTAGACACAATAAGAGCCACTGCCATAAAGAAACACAAGAAAATGATTTTTATGTAAACAATTATAGTGGCTAATTTGGGGAGAAGAAAGGGATGGGATATATGAATGTGATTCTGGCTTATATTAACATCTTATGATAAATCACTAAGCTAAAAAAGTTCATTGTATATCCTTTGAAAATTTTCTCTATGTACATACAAACATATGTATAAAGGATTTTCCAGGAGTTCTCTGTCGTGGCTCAGCAGAAACAAATCTAACTAATATCCATGAGGATGCGGGTTTGATTCCTGGCCTCACTTAGTGGGTTAAGGATCTGGTGTTAACCCACCAGGCTGCCCTGAGTTGTGGTATAGTTCACAGATGTGGCTTGGATCCTGCGTTGCTGTGGCTGTGGCGAAGGTCGGCAGCTGTAGCTCAGATTGGACCCTAGCCTGGGAACCTACATATGCTGTGATGTGGACCTAAAAAATTAAAAAAAAAAAAAGGATTTTCCCAGATTTATTGAGATATCATTGACATGCAACGCTGTGTAATTTTAAGATGTACCCCATGTTGATTTGATACCACCGTAGCAAAATGACAAAGTGGTTACCACCACAGCATTCGTCAACACCTCTGCCATGTCAATAATTAACAATTTCCTTTTTGTAGTGAGCTCACTTAAGATTTACCTTCCTAGCAATTTCAAGTTATAATACAGTATTATTAGCCACAATAACCATGCTGTACATTAAATCCCCAGAACTTATATACGCATTTTCTAACTGGAAATTTATACCCTTTGAATGATGTCTCTCCACCTCACCCAGCTCCAGTCCCAGTAACTACTATTCTATTCTCTGTTTCTCTGGGTCCAGGTTTTTAGATTCTACATATATGATTTATCATAAAGAATTTGTCTTGTCTGTCTGACTTATTTTACTTAGCATGATACCCTTAAGTCCAGCCATATTGTTGAAAATGACAGGGTTTCCTTCTTTCTCACAGCTGAACAATACTCCATTGCGTATGTATATCGCATCTTTATCCATTCATCTGTCATAGACATGTGGGTTCTTTCCATATCTTGGTTATTTTGAATAATGCTGCATTTCACATTTACTGCCCACTCTTGCAGCAAAAACCTTAAGCTAGTACAATATGCCTTCTCTTGATCTTCAATGCAGTAGGCTGAGTGCTGTAGCTTCTCTTTTTTTTCCTCAAAGGTGGCACCAAAGCTCAAGTTGGAGGTCTCCCTCTGGCCCCACAGCTTAATCAGTAGCCAACCTATCAGCTGCTGTCAGATGTGCACAGAGGGAGAATTGACCACAGAGTAGTGGGTGTGTGGGTGAGACACACATAGCACTGGGGGTCCCTGTGAACCAGTTGGGGTGACCTACTGGTGAGGTGTTCCTAGTGGCTCATAAGTGGGCTTCTTGATGGAATGTGACAGAGTTAGGATCTGCATCCCTTTAATGTCCTCCAAGGGTTCTATCTGCCACTCTACCTGTCTCTTCCCACCCCTATGCCCTCCCTGCCATGTAGCTCCCAATTCAGTACTCTGGATGAGGAGAGAGAGAAATGAGCCCCTTCAGAGCATCTATGCAGCCGAGGAACTGAGTGCTCATTTCCACAAGCTCCCTTTCCCCCACAGGATAAATCACAGGCTGAGGAAGATCTTTCTTGACACTAAGTTGTGCCACCTTAGGGAAGGGCTGATGCAGGCAAGGTCAAAATGCCTCTTACCCTCTCCAGTGTCTCCAAACTTGTACTTTTTTTTTTTTAATTTCTGTAAGTGGAGTGCTGAAACTTCCCCTCTGGAAACCTAGACTTCCACAAAGTCTCTTTATCTGTGCATCGTTGCTCAGGAGCTCTCCAGGGCTCCTGGGCCACAGCCAAGAGAGGCTGGCAGTGGTTCACAGGTCACTGCAGTGTCCTTAGCTGGGACTAAGGTCTGTCTGTCTATTACCTGAAACACAGTGAGCAAGACTCCTCCCAGGTCCCTTGCCATATGGTGCTGGATCCCACAGCTCCTTAAAGTCACTTTTGTCCACAGATGGATGCCAGATTTTTGTTGTTGTGGGTGAAAAAAAAAAAAAATGAAGGATGTCTTACACTACCATGATGCTGATACCACTCCCTACACAGGATTTTTTGAGATAAAAATTAGATCATATGATCTCTTTATCTTCAAAATTATTATGGTTTCCTCTCTGTGATAGTATTTTGAATAGTTACCTAATTAAATCTAATGACGATTGTATTCCATTAAATTCTTTGCTTATGTTGAAATTCTTTGCTTATGTTGAAATTCTTATTATAATGCATTTCCAAACATAACATCATATTAATTTACTTTATATTATTAACTTAAAAAGCCATTTATAAAATTTTAAGCAGAACTTAAATAGTTAAAATGGTTTTGTCAATAATAAAACATTTTAAAAAGAAAAAAGTGTATTATATATAACTTCTAATTATTTTATCCTTTTTAAATATCTAGCAAATCTTTAATATTATTATGGATGCATGTGAGTTTTTAATGTCTTTAGCATTTAATAGTTAGTAGTCTTTTTTTTCTTTTTAGAGCCACACCCAAGGCATATGGAAGTTCCCAGGCTAGGAGTTGTTTCAGAGCTGCAGCTGCTGGCCTACACCACAGCCATGGCAACGTGGGATCCTTAACCCACTGATGGAGGCCAGGGATCAGACCCGAGTCCTCATGGATACTAGTTGGGTTCATTACTGCTTGAGCCACAGTGGGAACTCCAACAGTTAGTAGTCTTTTAATTCTATTTCTATGTTATTGTATGAAGGAGTTTTGTTTCCCAGCAAAAGGCCAGAGATTTTTATCATATACATTTTGTTTACTGCCCCATCCCCAAGTATAATAACTCCCTGGCCTACAGAACATTCATTATTCATTGTAAAAATCAAACATGTAAAAACTGATATACTGTAAACTTCTTTCATAAATGAAGAGATAGGGAGGCAATGAGATAAAAAAACATAGTCTAAAAATCTTGAAATACTTGGGGCCAAGTGATTACTTCTTAGTAGAAAACTATAAGACTTTGTCTTTCATTTACAGAAGAGTATGCTTTCTGAATAGTTTCTTTCAAAAGTCATATGTATGAATAAATATTTGGAGATTTCTATTATGCAGTTTAGTTTTGCAACACTACAATTTGGTCCTCATGACAATCCCACAAAGAAGGCAGGGAAGCTATTACTATCTAAAACTCAATAGTAAAGGGAGTTGGGATTTCTTGTAATATTTCTCATGTCTATAGAATGAAAAAGTGCTATGTAAATTGTGTTGAGCTTAGGGCAAGATACATATTTTAAAATTTGGATAAAATAAGCAGGCCTGCAGAATCTTATCTGTTTTTGCTAAAACCACCCACTCCACAATGGCTTTGATAAGAGTTCTGCAGATGGAGAAAGAGCAGGAAAGTGTGTGCTTTATATAACTTTGATGTATTTGGACTAAGTGGATGTGGTGCTCTGGCAACTCTGGTTAAACCGTAAAAAACCTTTAGCCAAACTTAAATGACTTCTTTCTTCTTCTTTCCCTTGGGCCCATATCCATTTATAACTCTAATGATAGGGAAAGGCAAGCATAGAAAAATTTCTATTAGAAATGAGCAAGCCCCCAAAGAAGAACATTTGCCTAAATACTAAGTAGACAGTTAAGGCTCCTTGAAGCAAAGAGACTCCAGGTTGATACAAAATTTTTCAGCTTGAGAGATAAAAGAATCTGCATTAGTTTGCTTGGGCTACCATAACAAAATACCACAGACTTGATGGCTTAAACAACAGAAATTCATTTTCTTACAATGTGGTGGGGGACTGGAAGTCCAATATCAAAGAGCCAGCAGGTTTGGTTTCTTCCGAGGACTCTCTCTTTGTTTTTCAGATGGTTTCCTTTTGCTGACTCTTCACACGGTCATCCTACTGTGCATGCGGGCCCCTAAGGTCTCTCTCAGTGTCCAAATCTCCTCCTCTTATAAGGAACCGGTCACACTGGATTAGGGCCTACTCTAATGGCCTCATTTTAACGTAATTACCTCTTTAAAGGTCCGTCTTTAAAGGATTCCAATTTAAAGTATCCAAGGCACTGGGGTTAGGGCTTCAACACAGGAGTTTCAAAAGGACACATTTTAGCCTACTGTGGAGTCCGAAGAGAGGGAAACTCCCAAGAGGTAGAAACACTGATCTCATACCTAGTGCTTGGCCCAGGAATGTTCCCGAACTTGATTCAATGGTAAGGAAGAAGTGAAGTTGAAAGAGCACTTACCTCTCACTAGGAGCCAGATTTTCTCAGCCTTTTCTTTCTTTTGTTAACCCAAAGGACACAGAGACCTAGGGTGTGGTCAGCTGGGGATGCTGCTGGGCCTCTCAGGGAAACCTGCCCAGGCCTTTGAAGGACCTCTTGCCAACCTTTTTCCCTGCTCCTTACAAATCCACCTCATAACATAGATGGGCAGAGCCCTGTCCCAAAGCCTCAATGATGTGGTCCTCAGAAAGCTTGAAAACAGATCAAAGTCAATAATCAATGGCAAGACTACATTACAACAGGAACCAAATTCAAGTCATTCTATTTCCCCTCTCAAGTAATGCTCAGCAATCTTGCCCATTCAAGCTCCCCAGAAAAGCTTATAAAAACTATACTAGATTCTAGAAGATTTAAATGAGTCATTTCCAACCATTTTAAATGCTCAGCTTCTGTCTGGATGTGATTTTCTTTAATAAAATCTGAATATTCTTATTAAACTCACAGAGAAATGTTTTAACACAATTATTCCTTGATTCCACACAAAATAAAATTCATGAAATGTATACCAAATGTCTTTCACTGCCCTTTTCTTCTAATTTTTCTATGATCATCCCGGAGGGATTTTTTAGGGGTTCCCAGTCAGGGCCCCTCCAATATTGATTGATTCCAAAGCCAAGTTCCTCATGTATCCCCCTTTTCAATATTTAGGATATTCTATAATTTAGAATATTTACTGCTACAAAAGAAAATACAGTACGCACAAGGCTGTGATGTGACCACTGCAACAAATTACTATCAAAATATAAACCTCCATATGCAATGGTATTTTTAAAAAATCAGCCCAGTTATTCTGGTACTTAGAATTCATAATCTCTGGTATAGTGGAGTAAATTATATGCAAATTTGGTAAATGATACTTACATATATAAAAAATGTTTAACTTATCAAAGTCTGATGAAAGCATAAAATATGTCTCTTTTCCCTTTGTTTGCTTTACATCTTATATAGTGCTGGCCGGTAGTAAAGACAAAAGATTCCAGATGAATGATAAATGGCTTCATAATAAATGAGTAGAGACTTGAATTATATGAAAAGAAATTGATAAATTATCATATGAATGTCTTGATTTTGTTTGAGAATATGTTTATAAATATAAATATATCTTGATTTTGTTCTGCGGGGTCCTCTATACAATAAATACTGATGCCAAGTAGTGTTCTGATCTTCTAGTGACAAGTATCTAGTTTACCTTATTATGCGAGCAGGCAGGAAAACTTGAGGCTGTATCCAGACTGGGAGTCTAGGCTAGGCTGGGATATGTGGGCAGAGCCCAGGGAAAGGAGGAACTTTAGCCTGATATCTAGGCAAGGGAAATCTTAGAAGGCATTGGGAATAAAATGTCACACGGAAATTGATCTTAAATCAAGGTGTAGATGTAGAGAATAGGAAAGAAAGATCAAGAGGAAAAAAAAAAACGGAAGATGGCGGAACAAAGGATGACAGGAGGTAGAGCAGAAGAGCCTGGACATAGTCCCAGGGACAGAATTATTCAAAAGAAAGATCTTTTCTAGATCTCCAAACCTTTGAGCAATGAAGGAGTAGATAAGAACATTGAACTAGTGGAGCAAATGGTAGTTTTTAAATGCTACTACTTTATGATAAAACTGCTAACCTTATATCTCTTTTTCTAATATATTTTAGAAAAATGCTTATCTCTGGAAGAACTTACTTTTCATTCTAATTGGATCCTTTTTTTTTCTGATATTACCACCATTTGTTTTCATGTCACTAGAAAATTGGAGTTATATTGAAGGAATTTATTATTCATTCAACACCATAAGCACTATTGGTTTTGGAGACTATACAGTAGGTAAGTCTTAATCATCTTGACATAAGATTTGCTATCAGAAACCAGATGTAAAATCACAGATCAAATATTAACATATTTCTTTAAGAAATAAGATGAGGATCAAGCCCTTTTAAATAAAAGCTCATTGTATAAATAAACTACCCCCTTCACCTTCCTCTCTCCTCACCCCACAGTGATCATTAACTATGAGGATAAGATATAGAGTAATTCCTTTTAAACTAAATATCTCTGTTTGATCACACATGGAAGACAAAAGGCATATGCAATCAATACTTAAGTGATGAACCCTATATCCTGTACCTTATATATAACTTTTCTAAAATGTATTTCAAATTTCTCCATAAAATGAAGATGGGAAAAGGAGAGGGATAGAATCATACAGACATTAGGTTTTTCCATATGCAGCCATCAATCAAGTTTAAAATAACTCATAACTTATTGGAGGTATAGAATTCTAAATTGGCAGTTATTTTCTTACAGTACTTTAAAGATGCCATTCCATTGTCTCTGGCTTCCATCATTTCTGATGATAAGTCATCTGTTAGTTTCATTGTTGATACTTTGAGGTAAGGAGCCTTCCCTTGCACTTCTCCTCAGTCCCCACTCCATCTGCTTTTAAACTTTTGTATTTATCTTTGGTGTTCAGCATGTTAACTATTACTTCAGTGTTATTTGCTTTGTATTGATTCAGCTTAGGTATCACAAATTATTAAATCAAGGAACTGAAATCATACATATGTTTTGAAAAATTCTCAGATACTATCTATTCAAATAATGGCTATTCCTTCCTTTCTCTCTTCTACTTTTGGTACTTCAATTACATGAATGTAAGACCTCCTCACTGGGTTTCACACATTCTAGTGTACTTTCTACATTTTCCATTGTTTTCTCTGAGTTCACTTAGGATATTTTCTATTAAAATGTCTTCTAGTTTACTAATTCTAGAAACTACTATAGATAATATGCTTTTAAATACATTTAATGAGTTCTTGATTTTAATATATTTTTGAAATTTAAAAAGTCCACTTAATCCCCCCATTTTTTGGTAGATTCCAGTTCTCTGATGAAATCTTTCATGGAACTTTCCAACTATTTTCCATATTATATTTAAAATATTATATTCATAGTTATTTTAAAGTTCTTATCTCTGTATATCCATATTTAGAACACCTGTTTGTCTATTTTTAGTTTCTTTTCTTCCATTTGGTTTTTGGTTGTATGGTTCTATCTCTTGACCTGCCCAATAATTTTTGGTTAGATACTGGACATTGTATATTTTTTAAATTATAGATGCTCATGTGACGGAGATTAATTGCTCCAGCTCCATTTTTCCATCAGGATTGCTTTGGCTAGTTGGCTACAGTTTAACCTAAGGTAACCATAAGTTCATTTTCAAAGTCTGTGAATCTGTTTCTGTTCTGCAAATAAATTCATTTCTATCCTTTTTTTAGATTCCACATTTAAGTGATATCCTATGACATTTGTCTTCTCTAATTTCACGTAGGATGATAATCTCTAGGTCCATCCATGTTGCTGCAAATGGTATTATTTCATTCTCTTTTATGGCTAATATTCCATTGTATATATGTACCACATCTTCTTTATCCATTCCTCTGTTGATGGACATTTGGTTGCTTTCATGTATTGGCTACTGTAAATAGTTCTGTAATGAATATTGGTGTGCATGTGTCTTTTCAAATTATGGTTTTCTCTGGATAGATGCCTAGAAAGGGAATTGCTGGATCATATGGTAGTTCTATTTTTATTTTTATTTTTTTGAGGAAATTCCATCGTATTTTCTATAGTGTTTGAACGAATTTACACTCCCACCAACAGTGTAGGAGGGTTCCCTTTTTTCCAAAACTCTCCAGCATTTATTGTTTGTACACTTTTTGATGATGGCCATTCTGGCTGGTGTGAGATGGTACTTCATAGTAGTTCTGATTTGCATTTCTTTAATAATTAGTGATATTGAGTATCTTCTCATGTGTTTTTTTTTGCCATCTGTATGTTTTCTTTGAAGAAATGTCTATTTAGATCTTCTGCTCATTTTTGATTTTTTTTTATATTGAGCTATATGAATTGTTTGTATATTTTGGAGATTAATCCCTTGTTGGTTACTTCATTTGAAAAGATTTTTTCCTATTGATTGTCTTTTGATTTCTTTTTTTATATGGTTTCCTTTGCTATGCAAAAACTTTCAAGTTTAATTAGGTCCCACTGGTTTATTTTTGTTTTCATTTTCATTATTCTTAAAGGTAGATTAAAAAAGATTACTGCAATTTATGTCAAAGAGCATTCTGCCTATGTTTTCCTCTGGGAGTTTTATAGTATCTGGTCTTACATTTAGGTCTTTAATCCATTTTGAGTTTATTTTTTTGCATGGTGTTAGAAACTGTTCTAATTTCATTTTTTTATGTGTCACTGTCCAGTTTTCCTAGCACTGCTTATTGAAGAGACTATCTTTCTTCCACTGTATGTTCTTGCCTTCTTTGTCATACATTAGTTGATCTTAGGTGCTTGGGTTTATTTCTGGGCTTTCTATTCTATTCCATTGATCTACATTCCTGTTTTTGTGCAGTACCATACTCTTTTGCTTTATTAGTATTTACTGAGATATAGGACATGAGGGAACAAAGGAGAGATGAGGCTTGGAAACTTTCAGCAGTCAAATACCAAAAACAAAATCATACTGTATTACTTTTCACCACTTCAAAAGTACCCTTATGATCCTTTACAATCAATTCCTGTAGTGAGTTCAGGAGATCTTAGAGCTGATCAAGGAAAAGGATATGGCCATGAGGTTGCAGTAACTTGCATGAGTTTTATTTGGGTTACACTTACACAGGTTTGCATGTGGGTTAAGCCCCTCACATCATGAAGCCATTGAGAGCCACTGGGGGAGCACTGGGGCCACTACCCAGAAAGGGAGGAGGGCTGGGGAACATCTGGAGGCAGAGGAGAAAAAGAGGGGCTCTAAGTACTGTCACTCAGCCATCTGACAGGGGTTCTCTGGTCAGAGAGCTCCAAAAAGCAGCAGTAACTTAGAGTCTTTTAGAGCTACAGGGCTTATCTATGGCTCACAGACATTAGGCATAATTTCATAGGATGTGCAAAGCAGGCAGGTTCTAATGGCTACAAATCTGCTTATTTTAGCTATTTTTTTTTGAATAATTGGATATGGAATTATTTGAGTTTTCCAGGTTACTAATAAATGAAGATATACCCTTCCACAAGTCTTGGAAGCTGAGTACCAGTGAGGTTCTAGAAAATCATGGGAGATCTCTGTCTAGAAAGCCTGGTTATAACTATTTGGGTTCCTGGAGTGTCTTCTTTGCTCTCCAGCTCCCAGCTTCTTCCCTTTGCCAGCTGCTGCCTTCACTCATTGAAGGCCCAGGCTGCTTCTGGCAGATTTACCCAGTTCCCCTGCTCTGTCTCCAGACTTCAGTAGACAACTTGAGATACACACAGTGGGGATCACTCTACAGGAAAGCAAGCCTCTATGAATATCTTCTCTCCTAGAAAGAACTTGTTGCTTTCTAAAATTTAGTTCATTTAGGATTCTTTATTATAGTTGATTTACAATGTTCTGTCAATTTCTGCCGTACACCAAAGTGGCCCAGTAATACATTTATATACATTCTTTTTTTAACATTATCTTCCATCATGTTCCATCACAGGTGACTAAATATAGTTCCCTGTGCTATACAGCAGGAGGATTGTTTTTCATGTCCTCAGCTCTCTGATTTTTTTTTGTAAAAAATCTATGCTTTTGTAGTGTATCCCATTTTTTCCTCTATGGATATGACCATCTCTTGTGTTTTTCTAATACTAATACAGACGTTTCTTACATTTGCTTTTTAGTTAGTAAAATGCACACTCAGATGCGGTCAATAGACTTAAATCTCAGGTTTAGGTATATTTCGCTTTTACTGGGGGCTGTGTGTGTATGTGTGTGTACATGTATTTTGGGAGGCAGTATTTTGAAGAAGTTGCATCATAGATGGTTAATAAATATCATCTCAAAACAAAAGTGCTTATAGCCCTCCAATTATACTTATTCAATTCATTATCTGATAACTATGCTGCATAAATGTTTTCTTATTTATGAAGTTATAGATAAATATCAAATAGTTTAATGCATTAATGATAACATGTATTTGTTATTTCATGCTCTCTTGTGATAAGTCACAATGTGTTGCCTCTGGTTACTTCTCTCTGAACATCAAAGTTCATGTTCATTCAAGTACATCTCCTCATACAAGTAGACTGCAAACATGAAAAAGAAATTATAGGAATTGAAAAAAATATATAGCATTATGGTATTAGGATGGTTTAATTATGAATGATTTTCTTTTCCTCCTTCAAAGAGTTCTCTCAAGATTTCTAATGACAAAAGCAATGAATTCATAGAATTTTAAACTCAGAAATGCATATACCTGGTACAATGAAACACACTGTATCTTTGTTGACAAAATATGAATCCCATTTTAAATGGTTTTGTGTTACATATTTCTTTTTCTTCTCTCATTTTAAGGATTTCCTAAATGTAGCAATGATAAAGTACTTCACTGCAAAATATTGTAGTTATGCTGGTATTAAAAAATAATTTTCAAAGAGGAAGAGAATTTTTCAACTTCCAGATGTGCTCTAAGAATGAATAGAATCTCAATATTTGTAGTTTAAATTTTATTCTTTCTTTGAAAGCAGTGATAATTTTAGATAATCCATATTTTAATTTCTAATTTGTTCTCAGGATCAGATTTTAAAGGAGGCATTTTTCCTAAGTATTGATAAATTAAAGAAAATGTTGGTGTTTTTTGGGGAGGGGTTGTTTGTTTGTTTGTTTATTTTTAGGGCCACACCAGAGGCATATGGAGGTTCCCAGGCTAGGGGCTGAATCAGAGCTACAGCTGCCGGCTTACACCACAAACACATCAACTGTGGGATCTGAGCTGCAACTGCAAACTACACCACAGCTCATGGCAATGCTGGATCCTTAACCCACTTAGCAAGGCCAGGGATCGAACCTGCAACCTCATGGTAACTGGTTGAATTAAATTTCTGCTGCACCACAATGGGAACTCCTGAATGAAAGAAAATGTTATGGGGAAAAGTCACTATCTGATTATTTGCATGTTATTTGTTTTCCGTCTTTAGTTTCAAATCCTATGAAAGACAATCAGGACATCACTTACTCCATCATCTTATTAATTTGGAATCTCCATGGTCTGGCCTGGATTGCTCTTCTATTTAATTTGATAGCTGGCTTTTTTGAAGAAATGGAATCAAAGCTAAGTAAATATACATCTGATACAGAAGTTCAAAAAGAAAAGAAGCACTCAAGCCCTGAATGTCAATACCTTTAGTAGGTCTCTTCCATCTGAACTGCAGAGTATGTCCACAGAGCCCATTCAGAAGTGTCGGAACAGGAAGGAGGAAAAGAAAAACAATCAGGTGTTTCTCCATAAACCTCTTGTGTGAGTGCCATTTCCCCACTTAAATGTATTTTAATTTTGTATTGTTATTAAAAAATAAATTTTAAAATATAATCCAAATCTCCATTTCCCTTATCCTTCCCCGCACCAGTGTCACCGCCCCACCCCCACCCCCATTTGGATTCATGCTGGCATTTGCATGCAGTAGAAGCTTAACCTGAAAGCTGCATTTCTTTTTTTTTTTTCTATCATGTATTTCAATAAAAGAAATGTGCCTGTACAAAAGTGCATGAATATAGAGTTACTTTCATTGAGTTCTGATTCTTATACACATTATTTCTGATTATCAATCCAGTGTTTCTTAGTATTTTATGTATTTTTTAGCCCTATCAAACAAAAAGTACATTAACCCAAAATAAGGGCTTGAGAGATTTATCTTTTTCAAAGGTATGATCCATAAATTATAGTGATATCTTTTTATGGAAAACAAGGAAACTCAGCCCTTAACGTTATAAAATATTGCTCAATATGACCTTCTTAACAACGAAAGTGTGAATTATCTCTATATAGACATAGATAAGGCTGTATATATAGATATTGATAAGTGGCAGGCACTGAAAGAGAAGGGAAAATGCCTGAATTGGCTGAAAGATGGTAGGAGAAGGCAGAGGAAAGAATTATGAGATTAAGGGAAACAGGTGTCCTATACAGGAAGAATTCCTTCCTTGGGTAATAAAGTCTGCATGTTAGCACAGCCAGGGTCATGGAGATGAGAGGCAAAAAAATTGTGGGTAGATCCTTCCACATAATTTTGCAAAATGCCACAACCATCCCTTAGATCCCAATCTTTAGTCTGTGGGACAAAGAGCAACAATTACTTTTTTTTTAATTGAGGTATAGTTGATGTACAATATTATATGTTTCAAGTATACATCATAGTGATTCACAATTTTAAAGGTTATACTCCACTTATAACTATTATAAAATATTGACAGTTTTCCCTGTGTTGTACAGTATATCCTGGTAGCCTATTTATTTTATACCTAATAGTTTGTACCTCTACTTTTTGGCCACACCTGCAGCACATGCAGAAGTTCCTGGGCCAGGCACTGAACCTGTACTGCAGCAGTGATATCGGATCTTTAACTACTTGGCCACTAGGGAACTCTGATAGTTTGTACCTTTTAATCCCTTACTCATATCTGGTCCTTACTCCTTCCCTCTCCCTACTGGTAACCACTAGTTTGTTCTCTACGAGTCTGCTGCTTTTTTGTTATATTCACATCTGTTGTGTTTTTTAGACTCCGCGTTGTGATATTATGCAGTAGTTTTCTTTCTCTGTCTGACTTATCTCACTTATCAAAACACTGTCCAAATCCATCCATGTTGCTGAAAATGGCAAAATTTCATTATTTTTTTTGGCTGGGATAGTATTCGTGTGTGTGTGCGTACATCCCCTTTATCCATTAGTCTGTTATGGACACTGAGTTTGCTTCCATATCTTGACAATTGTGAATAGTGCGTCTATGAACATGAGGGTGTATATATGTTTTTGAATTAGTGCTTTCGTTTTTTTTTTTTTTTTTTGGATATATACCTAGGAATGGAATTGCTAGATTATATATAATGCCATTTCTAGTGTTTTGAGAAACCTTCATATTATTTTCCATAATGGCTGCTCCAATTTATGTTCCTACCAACATTTTATGATGTTTCCCTTTCTCCAGCATCCTTGCCAACATTTGTTATTTGTAGCCTTTTGATAATAGCCATTCTGACAGGTGCAAGGAGATATGGCAGTTTTAATTGGCATTTTTTTCTGATGATTACTGATAGCATCTTTTTATGTGCTATTAACTATTTCTATATCTTCTTTGGAAAAATATTTATTCAAATCTTCTGCTTATTTTTTAATTAGGTCATTTATTTTTTGGTAAGCATTAGGTTTTGAGTTTAGAGCACACACTTCATTGACAGGACAACATCTTGACTTTGTCAAACACTCGTTCCCAGCTAGTCTTCAGGCCCATAGATGATTGCATTTGCAATAGACCAGCTTCTTCTGGATGAAGGATATGTGAGATACAAAAAATTCCACAGGAATCAGTCCATTGCTTTATTTCTTTAAATGGGAGGCTAATTCCTCTGACAGAAGTGGTGATGTGTGATAATTTAATGAAATATAAAGTACTAAATGTTGATAGTGGTGGGACAGAGAAAGGATGGAAAAATTAAATCAAAATTCAGGGTGTTTATTTCTGTGCAAATAAATTGCTCCTTTCTCTATAATGAAACATATTAACATGCCACTCGGTAGTTGGCATGTCCCTCCAGGTAAGGTATAACTTATTTACAACTGATCCCTTATAGGCTGGCATCTCAGTAAAAGAATTGGCTTTATGCAAAGCTCCATGGACTGCTTTAATTGCTCAGATACTCCCTGAGAGGTTTTTTTTGCAGGGGGGGAGGATCTCATACAGATAACAAAAGTGATCTTTTAGGGAGAGAGAATTTTGCTCTATAGAAGCTGATCCTAAGACAGCTGAAATATAACTTTATTCTCTGATTATTTACATAATGAAGGGTGACATCCATAAAGCTGAATAAGGCTGGATGGAAGGCAGTGGTTGAGGTGGTGCAGTTAATCCTGAGTCCTTCATTGTAGGATACATTGCTATAGAGTCTAATAAAAAGGGTAAAGACCTGACTGCCCCATTATTTTTTAAAATTTTTTATTGTAGTTGATTTATAATGTTCTGTCAATTTCTGCTGTACAGCAAAGTTACACCATTATACATATATACATTCTTTTTCTCCTATTATCTTCCATCATGTTCCATAACAAGTGATTGGATATAGTTCCCTGTGCTTACAGCATGACTTTATTTCTTATCCATGCTAAATGTAATAGTTGGCATCTACTAACCCCAAACACCCAGTCTATCCCACTCGCTCCCCATCCCCCTTGGCAATCACAAGTCTGTTCTCCATGTCCATAAGTTGGTCTCTGTTGTGTAGATAGGATCATTTGTGCCATATTTTTGATTCCACATAGAAGTGATATCACATGCTATTTATCTTTCTCTTTATGACTTATTTCACTTAGTATGAGACTCTCTAGTACCATCCATGTTGCTCCAAATGCCATTATTTTTTCTTTTTTATGGCTGAGTAGTATTCCATTGAATATGTGTACCATAACTTCTTAATCCATTTATCTGTTGATGGACATTTAGGTTGTTTCCCCGTCTTGGCTATTGTAAATAGCGCTGCAGTGAACATTGGGGTGCATGTATCTTTTTGAATGAAAGTTTTATCTGGATATGTGCCCAGGAGTGAAATTGCTAGATCATATGGTAGTTCTGTATTTAGTTTTCTGAGGAAACTCCATACTGTTTTCCACTGTGATTGTACCAGCTTACATTCCCACCAACAGTATAGGAGGGTTCCCTTTCCCCAGGTTTTCTCCAGCATTCGTTGTTTGTTGACTTGTTATTGATGGCCATTCTGACAGGTGTGAGGTGGTACCTCGTAGTTTTGATTTGCATTTCTGTAATAATGAGCAATGTTGAACATTTTTTTCATGTGCCTGTTGGCCATCCATATGTCTTCTTTGGAGAAATGTATAGTTAGGCATTCTGCCCTTTTTTCAGTTGGGTTGTTTGTTCTTTTGCTGTTGAGTTGTATGAGTTATTTGTATATTTTGGAAATTAAGTCCTCATTGGTTGCATCATTTGCAACTATTTCCTCACATTCCATAGGTTATCTTTTTGGTGTTTTTTTATGGTTTTCTTTTTTGGGCAAAAGCTTGTAAGTTTAATTATGTCCCATTGGTTTATTTTTGTTTTATTTCTATTGCCTTGGGAGTCTGACCTAAGAAAGCATTTGTACAGTTAATGTCAGAGAATGTTTTGCCTACATTCTCTCCTAGTTTTATGGTGTCTTGTCTTGTGTTTAAGTCGTTAAGCCATTTTGAGTTTATTTTTGTGCATGGTGTGAGGGTGTGTTCTAGTTCTATTGACTTACATGCAGCTGTCCAGTTTTCCTAGCAGCACTTGCTGAAGAGACTGTCTTTTGCCCATTTTATATTTTTGTCTCCTTTGTCAAAGATAAATTGACCATAGGTATCAGGGTTTATTTCTGGGTTCTCTATTCTGTTCCATTGGTCTGTATGTCTGTTTTGGTACCAGTCCCACACTGTCTTGATGACTGTGGCTTTGTAATATTGCCTCAAGTCTGGGAGAGCTATGCCTCCTGCTTGGTTTTTGTTTCTCAGGATTGCTTTGGCAATTCTGGGTCCTTTATGGTTCCGTATAACTTTTGGATTGTTCTAGTTCTGTGAAAAATGTCATGGGTACTTTGATAGGGATTGCATGAATCTGTAGATTGCTTTGGGTGGTATGGCCATTTTTATGATATGAGTTCTTGCAACCCAGGAGTATGGAATATCTTTCCATTTCTTTCAATCCTCTTTAATTTCCTTGATTAGTGTTTTATAGCTCTCAACATATAAGCCTTTCACCTCCTTGATCAGGTTTATTCCTAGGTATTTAATTTTGGGGGGTGTGATTTTAAAAGATATTGTATATTTGTATTCATTTTCTAATATTTCATTGTTGACATACAGAATTGCAACTGATTTCTGAATGTTAATCTTTTATCCTGCTACTTTACTGAATTTGTTGATCAGTTTGAGTGGTTTTCTGTGTGGAATCCTTAGGGTTTTCTGTATATAGTATCATGTCATCTGCATATAGTGACAGTTTTACCTCTTCTCTTCCAATTTGGATACCTTTTATTTCTTTTTTTTTTTTTGTCTGATTGCTGTGGCCAGGACTTCCAATACTATGTTGAATAAAAGTGGTGAGAGTGGCCATCCTTGTCTTATTCCAGATTTTAGTGCTGCATTCTCGAACTGGCTGAATGGCAGCAAAGATTACTTCTCAGATACTCTGAACCAAAAGTAAAATAGCTATAGTGAGAGTGTAGCTGCTTGCACACAGCCTGCTCTGCATGGAACACATGAACTCTCTGGGAGATGGGTTTCTGGCTATGAGCCATATTTTCTAGGGACTCAACCAGTGCCTTTGTGAGTCAGAGATATAAAAACCTTAATGTAAATATCAGGGTTGGACCTATAAAAATTCTTGAAAGGCAAAAGAGCCAGAGCAGGTTTAGGGCTAGAAAGCATTTGGAAATAATCCAGAATACCAGCAAAGAGGAAGAAAAAGCCTCCCAAAACATTTGACAAGAGGTCCTGGGGAGAAGGAAATTCAATCATCTTTAGCTACTAGGGCTATTCCTCCAGTCCCTACGACCAAAAGTCTCCAGTCCTCTGAGTCAAAAGCTGAGGATGATTGGAAACTGCATTTCAGAATTGCTTAAAGAAACTCCCTGAGACCTCCTGTACTGCCTAAAGACTGTTCTAATACTGGTTTCAGAAGCCCCTCTACTGGGTCCCAGGTTCCTTTGGCCCAGAGGAGAACTTAGACTGTTCAGTCCACCTCTGCTGCCCAAGGGAATCACTCATGCTGAAAAAGGCAGTAGGCATCCCCAACACTTCTTGGCTTTAACTCTAGAGCCAAATAGGTTTTTATTTGAGTTCTTGGCCTGCATTATGCCTACTCCTATATTGGGCTTAGTGCAGATGCATAACCATGATGGTTGTTGCTTAAATATCACACTCACTGATGACTTTTATAATCATGGTACTATGGTCTGAATGTTTGCGCCCTCTCCCAAATTCACTTGTTGAAATCCTAACCCTCAAAGGTGGTAGTATTAGAAGGGGAGGCCTTTGGGAGGTGATGAGTAGGGATTAGCGCTCTTGTAAAAGGGAACCCACAGAGGACCCCAGCCCCGTCTATCACCAGCAAAACCCACTGGGCTCTCTGGAAGAAACAAGATGGAAAGTAGGTTGTGGAACTCAAGCCACAGCATATTGGCTCAAACACAAAACCTGAAGCTGATACTCATGACAGGCCTGGTCCTCTTCCAATAAAGAAGAAACCTGCTTTAGCAAGATCTCCTTTTCTCATAAAGGAGAAAAGCAGGCCCTTATCAAGAATGAGGAGTTTCACACCCCCGGCTACTCCTCAAAGCCCCACCACCCTTTCCCTTACCCTCTGGCTCTAAAAAGAAGCAGGCAACTTCTACTGGGGTCCACTCTCCCTGACAACCAGGAAGCTGTCCTGCTGTGCTAGCAGCATTTATTGTCTCAGTAAACTCATCTCTCTTCTCACATCACTCTGTCTGGAAATTCTTCTGACCCGTGATGGAAACATAAGTGACATTGACTAACCCCGTTTGTGCTTAGTTTGGTTTCACTCCCGCATAGGGCTCTAAATGCAGAGGCTTTGCACCCAGCTCTTCAGACCAGAGTTCTGGATGCAAAACAGCTGCACCAATACCTCAGCTCAGGGTATGAGAAGAAGTGTGGCACATGACACTCAATTCAAGGTGGTGGCAGGCTGTGTGCTGCCCATGAGCTAGAGCCTGAGCAGTGTAGCTGCCCCCACCCCCCTTCCAAGAACTCTGCCCCCTTTCCCCCTCAAGATCACTGTAAAGCAGCGCCACCCACAGCCTGTGGGGAGGGTCAATTTGCTTTAGGGCCTCAGCTGGGGCCTTTCCAATCTCTGACCCAAGAACTCAGTCCTGTTCTATTGGTACACATGACACTGGCCATGAGGAGCCTTGTTGGGGACTGATTTGAAAACGTTGGGAACACCTCAACCTCATGTGGACACAGCAAGAAGGTGCTGGCTACAAACCGGGAAGAGGGTTCCCATCTGACCATGTTGCCATCCTGAGCTCAGACTTCCAGCCTCCAGAACTGTGAGGAATAAATGTCTGATGTTTATAAGCCACCCAGTCTGTATATTTTGCTGTAGCAGCCTGCATGGACTGAGACAAAAGTCTGAGCAGAGTGCCAGTGGGAGGCCTCTTTGTCTGAGCAGATTTCCAGAACCAGGGAGTGACAGGAGGACACTGAAGCACCCTGCAACCCTCTCCTGTTTGCTTTGGAAGTATTCACAGGTAAAATATGAAGCAAAAGCAACAAATTTCTATCTTCAGAAGATTTCAGAAATGTTTAATACAGCTCTGTTGTTCCCCCTTCCTGCTTTGTTACAACATGAATGCAGCTATGGTGCACCAAGCACATTTGTGCTATAGTGACCTAGGAACTCATGCCCAGGTAGCATGGATACTGAGAGGGAAGAGAATAAGTGATTGCTTCTTGTTTCAGAACTTTCTTCTCCTATCCCTCCCCCCCACCTTCAGGAGGGGCTGCAAATTTCCACAGGCCCCAGCATCTCCAGATGCAAGGCAGCTGTGTTTCCCAGACAGCTCCCTAGATGGCTGCATCTAAAGGCAGAACACCTGGCACCTGAACACACTTGTTTCTACTAATAAAATCAGTCTCTTGCCTCACCAGTAAGAATTCTGGATAAATGAATGCCACTCAACTGAGAACAAACAAGTGTTGTTTATTCAGCTTACTAGAGCAAGGAACTCATCCACCACTACTCGCATTTGGCAGAGACTCAAAAGCAGGCAAGGGAAATGGAGAAGATTTGCAGTGAAAAGAGGTGAAGGCTTCAGGTGTGCTCTGATTGCAGATTGTAGCCATGGGGAGGTACAGGCAGACTAGTTAGAAGCAAGGCATTTCTGTAATGCCTTTGGCAGAACATGTTTGGCTTACTCTGATTGGTCCTGAGTTGGTGAAAATTAGAGAAATTAGCAGTCATTGGTCACAGCCTAACTACTTTAGGCAGATCACTACAGACATTGTGATTTGCTTTTCTGGGCTGGTTGCTGCATAGGCTGTGGGTCAGAGTTCTATTGTCATATGTGGTCTGGCCATTGTCTGTATAGTACATTCAGCCTCTCAGAATGAAGAGCAATAGTGGGTGGGGGTCCCCAGACTTACCTCTATTCACAGAACTGCAACTGTTTAGCAATGTCCAACCCCCACATCTTTTGAGGATAATGCAAAGCCTGAAGGAGGAGTTTCTTCTCTTCAGCTAAATTCCCTTACTAAAGCATATTCATTAACCAGTGGTTCTCAACTTAGGAGGTGATTTTGCTCCCCAGAGGACGTTTGGGAATGTCTGTAGATATTTTTTGGTCAGAACTGATGGGGAGGGTGCTGCTGACACCTAATGGGTGGATGCCAGGGATGTGCCCAAGTATCCAATAATGCACATGACAGACCCACACAACCAATAATTGTCTGGCACCAAAGGTCTGTGCCAAACCCTAACCCATACTATGCGGTGGTGTGAAACTTACTTTACTCTCTTTGTGTAAAGATACAATAAAATATTCAACAATAATAGACAATTCCCCTTGTGGTCACATATCCTAAGGATAAATAAAGCTATATAAAATTTTATGATGATTTGTGTTCTAAGTTTATTTTATAAATCAGAAGAATGGGAAACCACCTAAATAACCAACAATAAGAGAATGGATTTTAGGCCATCTAGCCAATGGAATACTATTCATTTCCTTGAATAATATTTAGTGACATGGAGAAAGATAATTTAGTGGGAAGCAGAAAAATTAGTATTGAAAACAGAATATACCCACACTGTGTGGTGGTGTGGCTCCACCTTTATTCTCCAGGTATGATAGCACCATTCAAGGGTCCTACCTTCCTGAGGTTACCACCTCTCCCAGGGGCTCTTTTCAATTGCAAACCCTCCCAGCAGCCTCCCTGGGGATGGAGTAGACTAGGACATGAAATGAAAATTGTCCTATTCCAGGTTATCATAGCTCTCAAAAATGTTAACAGCTGAACCCTTAAAGAAAGTTAGATGTGTGTTGTTAATGAGTCATTAAGCTCTACTACTGAGGCTTCAGAGGGGCTTTCTTTCTACCACATGTTTCTTCTCACATAAAGCTCAAGGTGCCAGGTTTATCTCCTTGAAAAATCCAAATACATCAGGCAAATGTACTGCTCTAGGCTTCAGGGGGGATAAAAACTCTTCTTTTAGGCCTTCATCACCTGGATGAATACTTACTAAGGATCCTCACTAAGCAATTTGGTTCCTTAGTGGGAACAGTTTACCTATATTGATAAAGGTTCTCTAGGAATCTTTTTGAGAGTAGATACACATCCTTCCCCTAGAAGCTAGGTTAGGGGTTGTTATAACCTCTCCCTTTACCATGTACATCAAAAACCTTTGGTACTGACCCTTCCGAGTTGGGCCTCAATAAGGGTCCTCCAGCCCAGTGTGGTTCCAGCCAATGGAAGGAGATGGAGTTGGGTTCAGAAGTGAAGGAAAACTTTATTCTTTGACCAAAGAAGGGAGAAGTGCGAGTTATGCTCTAGAGCACCTGCCCTCCCCACAGCAGTGGGTGGGGCTGCTTTATAGAAATCTGGGAGGGGAGGGGGTTTTCACAGGGCAGGTGCGCCTGCGGGGCTCAGGCTCCAGTTCCCAGTGCCAGGCTTAGTGTCTCTGTATGGTGAGAAGAGGTGCAGCCTTTTCACACCAGGAACTCTGGTCTGAAGGGCCGGGTATGAGCCCTCAGCACGCAGCATCCCATAAGCTGGTGAAACTAGATGAAGCACCAAGGAAAAGGAAAAAAAAAGGTTAGACTTTATTTTATTATCTAGATTCTATTTTCATTCCCAGGAAATGTTAATACACTTTGCTGGCAACAAATCCCTCCTGTGCCTTTTGTCCTGCTCATTTTTGAGGGACACTGAGGGTCATGGGTCTGTCTCCTGTAACTGCTTTCTGCTGAGTGTGGGTGTTGTCTTAACCTTGGGTAGAGGAGCACTTCTCCTAGCTGCCTTTAGATGTGTGTGATTGTCCCCAGGCCTTTGTCCAAACTGTTCTATCCCTGATTGACCTCCATTTGTCTAACCTTGGAGACAAAAGACACCAGACAATTTCAAATGCTGGGTCCAAATATTAGCAGGAGAATAATGGTCACATGTCCAAGTTTTCCTAAAAATGCAGGTATCTAAGTCAATGGGATCAGTTGCCAAGGTTTTCTCCAGAGTTTGGTGGTTGGGGGCCTCTTTACTGGAGTGTGGTGTCCCTGTGGAGTGACCCTCTGAACTTCAGGGCAGAATGGTGCTCACTACATGGGACCTGTTCATTTAGGACTGAGCAGATCTTGTGGGGTGCTGGCTTTCCAGGTTTTAGGTTCACTCAGTCTCCTGGCTAGAAGGGGTGCAAGGCCAGGTCTTTGGGTGTGGCAGCATCTTGTTACATCTTCCAGGAGGGCTTTCGTGGTTCCTTCTACCTGGAGGCACACTTGAGCTGTTCTATTTCAAGGGGGCCAAGGTATCCCTTCTCTTGGGCATGGGGAATGGTCGACCACATGTGAGTTCAGATCCACTTTAACTTATTCCTTGGGTTTAACTGCTTGCAGAGCAGGGCAATCAGAAGCAAATTAATGCAATTTTCTTGCATTTCCTGGCCTAGCTTGGCTGAAGCCCATTTCAACGTCTGATTGGATCTCTGCTTCCCCCATGACTGGGGTCTCCAGGCTGAGTGCAAGGTCGACACCATGCCCAGGGCACTTGTTATCAGCTTTGTCACTGGAGACACAAATGCTGGACCATTATCACTTTGTGGGGATCCTGGGAGCCCAAACCTGGGGACTCTTTCTCTTAGTACTGCCTTCCCCTTCAGCTGCCATTTCAGTAGCAGGGAATGCTTCATGCACCCAGAAAATATATCTATGAGCACCAAGAAATAATTGAAGTTTCCTGGTACTCTTGGCATGTGAAATCAATCTGCTAGTCTTTCCCAGGATGTGTCCCTCTGGTCTGAATGGGCCTTTTCTGGTTCCTCTGTGGGGGTATGTGTTGGGAGTGTTCATTGTGCAGATGGGGGAGGTCTCAGCTATCCAACTGGTTATAGTTTTCATGCTAGGAGTTACCACGACCTCAGCTAACTAATAACATAGAGCTTCTCTCCCTAGTGAGTCTGTGGTCAATCCTCTCTATGACTTGACAGGCTGCTTTTGGGGAAAGAAGTATTGCCCGTATATATTAACTAGCCACAAATGGCCTCCTAGGTCTCCACTGAAGCCCCATTTTCAGGCTTTGTACTATTCTTTCTTTGTGTAGATTTGGGAATAATTGGATGGATTTGGCCTTTGAGGTGTGAGGCATAACAGCCAAATTACTGGTTCTAGGGCCACCCTTTTGGCGGTTGCATTGCCTTGTTGTTTCCCCTTTATTACCTCTGCATCCCCCTTTTGGTGACTCTACCATGAATCACTGCCACCTTTTTTGGGAAGTGGTATTGCTCCTAAAAGCTTTAATATACTTAAGCCATGTTTCACCTCTATTCTCTGCGGTAAGCATACCTCTTTCCTTTCTTGTGCAAGTAGGATGGCATATGCCTACTGGGAATCTGTGTCAACATTTAAGACCTTCCCTGTCCTGAGCTCTAAGACTGGGGGGAGGGTGATCAGTTTCACCCTTTGGACAAAAATCCCTTGGGTTAGGGATCTTCTTGCCTCCATGACTCAGGTCTGGAAGCTTACTGTGTAGCCTTCCAGCCTCTTTCTCTCTTTGATAATACTGCTCCTGTTGTGAACCATCCCTCTTTGGTGTTTGGGAGAAGCTCAGTTCCTAGATCAAGGTGACTGGACCAGATCATGTCTCTGGTTTACACACAACCATGCTCTAGGGGTCCCATTTCTGTGGCTAATGGGGTGGCAGGATTTAATGTGCGACAGGTTTTAATGGTAGCCCCTGGCTCATCTGAAAGCACAGCCTGAACTTGCATCAACTTTCTGGGGATTGACATCCTGTCCCCTTAGAACTTACTATTGCTGAACCTGGTGTGGAGTCTATGTGTGATTGGCTGACTGAACATTAACCTTTCAGCTTCCTGTAGTGGCTTGTAGCAGCCACTGCTGCCTATAGACAAGGAGGCCATCCCTCTGCAGTTTGATATAATTGCTTAGAGCAATAAGCAGCCACCTGAGTAAGGGGTCCTGGTTTTTGAGCTAGTACCCCAAGGGCAATAACCCTTCTCTTATGAAGGTAAAGGTCAAAGTTTAGCTAAATCTAATAGGGCAGGACGGGGGCCTGAAGCAATTGGTTTTTCAATTCTTGAAAGGATTATCACTCTTTCCTTTCAACTTTTCACATAGAGACCTCATTATTAGACCATAGGGATCCAGATGTGGCTAAACCCAGCTATCCCCATGAAACCCCTAAGCTTTCTCCCCATTTTAGGAGGGTGGAGGCTGCAAATGGCTTCTTTCTCTTCCTGGGGTAGGCTTATCTGAACTTCTGTGAGAATGAAGCCTAGGTAGGTCACCCTAGTTTGATATTTGAGCCCTTTTCTCAGATACCTTACATCTTTTATCAGCTAGATGGTTCAGAGTGATTACATTATTTTAGTCCAAGGCTTCCTTAGTAGGGCTGGCAATCATAGTGTCATCTACACACTGCAGAAGCATTCCCTCCTCTAGATGTAGGTCTTTTGGGTCTTTAGCTCAAGTTTCCCCAAAGACTGTAGGGAAATTTTTGAACCCATGGGGCAGGACTGTCCAGCAGTATTGTTTTTGTTGCATGTTTGGGTCCTGCCACTCAAAAGCAAAAATTTCTTGTAACTTCAGGGCTAATTGAATACAGAGGAAGGCGTCTTTTAAATCTCATTCAGAAAACCAGGTCCTGGTGGATAGAGGAATAGCCAGAAGGTGTAGGGGTTAGGGACTATTGGATGTGTATCCTCGTGACTTCACTGACTGCCCTGAGGTCCTATACCATCCTTAGGTCCCCCATTGGATCTTTATAGGAAGAAACTTGCCAACCAGAAGAGATCAAGTCACCAGATGTGATCAAATATCACCCAGAGTGCTCCTTCCTTTTCCCACCACATGAAATAGACAGAGGATCTTGTCCTGATGCCATTTTCTTGAAAGAAAAAAATCTTTGTGTAAAGAGATGTACTATTAGAGCCCAGACCAGATTCACCCTGGATCACATCATAGTCCTGCATATGTGTAGGTGGAAGGCATGAGGTTCATTGGCCACCAAGCTTTAAAGATCTATTGCCACTCAGGAAGGAATCCACATGGGGGTCTCTGGTGGGGAACAGGGCAAGTTCAAAGTAACAAAAGGGGCTAATTTGGACACAACTGGGGACAAGTGCTTCAATCATGGCCAGAAATGTACTTCCTGAATATAATTTTGGTATAATTTCTAGTGGGTGAAATGTTCTACAGATTTAAGGGGTTATGTCTGAGTTCCAGTTCCAGGGGTAAAGCAAGAAGTACCAAGATTAGTCCTTTAAAAATGCTTCACAAAGACTTCTGGGGATTGTAGAAGAGCAACCCCAAGGAGGAAAGAAGGCAATTTTAACAGCTACTGAGACAGGGCCTCTAGTAGTTTGATCAAAATATTGGCAGAAGAGAGGTTACTTTGTACTTTCCAGTGGTAAACAGGACATATAGGTTATAAAACTATGCACTAAAATAGCTGAGAGAATATACTTCAATTTGAAAGGCCAGGTACATGTAAAAAACACCACATAAAATGACATAATAAAACTTAGGATAAATATAATAGGGGACATAAAATAGTTAAAATCAGAAGAGAAGTAGAAAGTATAAAGGACGAAAGAGGTCAAGGCTGTGGTAATAAGTAATTTTAAAAAGAGCTGAGATCAGCCAAGATGGCAGAGCAGGAACACTCTGAGCTCACCTCTTCTCACAGGCACACCAAAATGACAGGTATTTGCATAACAACCATCAACAAAAAAGACTAGAACCTATTGGAAAAGATCTATAGATAAAGACATAAAGAAAGAACCACAACAAGATGGGTGAGAAGGGTGGACTCAGGTCATAGTCAAATATTATACCCACAAATGGTGACCCACAAACTAGAGAATAATTATATTGCAGAGGTTCTCCCACAGGAGTGAGAGTTCTGAGCCCCAAGACAGGCTCCCTAGCCAGGAGATCCTACACTAGGAAGACGAATCCCCAGAGCATTTGTCTTTTAAGGCCAGTGGGGCTTAATTTCAGGAGTTCCATAGGACTGGGAAATAGAGACTTCAGTCTTAAAGGGCATACACAAAATGTTACATGCTCCATGATCCAGGGTAAAAATAGCAATTTGATAGGAGCCTGGGCCAGACCTACCTACTCGTCTTGGGGAGGCCTGGTAGAAAGGATGTTGCAGCTCACCCTGGGGATATAGACACTGGTGACAGCCATTCCTGGCAGCTCCTTCTATCACATGGACTGGATGCTGGTACTGGCTGGTGCCATCGTGGAATCCTCCATCTATCTCGTTGGTGCCAAGACCTGACCCCATCCAATACCTATAGGTTCCAGTGCTGGGAAGCCTCAGGCTAAGCAACTAACTGGGTGGGGACACAGCCCCACCCATAAGCAGACAGGCTTCCTAAAGACTTTCTGGGTTCACACCCGCCTCTAGACATGCCTCTAGAGACAGGTCTGCCCACTAGGAGGCCAAGATCCAGCTTCACACACCACTGGGCAAGCACCATCCCTGTCTTCTAAACAGCATGCTCTAGCCTCTGGACCAGTCTTACCCACCAGGGGATAGAAACCAGATGCAAGAAAACCATGATCCCTCAGCCTGGCCACAGTAGGCTGGATCCTGGCCAACACAAGCTTCAGGATACCCTTCACCACCTCCTCAACTGTGTCAGGAACCAGGCCCTCCCACCAGAAATCTGACATCAGCTCTGGGATCCCTGTGCCCTGCAACCAGACTCCAGGATCTAGCTCTGCCTGACAGTAGACTGGCACTAACATTATCAAGCATTTTTCTGACCACAATGATAGACTAGAAATTAACTACAAGAAAAAAACTACACAAACACATGGAGGCTAAATAATATGCCATTAAATAATCAATAAATCACTGAAGAAATCATAGAGGAAATAAAAAATACCTGGAGACAAATGAAAACCAAAACACAAAAATCCAAAATATGTGGGCTATAGGAAAAGCAGTTCTATAGGGAAGTTTATAGTAATACAAGTTTACTTCAGGAAACAAACAAACAAACAAAAATCTCAAACAACCTAATCTTACACCTAAAGGAACCAAGAGAAGGAAGAAAAGACAAAACACAAAGTTAGTACAAGGAAAGAGATCGTAAAAGTCAGAGGAGAAATAAATGAAATAGAGACTAAAAACTAATAGAAAAGATCAATGAAACAAAAATATGGTTCTTTGAAGTCTTTATCCAAAATGAAATTTATGATGTTAATTATCAGTGCTCTCATTAATGTAGCTTTTTATTCCTGATTAAACCATGTTTATTTTGTCTGATAAGTCCAAAAAATTAAATTGAAGATAAATAAAAGCTGATTCTTTTAAAAGATAAACAAAACTCATAAACTTTTAGCCAGACTCATCAAGCAAGAAAGGGAGAGGGCTCAAATCAATAAGATCAGAAATGAAAACAGAGAAGTTACAACTGACACCACAGAAATATAAAAGATCATAAGAGACTACTATGAACAACTATGTGCCAATAAAATGGAGAGTCTAGAAGAAATTGACAAATTCTTAGAAAAGTACAACATCCCAAGAGTGAACCAGGAAGAAATAGAAAATATAAACAGACCAGTTACCAGTAACAAAATTGAATCAGTAATTTTAAAACTCCCAACTAACAAAAGTCCAGGACCAGATGGCTTCATGGTGATTTCTACCAAACATTTAGAGAAGAGTTAACACCTATCCTTCTCAAAATATTCTGAAAAATTGCAAAGGAACGAAAACATTCTGTGAAGCCAGCATCACCCTAATGCAAAAACCACGCAAAGATATCACAAGAAAACAAATTATAGGCCAATATCACTGATGAACAGAGATGTAAAAATCCTTAACAACATATTAGCAAACCAAATCCAACAACACATTAAAAGGGTTGTATATTATAATCAACTGGAATTTATCCCAGGGATTCAAGGATTTCTCAGTATCTGCAAATTCATGTGATATACCACATTAAGAAACTGAAGAATAGGAGTTCCCGTCATGGTGCAGTGGTTAACAACTCCGACTAGGAACCATGAGGTTGCAGGTTCGATCCCTGACCTTGCTCAGTGGGTTAAGGATCTGGCGTTGCCATGAGCTGTGGTGTAGGTCGCAGACGTAGCTCAGATCCCACGTTGCTGTGGCTCTGGTGTAGGCCAGTGGCTACAGCTCCGATTCGACCCCTAGCCTGGGAACCTCCATATGCCATGGGAGTGGCTCAAGAAAACGCAAAAATATAAAAAATAAATAAACTGAAGAATAAAAATCATATGATCATTTCAATAGATTCAGAAAAAGTCTTTTGACAAAATTCAACATCCATTTATAATAAAACCTCTCCAGAAAGTGGGCATAGAGGGAATCTATCTCAATGTAATAATGACCATCTGTGACAACCCACAGCTAACATCATACTCGATGGTGAAAAGCTGAAAACATTTACTCTAAGATCAAGAACAAGACAATGATGCCTGCTCTCACCATTCTTATTCAACATAGTTTTGGAAGTCCTAGCCATGGCAATCAGATAAGGAAAATAAGTAAATGGAATCCAAATTGGAAAGGAAAAAGTAAGACTGTAATTGTTTGCAGATAACATGATACTACACATTAAAAATCCTATTGATGACACCAGAAAAGTATTAGAGCTCATCAATGAATTTGGCAAAATTGAAGGATACAAAATGAATACCCAAAAATCTCTTATATTTCTATACACTAACAATGCATTATCAAAAAGAGAAATTAGGGAAATAATCCCATTTACCATTGCATCAAAAAGAATAAAATACCTAGGCATAAACTATCAAAGAAGGCAAAAGACCTAAACTAGAAAAATGTAAGATACTGATGAAAGAAATTGAGATGACACAAACACTTGGAAAGATAAACAATGTTTTTGGATTGACAGAATTATCATTGTTAAAATGATGATACTACCTAAGACAATCTGCATATTCAGTGCAATCCCTATCAAAATACCAATGGCATTTTTCACAGAACTAGAACAAAATATTTTTTTTAATTTGTATGGAAACACAAAAGATCCCAAATAGCCAAAACAATCCTGATAAAGAAAAATGGAGCTGTAGGAATCAGGGTCCCCGACTTCAGACTATACCACAAAACTATAGTCATCAAAACAGTATGGCACACACACACAAAACAGACACATGACTCAGTGGAACAGATTAGAGCGCTAAGAAATAAACCCACACACTTACAACCAATTAATCCACAACAAAGGATACAACAACATACAACAGAGAAAAGACAATCTCTTCAATAACTTATGCTGGGGAAACTGTAAAAGAATGAAATTAAAACACTCTCTAACACAAAAATAAACCCAAAATGGATTAAAGACCTAAATGTAACACTAGAAACCATAAAACTCTTAGAGGAAAACATAAGCAGAACATTTTTTGACATAAATTGCAGCAATATTCTTTTGGATCTGTATCCTAAAGCAAAGGAAATAAAAGCAAAAATGCACAAACAGAACCTAATTAAACTTAAAAGCTTTTGCCCAGCGAAGGAAACCATCAACAAAATGAAAAGACAACCTATGGAACGGGAGAAAATCTCTGCAAATGATATTACCTATATGGGGTTAATATTGAAAATATGTAAGTATCTCATACAATTCAACATCAAAAAAAAAAAAAATAACCCAAAGTAAAAAAAAAAAAAATAGAATATCAGAATAGATATTTTTCCAAAGAGGACATGCAGATAGCCAATGGGCACATGTACAGATGTGCAACTTCGTTAATCATCAGGGAAATACAAATCAAAACCAAAATGAGGTATCACCTCACACCTGTCAGAGGGGCTATCATCAAAAAGACCACCAATAACAAATATTGGTGAGAATATGGAGAAAAGGGAAGTCTCATACACTGTTGGGGGGAATGTATATTTGTGCAGCCACTGTGGAAAACAGCATGGAAGTTTCTCAGAAAACTAAAAATAGAACTGCCATATGACCTAGTAATTCCACTTTGGGGTATACATATATGAAAAAATGAAAATACTCATTATGAAAGATACAGGCACCCCAATCCTCATAGCTATGTTATTTACAGTTGCAAAGATATGGAACAACCTAAGTGTCCATGAACAGATGAATGGACAAAGTAGAGGTATAATGGAACACTACCTAGGCATAAAAATCAATGGAATTTTCTTATTTGCAGCAACATGGATGGACTTGGAGGGCATTATGCTAAGTGAAATAAGTCAGACAGAGAAAGATAAATACTAGATAATATCACATGTGCAATCTAAAAAATACAACAAACTAATGAATACAATAAAAAAGAAGCAGATTAAGAGATACAGAAAACAAATTAGTGGTTACCAGTGGGGAGCGAAAGGGGGTAGCAAGATAGGGGTAGAGGATTAAGAGGTACAAACTGTTTTGTGTAAAATAAGCACCGGGGTATATTGTATAACATAGTAATTATAGCCAGTATTTTATAATAACTATAAATGGGAGATAAACTTTAAATTTTATGAATTAAAATATTGTGCACTTGTAACTCATATAATATTTTAAGTCAACTGTACTTAATTTTTAAAAAAGAAAAAGCAAATACAAGAGTTCCCATTGTGGCTTAGCAGGAGCAAACCTGACTAGTATCCATGAGGATGAAGTTTCAATTCCTGGCCTTGTTCAGGAGGGTAGGGATCCAGAGTTGCTGCGAGCTGTGGTGTAGGTCACAGAAATAAAGAGCTGAAGTACAAATTCTGGAACTTGCCTCCAACCCCCACCCTGCAGCCACAACCCTCAACCACCACTGGAGCAAAAGGGGTTCCTTTGAGTATGCCAGCTACCAAAGCTTTGCAGACACCCTGCTTCAGGGTTTGCCCAAGGCATCCTTTCATTGCATAGGCTCACAGTGAAAGTGGGTCCTCCAGGCATATTGTAATCCTTCAGGCAGAAACTGTCACCTTCAGAGCCCTTTCTAGCCATCTTGTCTTCTTGATGCCAGAAGGTATATAAAACCAACAGCCAATTCTTTCTTTTTAAAAAAAAAAAAAAGATTTTTATTTTTTCCATTATAGCTGGTGTACAGTGTTCTGTCAATTTTCTACCTTACAGCAGTGATCCAGTCACACATACATATACACATTCTTTATCTCACATTATCCTCCATCATAAGTGACTGGGTATAGTTCCCAGTGCTATACATCAGGATCTCATTGCTTATCCATTCCAAAGGCAATAGTTTGCGTCTATTAACCCCAAATTCCCAGTCTATCCAACTCCCTCCACCTCAGCAAACACAAGTCTCTTCTCCATGTCCATGATTTTCTTTTCTGTGGAAAGGTTCATTTGTGCTGTATATTAGATTCCAGCTATAAGTGATATCATATGGTATTTGTCTCTCTCTTTCTGATTTATTTCTCTTAGGATCTGGGGAGATGTATGTTTGGAGCTTGCTATTTTAATTTTTAAATTCTGTTCTTTCTTTTATTAAAAGAATTTCCAATTAACCGAGTCATGTGTGAATCTGGGCTTTCCTTTTCCTGTGCCCAATGAAATCCTAGCTGGCTAGTCCACAAAGCCAACACTTAAAGAGTAGTACCATGTGTTCTACCAACAGCTATTTAAATGTCAACGTAACTAAGAAGTCAGTGTCTCTGAAGGACTAGCCTTAACAATGAATACTTCTAAAGCCGTTGCTAATGTTACTGAGGGGTGGTTTTCCTTTGCTGCTCATCCTTTTGATGAAGGAAAGAATAGTCCCCACAAACACTAAGATTAGAATTCCGGACCCAGCACTGTTCCTTGGTCACTCTCTCCTTAACACTGTCAAAGGGGGCTGCTTCTATTTTGTAAATGCCCATAAATCTGCTCAGGGTTCTGTGCTCTCACTAAACAGGTCAATTATGATCAATACTTGAATCTTGGACTGAGATGGTACATGCTTTTTCCTTCACAGCCTTGATATTGCTCCATATCCTTCTAGCATCAAATTTTGGTGATAAGAAATAGTGTGCGTGTGCTTCTCGGGTTTTTATTGTTACTAATTGTCATTGTTTAATCTTCTTTCTCTTTAAATCAACTAACTATACTTCAAATTTTTTTATTTAGAAATAGAACACACATACTTCTCTCTCTCTCTCTCTCTCTGTCTCCAGTTTTCAGATTTCTTTTTTTTCCCGAAATTTTATGATACTGATCCAACATGTGGGTCTTTGATTTATTCAGTGTGTCAGCCCCTTGGTGACACTTTCAATATGAAGAGCAGTTATATTCATCTATGAAAGACTCTGCTCTCCTATTTTTTCCTATTGCAACTCCCATTACTAGGATGATAGGTGTCTTAGATCAATCCCTTAGATCTTGTATTTTCTCTCTCAAAAAAAAAAAATGTGTCTTAGTCTTTTTGCTCTATTTTATGAAATATTTTCTTGTCTTTATATTCCAACCATCTATTAATATTTTTGGTTCAGACATAATAGTTTTCATGTCCAAAGGTTCATAAAAATATGCTAATTATTTGGTTTTCTTGTCATCCAACACTTGTTTTCAGGATGAAATATTTTCATAAAATCTCTGAGGATACTAATCAGACACTTTTCTGTTCTCTGTGTGATCTCTACTTCCTGCAGGCTCATTTGTTTCCTGCCTGTTTATTTTGGTCTCTCATTTTGGAGACCAGCCTCCATAGTGCTGTGATCTTAAGATGTTCCTCAATAGTTGACAATGCACAGGGATAAAGCTGTACTAACTCGTGATTTTGCAGAAGGAGATGTGGTTATTATGCTAGGAGTCCTCTAAATGCCAGAATGTAGAGGTCTTTGCTTCTAGGCCACTGAATTTCTTTAGAGAAATATCCTCCAGTTTGGGGATGGAAAAGTAGCAATTATGAGGTGTTGGATTAGAGAAGGCATGGCGGTATTAACAGTTCTGCATGTAGACTTTTAATTAATGCCTGTGTTCTCAGCTCCACATTAAACTCTCACCCTGGGTTTTCCAAGACTTGAGCCTCTTTGAGGCTGACGCCATAACTGTATACCTGGATCAGTCTCTGGCTTCCTCTCACTGCTTCATCAGACATCACACCTCTATTTGCTGCCTGACTTCCAGAAATCTGTTAATTTTTTTTTCTCTGCTGCTGTCCTCACTCTGCCTTTCTTCATCAGTCTGGTTTGCCTCAATAGAATATTGTCTTAAAGTCAAGGAAAAGGGAACTTTGTGTTGGAAATAACCTGGGAAAACCTGGTTTGTCTATTAATCTGGGTCAAGTTAAAATACATGATTCTGCAAATCAGTGTGTTGGATGTACTGTAGTAAAAGCAAAGGGCCAGGTCTAGAATAATTTGGGTGAGGCACTTCTCAACTTGGGTAAAAAATTTAAGGGGCACCTTGCCAAAAGCCTCAATAAGAAGGGTCAGAATGATTGAAAGTATCAAAAGTTTAAGTAAAGAAATACCACTTTGAGCCATATAGAAGTCTGAAGATAGGAAAAATCAGTAACATTCATCCTGTCTTTGTTTTAAAAGCTGATATTTTGTTCATCATAGTTTTTGCATAACATTTTTATTTTACAAAATATTGCACTAGCATATGATGTATCATTATGAGATTTTAGTGATCCCTTAAATTTTCTGTGAGCTGGTAAAATTTGAAAGAGATGAAATTTTTTTTCCTTTTTTTTTTAATTAAAATTGAGTTACAGGAGTTCCCGTTGTGGCTCAGTGGTTAACAAATCCGACTAGGAACCATGAGGTTGTGTGTTCGATCCCTGGCCTCGCTCAGTGGGTTAAGGATCCAGCATTGCCATGAGTTGTGGTGTAGGTCACAGACATGGCTCAGATCCCGTATTGCTATGGCTCTTGCATAGGCTGGCAGCTACAGCTCCGATTAGACCCCTAGCCTGGGAACCTCCATATGCCACAGGTGTGGCCCTAAAAAGACCAAAAAAAACCCGAAAGAGTTACAATGTTCTGTCAATTACTGCTATACAGCAAAGTGACCCAGTTACACATTTACATATATTCTTTTTCTCATATTATCCTCCATCTTGTTCCATCACAAGTGATTGGATACACAAGCTCAGAGAAAAAATTGAGTTCACAAAGCTTAGGATAAAAGTTTTTAGGTGTAAGTCGATCAAGAAATTGACTCCACAGTAAGATAAAAAAAATGTTATTTCCCATATGATAGTCTCAACAGTATAAATCAAGGACAATGTAGCAATTTCCAGGCTCCTAGCTTGTTGCTTTGCCATTTCCTAAAATGTTTTCCTCATTAATAGGGTTGAAGATGGTTCATTATGTGCGTGTAAAAGCAGGGATAGACCTAATTTCCTCCCTGCCGGCTTAGTTAACCCACTACTGTTTGGGACTGAGGGTGGGAAAGCCTGGGAACGCACAAGTGCAGGATATGGAATGAAATAAAACAGGAACTAAAACACTAAATGAATGAATAAATACTTAACATTGTCCATATAACTATTAACAGTTTATAAATAAGGCTCCCACTTATAAATATAAGCAGAAAATGAAAAATGATGAGACATACAATGAAAATCTAAAGTTCAAAAACTTCTTTTTAAGTTCACTGGTTATGAATTATTACAAGTTCTATAAGGAGGAAGAATTTTACACTGATATCTGTACCCTCTGCATATCTTTTTTTTTCTTAGTTATATATTTTATGCATAGGAAACTCTATACCATTTTCATTAGAATTTTTAAATGCTCAAAAGAAGTGGCAAAGCTGGCATACAGATGGTCACCAAGGAAGCAGAACTGACTGAAGAAACAAAGAATTGGTTACATGATTTAAACTCATCCTTTAGTTTGAAAGTATAAACTGTGGTCAGGCAAAAAGAATGTTTACTCAAAATATTAAAAATAAAGGGGCTAGCAGTATTAAATACTCGATAGAGATGGTGAATAGTAGAATGCCCCCTACTGAAAATGTAAATTAGAAGAATATCAAGAAAAATTTATCCAAAACTCAGAGGAAAAAAAAAGAAATATTGAATTAAAATGGCAAGTACATATGTAACCTAGAAAATACTCATACTTGTAAAGAAGAAAAAACTCAATAACCATTTTGAAAAATGGTTCCCCTACCAACTGCTATCTGCTAAAATTCACCATTTCTTCCTAGGAGAACACTTTATAATCTAGATAATAAACTAGATCAACCAAGAACAACTAAAACTTTAAATCAAGTAGGAATGAATTGTAAGGATGCCATGTTAGGATAAAAATAAATATACAAAATCAAATGTATTTTTTGCATACCAAAAACAATTTTTAAAATGTAGTGGTAGACGTAAAATATGTGCATCTTCTGTCTTTTTCAATACTCTGAGTATACCAGATTGGTGAAGAAAAGAAAATGGAGATCATTAGCAGACAAGAGATTTCAACAAATTTCTAGATGGTAGCATAGGAGAAAATCTAGTTGACTTTGGGTTCATTGATGAGCTTTTCTATATACAACATTAAAAGTGAAATCCATGAAAGAAAATATTTGATAAGTTGGACTTTATTAAAATTAAAAACTTCTACTCTGGCAAAGACAATGGTAAGAGAATTAAAAGATGAACCATAGACGAAGAGAAAATTTTGCAAAACATATATCTAATGAAGGACATCAAAATGTACAAAGAATTCTTATAACTTAACGTTAAAAAATTGGCCAAAGATATAGGCACACATCTCATCAGAGAAGATACATAGATGTCAAATAAGCTTAAGAAAAGATTCTTAACGTTAAATGTCATTAGGGAACTACAAATCAGAACACCATTTAGAAAAACTACACACTTGTTAAGATGGCTAAAATCCAAAACACTACCAACGTCAAATGCCGGTAAGGCTGTAGAGCAGTAGGAACTCTCATTTATTCATGGTGGGAATGCAAAATGATAAAGTCACTTTGGAAGACAGCCTGGAGGTTTCTTAAAAAGGTAAACATAGTCTTACCATACAATCCACTATTTGAGCCCCTTGGTATTTACCCAAATGAGTTGAAAATGTATGTCCATATAAAAACCTACACACAAATATTTATAGCAGCTTTTTCAAAATTGCCAAATAGGTGAATAGATAAAGAAATTAACATATTCATATATGAAATAATGTAAACTAAGGATAATAATGTAAACTAGTTAATAACAATGTATCAGTATCAGTATTGGTTCATCAATTGTAAGAAATATACCATGCTAATGAAAGATGTAACAGAGGAAACTGCTTTGAGGAAGAGAGAAAGAGGAGTCATATGGGAATTCTCTGCATTTTCTGCTCATTTTTTTCTGTATACCTAAAGCCTCTTTTTTATAAAAGTCTATTAATTAAAAAAACCCTTCATTAGTATTTCTGAGACAAGTTGTGTTTTTTCCCATTTTAAAAAATTTGGAGTTCCCGTCGTGGCGCAGTGGTTAACGAATCCGACTAGGAACCATGAGGTTGCAGGTTCGATCCCTGACCTTGCTCAGTGGGCTAACGATCCGGCGTTGCCGTGAGCTGTGGTGTAGGTTGCAGACGCGGCTCGGATCCCGCGTTGCTGTGGCTCTGGCGTAGGCCGGTGGCTACAGCTCCGATTCGACCCCTAGCCTGGGAACCTCCATATGCCGCTGGAGCGGCCCAAAGAAATAGCAAAAAGACAAAAAAAAAAAAAAAATTCATTGAAGTATAGTCGATTTACAAGTTATGATAATTTCTGTTATACAACAAAGTGATTCAGTTACACATTACACACATCCCATTCTTTTTCAGATTCTTTTCCCATATAGATTATCACAGAATATTGATAGAATTCCCTGTGCTGTACAGCAGGTCCCCCCTGGCCAGTCATTCTATATACTACAGTGTGCGTGTGCCAATCTCAAATCCCCAATTCATCCCTCCAACCTCACCTGTCCCCTTTGGTGACCATAAGTTTGTTTACAAAGTCTGTGAGTCTGTTTCAGTTCTGCAATAAGTTCATTTGTATCTTTTTTTTTTTGGATTCCACATTTAAGTTATATCACATGATGTTTGTTTTTCCACCGTCTAACTTCATTTAGTATGATAATCTCTAGGTCCCATCCATGTTGCTGCAAATGTCATTGTTTTATTCTTTTTATGACTGATTAATATTCCATTGAGTGTGTGTGTGTGTGTGTGTGTGTATCACATCTTCTTTATACAGCATATATATGGGTCTTGTTTTTGTATCCATTTAGCCAGTCTATGTCTCTTGGTTGGAGCATTTAATCCATTTAAATTTAAGGTAATTATTGATATGTATGTTCTCATTGCCGTTTTGTTAATTGTTTTGTATTTGCGTTTGTTGATTTCCTCTGGCCCTTTATCTCTTGGCCTTTTTTCTTCCCTTTTGTTCTCTTATCTTGTGGTTTGATGACTATTTTTTAGTGTTGTGTTTAAATTACTTTTTCTTATTTGTGTGTGTATCTATTGTAGATTTTGGTTTGTGGTAACCATGAGATTTTGATATAGGAATCTATATATACACACAAGATTGCTTTAAGTTTCTGGTCTCTTAATTGCAAATGCATTTCCAGGATCCTGCATTTGTACCCTCCTCTTCTCACAATTGCTGGGTTTGGTAGCTATTTGTGTGTGGATGATTTCATACCCTTACCAATGTTTGCCTTTACTGGTGAGCCTCCTCATTTGTAATGTTCTTCTTTCTAGTTGTTGCCTTTTATTTCTGCCTAGAGAAGTTCCTAAAGTATTTTTTGTAAAGCTGGTTTGGTGGCACTGAATTCTCTTAGCTTTTACTTGTCTGTTGAGCTTTCAATTTCTCCTTCAAATCCGAATGAAAGCCTTACTGGGTGGAGTATTCTTGGTTGCAGGTTTTTTCCTTTCATCACTTTAAGTATATCGTGCCACCCCCTTCTGGCCTGCAGAGTTTCTGCTGAAAAATCAGCTGATAACCTTATAGAGGTTCCCTTGTATGTTATTTGTTTCTTTTCCCTAGCTGCTTTCAATATTTGTTCTTTGTCTTTAATGTTGGTCAGTTTGATTAATATGTTTCTCAGGATGTTCCTCCTTGGGTTTATTCTATATGGTATTCGTTGTGCTTCGTGGATTTGAGTGAATGATTCCTTTTCTATGTTGGGGAAGTTTTCAGCTATTGTCTCTTCAAATATTTTCTCTGGCCCTTTATCTCTCTCTTCTCCTGGCACTCCTATAATGCTAATGTTGGTGCATTTAAAGTTGTCACAGGATTCTCTTAGACTGTCCTCAATTCTTTTCATTCTTTTTTCTTTATTTTGTTCCACATCAGTGATTTCCACCAGTTTGTCTTCCACCTTGCTTTTTTGTTCTTCTGCCTCCTGTATTATGCTATTGTTTCCTTCTAGTGAATTTTTTATTTCAGCTGTTGTGTTGATCATCTTTGCTTGTTGAATCTTTAAATCTTCTATTCCTTTGTTAAATGTTTCTTCTAATTCATTGATCTTTGCCTTTTTTTCCCCAAGATCTTGGATCATCCTAACTAGCATTACTCTGAAGTCTTTTTCAGACAGGTTTCCTATCTCCACTTCACTTAGCTGTTCTTCTGGGGTTTTGTCTTGTTCCTTCATCTGACTCATGTTTCTCTGGCTTTTCACTTTGTATAGCTTTTTGTGTGGTCTCCTTTCTGAAGGCTAGCGGTTGTAGACTCTCTTCTGGTGTCTGCCCCTTGTGGATGAAGTTGATAAAGAGGCTTGTTACAGGCTTCCTGATGGGAGGTACTGATTCTTTACCTCTCTGGTGGGTGTGATTTGAGGCAGCTGTATACCTGGGAGGACTTTAGGCAGCCTGTTTGTTGATGTGTAGAGCTGTGTTCTCACCATGTTTGTGTCTGGACTGGGGCTTCTCAGCCCTGATGAATGGGGCCAGGTTTTTCCAAAATGGCAGCCTTCAGAAGAGCTCTTGCTGATGATTATTCCAAGGACCTAAACCTCCAATGTCCTACCCCTACAGTGAGCCACGGCCACCCCCACATTCCAAGGAGACCCTCCAAGACCTCTCAGTGGGCTTGATCCAGATTCTTATAGAGTCCCTGCTTTGCCCTGTGACCCAGTGCACATGAAACCTTGTGTGTGCCCTCCTAGAGTGAAGTCTCTGTTCCCCCCAGTCCTGTGGAACTCCTGTAGTCAAGCCTCACTGGCCTTCAATGCCAAGTGTTCCAGGGGCTCCTCCTCCCAATGCCAGACCCCCAGGTGTGGGAACCTGACATGGGGCCTCAAACTCTCACACCTGTGGGAGAGCCTCTATAATATAGTTATTTTCCAATCTGTGGGTCACCCACCTGGCAGTTTTGGGATTGCTTATGTCGTGAAATAACCCCTCCTACTGTCTTGATGTGACTTCTTCTTTGTCTTTGTATATAGGATATCTTTTTTGGTAGCTTCAAGTCTATTTTGTTGATGGTTGTTCAACAGTTAGTTGTAATTTTGGTGTTTCTGTGAGAGGAGGTGATCTTGAGTCCTTCTACTCTGGAATCTTGTCTCTGTTAATTATGTTCAATTTCCCATTTTCCCTTGTAGTCCTGTCCACATGTTATAAAGTTGGGATGGTCTTTTGCAGGATGCCATTGTTGGCTCTGAATTAGTGACTGATAAATTGTTCTTCCTCTTCTGTTTTTTTCTTGTCCTCTATGCTGAATCTAGTCTCACTGGCTCATGGGCACCCAGTGGAGAACTTGCACACCCAGCCAATGAGTGTTAAAAAAAAACACACCTAGGATTCCAGAGAAAATTTTAAAGAAATATTTTATGAGTGAAATTTTGTCCCAACATTTGCCTGTGTCAGAAGAAATCTTGCATTTTATCTCCCATAAAAAACCACTGTGCTGTATGTATATTTCATGCTGACCTTCTTTTCTGACCCTACTTTTTGCACCATTATAAAATAAAAAGTTATTTTCTCATAACTTTAACTATAACTTCTCCCAAGAACAACCCTTTAGCATAAAAGGATAATGGGAGATCATAGGTTGGTTGGTTGGTTTTTAGAGTGGATATTAAAATAGCTTCACCTTAACATAGCTGACATTTCTAGGCATGGAAAGTATCCAGAGATCTTTGCTTGAATATCAACCTTGAGATGCTCCACTGAAATCTTGCTCCAAACCACCACAGTTTCTAACTTAAAGTGGTACATAAGCTTCCTGACTGGTCTCTTCCCTTTCTACAATTTCAGTCTATTCTTAGCTGAGCAACCAGAGTGATTCTATTAAATCCTCAGTCAGATGATGTCACAATTACCACATGCCCTAAGAAGGAGTCCCAGGCTGCTTTGGTGCAGCCGCACTAGACATCATGCTGTCACTAGAGATTTTGCCTTTGGGGTCACCTCTACCTGGTGTGTTCTTACCCCAGATATACCTCTGGCTTGTTCCCTCATTCTATTTAAGTTTTTGCTTATATATCACCTTTACAGTGTAACCCATATTAACCACTACATTCTAAATATTTCCTTTCTTTCTTTTTTTTTTTTTGATCTGTAGAAATTGTTTTCTAGTATACGATTTTACTTTGTTATTTATTTATTGTATTTATCATCCATCTTTCTTTCCTAAACTGCAAACCTCCTGAGGGCAGGGTTTTTGTTTGCTTTGTTAATAATTCTCTTCCTAACATCTAAAACTTGCAATAAATATTTATCGAATAAATAAAATGGGTACCAGTGCCCTTTGAGAGCAAACTTCTTGAGGTGTCTGTAGCAACATCCATAATAAATCTAGGTCAATTTATACAGTGATTTACCTCTACATGGTTTTCAAGGCTTAGAATAATTGTTTTATCTGTTTTACCTTTCTAGTGGCAATGGCTGTAAATATGTACTGCACAACAATAGAATGTAGAAAATGTTAGATGTGGCCTGTGATTCTCTTGAATAATTTTTGAAAACCCATAGACTACATAATACAATCACATACATAATTTTTTTCCCAAGAGCAAGTGTTAAGTATAACCCTTTTTTCACATTTTGTGGGTAAAATTGTCCAACTTTCTTAGAGTTACAACTGTGGCCCAACCGGATCAGTGGTGTCTCTGCAGTGCCAGGATGCAAGTTTGATCCCTGGCCCAACACAGTGGGTTAAAGGATCTGGCATTGCTACAGCAAAACTGAGCCTTGGATCTGATTGATCCCTGGCCCCGGGGGCTCCACGTGTCCCGGGGCAGCCCAAAACAAAAAGTGTCCAAAATTCTTGTAATGGCATTTCCAGATTTGTGCACTTGCTGTATACTTTTCACTAATAGTTTTATGATGCAATGCCTTCTGAATTCAAAGAAGCTGATCTATTTATTACATTTTTAAAATTGAAGAATGGTTATTTGTACTTTTGCAGTGCTGTTTAATGCAGAAAAGTAGTGGAGCAGGTAACCCTCCTACTGTTTGAGTAACTGCCTCAATCAATTGAGTTCATACTGACATCTGGAGGCCGAGTTTGGTACTACATAAGTAGTACCAAAATTACACGTTTTGTTAGAGCAATTAGTGTTTCAAATCCTCTTTAAAATAAGTTAAATAAATAAATAAATTTGGGGAGGGAAGCATTTGCAGTCACAAAATTATAATAATATGTTAAAATTTTCAAAATAAATAAAACATCCAAAATATTTAAAATATCAAAAAGTTGTGAAAACTTTGTTTTGAATGTTTTTAATATTTTCTACATAGAGTTCTGTTACTTGGGAAAAGAATAACAGTAGCTGTGGCTGACATTTCTAGAGTGCTGGATAAATTTTAGGCAGGGTGCTTTACTTAAAACAAGTCATTCCATCTTCAGACCACTTTATGAAACAAGGACTATTTTTATCTCCATTTTACAGTTGAGATTAGGGCTCCAAGAGGTTGGTAATTTCTCAAGGTCACTTAACTAGTGACCCCACATCTGTGTGACTCCCAAACCCCACTGGCACTGTTGCAGAGATTCAGCAGCTGGGATTGTGTTAAGGCATCAAAAGAAATTTCTGTGAAAAATGAATCTCTCTGGGTCATTCCCACAAGGATTTGAGTTATGCAACTTCCTAAATCATAAACACTGAAAATATGCCACTGAAAATGTTTCTTAGGAGGTTAATTGATGAAAGTGGACAGGAGTGTCTCAGAAATAATATCATCATTTGCCAACTAAATCTAAGGTCTATTTGTGAAGTACTTTCTTGGGTCAAGTGAGTTAGGCCCAGCTCTACCCTAACATGGACCTCTAATACTATTTATTTGAGCTTCACATTTGTGAAGGGCCTCAAATGTGTGTCACCAAATGGGATGCACTGAACATACTGAAAGACAAAGACTTTCATCGTACATTTTTATGCTTGTGTCCCATTAAGTGATAGTCCAACCCTATTATGAACTTTGGAAATGTAATTATTTTCTAAATAGCACAATTATGTTGCATTATATTTCTGTATTAAAAGTATTAAGTTATTAAGAATAAACATGATATACACTAAGTATAAAACCATTTGGCATTTAATTTTTTAAATAAATTAAGAGTCTCCAAAGATAGAAGGGGCCCATGTCTCTATTGCCCTTTTAAATGTCCTATATATACACTCTGCAATTCTACAGCTGAATTTAAAGTGCACTGAAACATTTTTCCAAGAAAGTGCTAAGCATTGATCTAAGGACACTCTTCCAAACTCAAACTTTCCTTCTAGTACTTTCTCTAAGGTATTGGTAGGCCTTTGCTGATAAGTAAAAACACCTCAAAAGCCAAAGGCATGGTTAAAGATAACATCCAAGAAATTAAAAGGAGGTGTTTTGCTTTTTGTAAACTAGTCGATTAGGTAGTGAACTTTATCCAGAGATTCTCAGCCAGTGTGGGGTTCTTGTACTTGGCTGAAGGGACTTAACTGATTTCCAAGTGTCTCAATGAGTTCATAGTCCCAATTATGAGGATATGCTTTATGCTTTTTTCAGAAGGAAAATAAAGGGGGGTTGTTATATTAAGGTGGTAACAATTAATGAACATCTCAAAAGGGAGAAAGTCAATGAATCCTTCAATCAAAATTCATTGTAGGACTGGCAAATGTCAGCAGGCACAACATTTCCTCTTTCCTGTTCCTAGTCATGTGTGCACAGAGATCGTAAACCAGGGAAGTACTTCTTACACTGATCCCTCCTGTGTTTTGCTCTGTTACAAACTCATCAACTCAATATGTTGATAATAGCAATCTGACAAGAACTTGGGAGAGAAAGGAAGATCCTTAGGAACAAGAATGTCTGTGTTCCAAATGCACTATATGTAGTTACTATGAACACATAAAAACATTCATTTCAAAACCTGTTATTCTGATGGGCAAATGCAATCTGCTATTAATCATTATTACTTAATGAGAATCATATGTGATAATGTGGGCAGCTGGAGTAGAAGATACCCAAGCTGGAAACCTCAGTCATCCTTGCCTCCTTGCGTTCTTTATTCATACCACCCCAATTTCTCCCACCAAAGATAGATAGATACCACCCAGTCTTTTTGATTCTTCTTCATAAAAGCACTACAATAATCCAAGATCTTTCTGCATACTGTGATAGTCTTGTAACTGCCTTCCTGCCTCTAGCATACAGCCCCTCTGAGATGCCTTTCTTATTCCAGTTAGGGTGATCTGGTTAAGGATGCTGTTTCTTATGTTAAATGAATTGGAGTTTGAACCACAACTCTGTCATTTACTAGGTGGGCAAGCTTGGGAAAGCTATTTACCATTAATTTCCACATCAGTAAAATGAGAATAATAATTACATTTACCTTTAAAAGTATATGAGTACATTCCCATAAATGACTAATAGGGCTTCTATACAACTTCATTGAAATGGTCAATTTTTATAGAAATGAATTAACCTTTTAATAGATCATTTTCACATGGAAACTGTGATGGGTAATTGTATGTATCAACTTGATTAGGACATGGGGTACCCAGATAATCTAGCTAAACATCATTCTAGGTATATCTTTGGGGAAGTTTCTGAAAGAGATTAACATTTGAATGGGTAGACTGAGTAAAGTGGTGGTAAAGTGGTCCAATATGGGTGGACCTCATCAAATCTGTTGAAGGACTAAAAAGAACAAAAGTTAGGGTGAGGAAGAGTTCTTTCTGTTTGACTGGGTTTTTTTTTTCATTTTTTGAAGTTTTATTGAAGTATAATTTATGTATAATTTCTACTGTACAACAAAGTGATTTAGTTATACATGTACACACACCTATTCTTTTTCAGATTCTTTTCCTGTACAGATTATCATAGAATATTAGGTAGAGTTCCCTGTGCTATACAGCAGGTCGCCTTTGGCTAGTCATTCCATGTACCACAGTGTTCATATACCAGTCCCAAACCACCAGTCCATCCCTCCCATCATCTGACCACCTGTCCACTTTGGTAATCATAAGTTCATTTGCAAAGTCTGTGAGTCTGTTTCTGTTCTGCAAATAAGTTCATTTGTATCCTTTTTTCAGATTCTACATGTAAGTGATATTATACGATATTTGCCTTTCATTGTCCAAGTAACTTCACTTAGTATGATAATCTCTAGGTTCATCCATATTGCTACAAATGGCATTGTTTTATTCTCTTTTATGGCTGAGTAATATTCCATTGTATGTATGTGCCACATCTTCTTTATCCATTTCTCTGCCAGTGAACATTTAGGTTGCTTCTGTCTTGGCTATTATAAATAGTGCTGCAATGAGCATTGGGGTGCATGCATCTTTTTGAATTATGGTTTTCTCTGGATAGATGCCAAGGAGTGGGATTGCTGGATCATATTATAGTTTTATTTTTATTTTTTGAAGCCCCTCCATACTGTTTTCCATAGTGGTTGAACCAGCTTACATTCACAACAAACAGTGTAAGAGGGTTCCCATTTCTCTCTACCCTCTCCAGCATTTATTGTTTATGGACATTTTAATGATGGCCTTTCTGGCTGGTATAAGGTGGTAAGTACCTCATAGAAGTTTTGATTTGCAGTTCTCTAATAATTAGAAATGTTGAGCATCTTTTCATACATTTTTTTGCCATCTGTATGTGTTTGACTGTTTTTTGAGCCAGGACATTGGCTTTCCAGGTTCTCAAACCTGATTCATACTGTAATTATATCATAGACTTTTCTAGGTTTTCAGTTTGCAGACATCAGATCATGGGACCTGTTAGGCTCCATAATTGTATAAGCTTATTCCTTAGAGTAAATCCCTTTATATATACTCAATAAAAACCTTTTATGAGGATTATTATAGTGGTAAAAATACCTACTGTGCAATCTACTCTCAACCACCATTCTACTCCCTGCTTCCATGTGTTTGACTACTTTAGATATTTCATAAGTGGAATCATGCAGCATTTGCCTTTCTGTGACTGGTTCATTTCAGTTGGCATGATGTCTTCAAGATTTGTCCATATTGCTACATATAGAAGGATTTCCTTCTTTTATAAGGCTGAATAATATTCTATTATATATCATATTTTCTTTATCTCTTCATCTGTCATTTAACATTTAGGTTATTTCCACATCTTGGCTGCTATGAATAATGCTGCAATGAACTTGGGAGTAAAAATATCTCTTTGAGATCCTGATTTCAATTCTTTTGGATAAATACCAGTAGTGGGATTGCTGAATCATATGTTTGTATTTCTAATTTCTTGAGGAAACCTTATACTATTTTCCATAGAGTCTACAATATTTCACTTTCCCACCAAGAGTGTAGATGATGCTGCAATTTCTTTACAGCCTTGCTAACATTTATTATTTTTTCATAAAAGCCATCCTAACAGGTGTGAGATGATATCTCATTGTGGTTATTTGATTTGCGTTTAGTGATCTTTGATATCTTTTCTTATACCTATTGGCCACTTGTTCATATTCTTTGGAGAACTATCTATTACGTCCTTTGCCCATTTGAAAAAAATAGGGTTTTTTAAATTGCTGAAACAGATCTAGTGAGGATGAACTCCCTCAGCTTTTACTTGTCTGGGAAAAATTTATCTCCTTCATTTTCAAAAGACAATTTTGCCAGGTATAGTATTCTTGACTTAAAGGTCTATTTTTCTATATGAACTTGTATATATCATCTCACTCCTTTCTGGACTACAATGTTTCTGCTGAGAAATCTGCTGATGATCTCATGGGTGCTCCCTTGTGACAAGTTGCTTTTTTCTTGCTGCTTCCAAAATTCTCTATTTTATGGTAGGTCTTAGGCATTCTCATCACACTTATGCACACACAAAGAAAATGATTATGGGAGTTCCCTGGTGGCTCAGTGGATTGAGGATCTGGTGATGTTGTTACTAAGGTGTGAGTTCAGTCTGTGTCCTAGGAATTTCTGCATGACATAGGCAAGGAAGGAAGGAAGGAAGGAAGGAAAGAAGAAAGAAAGAAGGAAAGAAAGAAAGAAGGAAAGAAAGAAAGAAAGAAAGAAAGAAAGAAAGAAAGAAAGAGAGAGAAAGAAATCCCATGTTCATGAATTAGAAGACAATATTGTTAAAATGTCAATATTCCCAAAATTGACCTAAACTTTCAGTGAAATCCCTATTAAAATTACAACTTCCTTTTAAAAAATATTATGTACATATTGAGCATAACTTTGACTTTTTTCTAAATTCAAAATATTAAGGTAAATTGGAATACACTTTTCTTTGTATAAAGCCCTGATCTTGAATCTTTCATACCCATCCTTCCAAATAGCATTCATCAATTTCTTTCACACATTCCAGTGGTATTGTCATTATTAAACAATTGCCTCAAAAAAACCCCAATAAATTTTTTTACTTCTGATAATTTGATTATGTGTCTGGATGTACAGTTCTTTGGATGTATCGAATTCAGATTCTGTTGGAATTCATGGATCTGGATGTTCATTTCCTTCCCCTGTTTTAGAAGTTTTCAGCCATTATTTCACTGAGTAAGATTTCTGCCTTTTCTCTCTCTCTCTCTGCTTCCAGAACTCCCATAGATCTGATTGGTGGTGTCCTCTATCTTCCTTAAACTTTCTACAGTGTTTTTCATTCTTCTTTTCTTTTTGCTCCCTTGACTGGATAAATTCCAATTAGTAGTCTTCAAGTTTTCTGATCCTTTATTCTGCTTGTTTCAGTCTGTTGTTGAACCCCTCTACTGAATTTTTCATTTCAGTTATTCTATTCAGTGCCATGATTTCTGTTTGTTATTTTTTTTAATATTTCTATTTCTATTTAAATTTTTAATTTATTGATTTGTTCTGCTGATCTTGGAGAACATCTTTGTAATAGTTATTTTGAATTCTCTGTCAGATAAGTCATACAGCTCCATTTCATTGGAATCACTTTTGGAGATCTTATAATTTTGTTTGGGAAATATTTCCCTGATTTTTGTTTGTTTGTTTTACTTTCCTTGACTCTTTGTGTTGATATCTGGGCATTATACAATACAGCCACCACTCCCAATCTTCACAACTGTGTGAGACCTTCCTAAAGTATTTATGAGACTGTGCCAAAGCTGCCTGTTACCAAGAGGGGAGGAGTACAAAACCACAGATCTTTTCTGGCCAGATCCCTCACTCAAGCAGTTATACCAAAAGATTAAGGCCTTGGCTTCTTCTACAGCAAAATACTGGGTAGTTACTCATTAATCTTTTAAGACTGTCAAACATTTTGACATTTTGAGTAGACATTTTGAGCCTGTCTAAATGATGAGTTCCTATTCTCCATTATTAACAGGTCCATGTATTGGCCAACAGCAAGAAACTTTGTCCTTGCAGAATTCCCCTTGTGGTGCACCATAAACAAATCTGACTAGTATCCATGCAGATGTGGGCTTGATCCCTCGCCTCATTCAGTGGGTCAGGGATCCAGCATTGCCTTGAGCTATAGCTCTGATTACACCCCTAGCAGCCCTAAAAAGCAAAAAAAAAAAAAAATTGAAAGAAAGAAATTTTGTCCTTGTGATTAACAGACTCTAAGCATCACAAAGCCTTCAGCATTTCTCTTCTCTCCTAATCTCTTTCAGCTCAGTCTTAGCCATTCACATTCTTGAGTGTCACATGCATTTTTCCTTCCACCCAAGACTCAGCTCCATTCTGCAGTCTCAAAACTCCTTGAGTCCTCAACCTCACTTCTTGCCATAATAGTTCTCTTTTCAGTCCTCTATTTTCCGGACACTGTCAAGCCATGTGCTTTTACCTTAACTTTCCCAGCCTTTTTAACCTGCTAGAGGTTTCCACCATCTAGGCTCAGGTCTCTGCTACCTTCTTATTGATTCTGATTTTCTTCAGTCATAAACTAGGCTTTTCCCTCATTGATCTTAAAGTATTTTGATCCTAATTATGGTACTCATTTATCTATATCAATAATGTGTGAACACCAGAAGACATAAATCAGTGCTCTGTACCTAACAGGTCTTCAAAATATAAATACCAGAGTTCCCATCATGGTATAGTGGAAATGAATCCAACTAGGAACCATGAAGTTGTGGGTTTGATCCCTGGCCTCGCTCAGTGGGTTAAGGATCTGGCATTGCTGTGACCTGTGGTGTAAGTTGCAGACATGGCTTGGATCTGGCATTGCTGTGGCTGTGGCATAGGCAGGCAGTTGTAGCTCTGATTAGACCTCTAGCCTGGGAACCTCCATATGCTGTGGGTGTGTCCCCCCAAAAAAAGCATTCAAAATATAAATACCAAATTTGCATTATTTTATGTTTTTCTAACAATATATGAAAAATGACTCAGGGACATTACAAAACTTAAATGAAATATGTTTAGCATCTTACTTGCTGAATGACTTTATTAGAGTAGCATAGATCTGTTGCTTCTGTAACATGGTATTACCTATTTCTCAGCATTTTTAAGGGACTAGATAAAATGATGAATGCAAATTATTTTGCATATATATTCTCAATACATTTCCATTATTCAAAACACTTACCACAGTGAATGGCACACAGCATGCATTTATTATTCTGTGTCTATAATTAGTTTGTATATCAAACATAATATTGTTGTTTAATTACCGTTAAGACAGTGACTATTAATATTTCACATGCCTCACAGTGCTTAAGGTAGTCATTACATAGGCTAGGTCCTCATTTCATTTGGCTAAATACATTAATCAGAAAATATCTTTGTCACCTTGAGTATAGAGGGATTTCTAAAACAAGGTGAAAAAATGAGTGATTATAAAAGAAATATAAACTACATTATAATTAAGAGCTTTTGTTTATCAAACGATACCATAAAGAGTGGGAAAATGAGCCACAAACTAGATATAATATCTATAATAAATATAACTGAAATAGATTAGTATTCAGAATTTATTAAAGGGAAATTAACTCCTAAAAATTGCTAAATAGAAAACAATCACCAACGCAAACCTGAGAAACAAAAACCAAGCAGGAGGCATAATTATTCCAGATTTCAAGCAACATAACAAAGCCACAGTCATCAAGACAGTGTGGTACTGGTACCAAAACAGACATACAGACCAATGGGACAGAATAGAGAACCCAGAAATAAACCCTGACACCTATGGTCAATTAATCTTTGACAAAGGAGGCAAGAATATAAAATGGGGAAAAGACAGTATTTTCAGCAAGCATTGCTGGGAAACCTGACAGCTGCATGCAAAGCAATGAAATTAGAACACACCCTCACACCATGCACCAAAATAAACTCAAAATGGCTGAAAGACTTAAATATAAAACAAGACACCATCAAACTCTTAGAAGAGAACATAGGCAAAACACTCTCCGACATCAACTTCATGAATATTTCTCAGGTCAGTCTCCCAAAGCCACAGAAATAAGAGCAAAAATAAACCAATGGGACCTAATCAAACTGAAAAGCTTTTGCACAGCAAAGGAAACCAAAAAGAAAACAACAAGACAATTTACAGAATGGGAGAGAATACTTTCAAATGATGCAACTGACAAGGGCTTAATCTCTAGAATATACAATCAACTTATACAACTCAACAGCAAAAAAACCAACAACTCAATGGAAAAATGGGCAAAAGACCTGAATAGACATTTCTCTAAGGAACAGATACAGACGGCCAAAAAGCACATGAAAAAATGCTCAACATTCCTGATTATTAGAGAAATGCAAATCAAAACTACCACAAGATACCACCTCAAACCAGTAAGGATGGCCATCATTAATAAGTCCACAAATAACAAATGCTGGAGGGGTTGTGGAGAAAAGGGAACCCTCATGCACTGTTGGTGGGAATGTAAGCTGGTACAGCCACTATGGAGAATGATATGAAGGTACTTTAGAAATCTATATACAGAATTACCATATGATCCAGAAATCCCACTCTTGGCATATATCCAGACAAAACTTTCCTTGAAAAAGACACCTGCACCCACATGTTCATTGCAGGTCTATTCACAATAGCCAAAAGCTGGAAACAACCCAAATATCCATCAACAGATGATTGGATTAAGATGTGGTATATGTACACAATGGAATACTACTCAGCCATAAAAAGAATGACATAATGCCATTTGCGGCAACACGGATGGAACTAGAAACTTTCATACTGAGTGAAGTAAGTCAGAAAGAGAAAGACAAATACCATATGATATCACTCATATCTGGTATCTAATATACAGCACAAATGAACCTTTCCACAGAAAAGAAAATCACAGACTTAGAGAATATACTTGTGGTTGCCCGGGGGGAGGGGGAGGGAGTTGGAGGGATTGGGAGCTTGGGGTCAATGGATGCAAACTATTGCTCATGGAATGGATTTACAATGAGATCCTGCTGTGTAGCACTGAAAACTATGTCTAGATACTTACAAAGCAGCACAACAATGGGAGAAAAAATTATGTATACATGTATGTGTAACTGGGTCCCCATGCTGTACAGTGGGGGAAAAAAGAGTGTGTTGGGGGAAATAACAATAAAATAACAATAAAAGAAAGAAGGAAGGAGGGAAGGAAGGAAGGAAGGAAGGAAAGGAAAGGAAAGGAAGGAAGAAAGGAAGGAAGTAAGAAAGGCAAATAACCCAGTAAAAAAAGGGAGCAAAATTCATGAAGAAGAAGTTCACAAAAATAAAAAAATTATGTCCAGAAATACAAAGTACTAAACCCCTATAGTAATGAGGGATAAGCAAATCAAAGCTACAATGAGATCATATTTATACCTCTTATGTGGGTAAAAATTTTAAATCTGACAATATCAAGTTAAAGTGAAAATACGGAATAATAAAAACTCAAATGCACTTTTTGGGTGAGCCTAAACTGAGTAACAACTTTAAAAAAATAACTTGATAACTCTGTACTAACAACATGAATGGAAATAGTTGTTACCTCTGGAGAGCAAGCAAGACAGTACTGGGGATGTACACACAGGTAGCTTCAATTGTATTATCATTAATTCTACTTCACAAGTTGTATGGTAGATTCATGGAAATATATTACCTTTTTTAAGATATGTGATTACATAAGCCATTTTGAATATATCAAATATCACACAATGAAACCTTTGAAAATAAGTTTCAATGAGAACAGTTAAGATTGTATATTTTCAATCAGTTATTTATTATAATTCAAAATAAAATATGAATTACAAAACTTCACTGTGGATGTGACCCATGTGGCAGGTTAATAAAACAATGTTTATTCGCTTTTGCATTAACTTGTCTCACAGTTTCTAAAAATAAAAAAAGCTTGAGATACTCTTTTTGATTATTTATGCAAAAAAGGGCCAGATATATGAACTTTTCCCAGATGACTTTCTTTCTGTTTGGCATAACTTATGGCAAGTAAGTTTTGTTTTAGTTTTCTCCAATGTTTTTGCAAACAAATCAAACAGAAGAGCAATCCAAGTAAGGCCAAAGGCACACCAAAGCATGATTATTGCCATGTAAATGTGTGAATAATTCTGAGAAGGATTTATACCTAAGGGCAAAAAATAAATCACGTTTAAATTATTAGAAGACAACTTTTGCTTCTGATCTCTTCTCCTTGTAGCCTGTATCACATTAGTATAAACCCATAATAAGTCAACTTTTAAATTCTAATCAGTGATTATTAAAGACCAGCTGGAAACTAAAAAGTAGTACTTCTTATATTAATATCATATTCACAAGAATACAGAATTATAGTTATACATTTTAGTTACATTAACTGTTTTTGGAACATATCTATTACATGAAGGTAAAAAAGCTCTACTTCTATTACAATTTGAAAAGTAATTGTACAAATATAATCTGAGTTCTGAACATGTCACAGAATGGATTGGAATACAGATGTGCTATAAAATATGGGGCATACATTAATGTGATCATTTCATTGTTTTTGGAAATTTTAAAAATAAATATAAGACTACAAAACACCTTTGAACATACAGATGGCCAGTAAGCACATGAAAAAATGCTCAACATGCCTAATTATTAGAGAAATGCAATATCAAAATTACAGTAAAGTTACACCTCACACCAGTCAGAATGGCCATAATTTATAAGACTACAAATAGCAAATGCTGGAAAGGATTTGGAGAACAGAGAACACTCCTATACCATTGGTAGGAATGTAAATTGATATAACCACTATAGAAAATATCCAGACAAACCTTTCATGAAAAATACACATGCACTCCTATGTTCACTGCAGCTCTATTCACAATAGCCCAAGACATGGAAACAACCTAAATGTTCATCATCAGATGAATGGATTAAGATGTGGTACATATACACAATGGAATACGACTCAGCCATAAAAAGAACAAAATAATGCCATTTGCAGCAACATGGATGCAACTAGAGATTCTCATACTAAGCGAAATAAGTCAAAAGGAGAAAGACAAATACCATATGATAACATGTATATGTGGAATATAAAATATGGCACAAATGAACTTTTCTACCAAACAGAAAGATGTAATGGATGGACTTGTGGTTGCCAAGGGGGAGAGAGAAAGAACTAGGATGGATGGGGAATTTGGGGATGGTAGAGGCAAACTATTAACATTTAGAATGGATAAGCAATCAGGTCCCTATGTACAGCACAGGGAACTACATCCAGTCTCTTGGGACAGACAGTAATGGAAGATAATATGAGAAAAAGAATGTGTATACACACACACACACACACACACACACACACACACACACACACACACATATATATATATATGTATGACTGGGTCACTATGCTGTACAGCAGAAGTTGACTCAACACTGTAAGTCAACTATACCCTACTAAAAAAATAAATTTGATTTAAAAAATACCTTTTAGGGAGTTCCCGTCGTGGCGCAGTGGTTAACGAATCCGACTAGGAACCATGAGGTTGCGGGTTCGATCCCTGCCCTTGCTCAGTGGGTTAACGATCCGGCGTTGCCGTGAGCTGTGGTGTAGGTTGCAGACGCGGCTCGGATCCCGCGTTGCTGTGGCTCTGGCGTAGGCCGGTGGCTACAGCTCCGATTCAACCCCTAGCCTGGGAACCTCCATATGCCGCGGGAGCGGCCCAAGAAATAGCAACAACAACAACAACAACAACAAAAAGACAAAAAGACAAAAAAAAATCTGTTATAAAAAATACCTTTTAAAAGAAATTCAAATTTCGTTTAAAAATTATATGATTATCCATAAATATACATTCATACTCTACCACTAGTTTATTCTTTACAGCTACAAACATGCCAGATATTTTATAACTTTTTATTGTAAAAATCAATTACAAATCATTAGAAAGAATAATACCCATAATCCCAACAACCATCTCACACTATATTGAGACTCAATAAACACTGGCTCCATTATTCCCATCTCTGGGCTACTTTTTTGCCTCCAATATCCTTAAAACTAATACTTTATATCAAAATATAAATAATCATATGAAATTTGGTGGCATTCTGGGTTTTGATAATAAAGAGAATATGTCATTCAATAAAGACTTGCCAAGGAGCACAAGATAAAATATGGCTGTTGAGCAAAAGAACACATTTTAACTGCATTTAAAATTACTTTGGGACAAAGAGAAAGAGAATAAAATGTAAATACATGGCATACATTAGCAAACTTAACTTTATGAAAGACAGCATAATTTTACTGACTGAGATGAATATTGAAAAGGCTTTGTTTTACTATTTAAATTGGCACATTAATTGGATTCTCTTACCCAGCATCTTCCAAATTCCTAATAAAATATCTATGAAGTCCCAGTTCCAGTTAAGTAATAAGATACAAAAGATTTTTTTATTCCGTAGTAAAATTAAGCAAAAGAAAAAACAGACAAAATGAAAATTATTTTCAGTGGTGCCAGCAAAAAGCAATGAATGCATGAAAGCTTGATGAGCTAAATTCTAGAGAGGAATGAGTTCTTTATACATGAGCAGAGAGATGTGACAGCTTCCACGCCTGATCTGGGTTAAGTATGGACATAACAGACACAAAGTAAAATTAGTTATTCCTTAAATAACAGGGTGGACTCAGGATGGATTGTAATCCATATGTGCCAACTCCTCAAAATTGATCATTCAGGCAAATAACTCTCCTATGCCACACCATTCCAAATTTTGCCAAAACATTGGCATGGAGGAAGGCTGGCACAAGGCATTCTTCAGTGTGATTGCGTTTATCACCCACCCAATACATGTATAGCATATACCATATTCTCTTTTCGCTATTACTCTTCTAAGTAAAGGGACCAATAGGGATTATTCCATTTCTGTGACCTAGTGATTAAAAACGTCCCAAATGTCCCTTTTGGTAAACATTAGAGCTGGAAGAAGTTTTATAAGTATTCTTTCTTCCTGGACTGTATGAATTTTTTCAATCTCTGACTGCTAAGTCTATAGCTCTCCTTGAGGAGTCACATTCAGTTATACCTGATGCAATTGGTAAGCCTCTTTAGATCTTCATGGTCAAGAATATTTTCTTCTTCTTTGGGGCCATCAGAGCACTATGAGTATTGAACTCAATTATTGCTGGTATGGATTGTTACCTATTTACATGTCTAAATATTCCCCACTCTATGTGTGCTCCTTATAGGCAGGGGCCAAGTTTTAGCTATGGTTGATTCCCCAGAACACATCACTTAAGACTTTATTATGGGAAGAAAGGCTCAAGAAATACTGATTGCCTTTCTTTATTTGACTTATTTCACTTAGTGTGAGAATCTCTAGTTGTATCCATGTTGCTGCAAATGGCATTATTTTGTTCTTTTTATGGCTGAGTCGTATTCCATTGTGTATATGTACCACATCTTAATCCATTCATCTGATGATGAACATTTAGGTTGTTTCTATGTCTTGGCTATTGTGAATAGAGCTGCAATGAACATAGGGGTGCATGTATATTTTTCAGTGAAAGGTTTGTCTGGACATAGACCCAGGAGTGGGATTTCTGGATCATATGGTAGTTCTATATTTAGTTTTCTGGGGAACCTCCATATTGTTTTCTATAGTGGTTATATCAATTTACATTCCTACCAATGGTATAGGAGTGTTCTCTTTTCTCCAAATCCTTTCCAGCATTTGCTATTTGTAGTCTTATAAATTATGGCCATTCTGACTGGTGTGAGGTATAACTTCACTGTAATTTTGATTTGCATTTCTCTAATAATTAGGCATGTTGAGCATTTTTTTTTCGTGTGCCTGTTAGCCACCCGTATGTCTTCTTTGGAGAAATGTCTTTATAGGCATTGTTTTTTGACTGGCTTTTTCGGGGTTTTGCCATTGAATTGTATGAGTTTTTTTGTTTATTTTGGAGATTAAGCCCTTGTTGGTTGCCTCATTGACAATAATTTTCTCCCATTCCATAGGTTGTCTTTTCATGTTTTTTTTTAAATGGTTTCCTTTGCTATGCAAAAGCCTATAAGTTTAATTAGGTCCCATTGGTTTATTTTTGTTTTTATTTCTATTACCTTGGGAGACTGTCGTAAAAAAAGCATTTGTATAGTTGATATCAGAGAATGTTTTGCCTATGTTCTCTTCTAGGAGTTTTATGGTGTCTTATGTTTAAATCTCTAAACCATTTTGAGTTTATTTTTGTGTATGGTATGAGGGTATGTTCCAGTTTCATTGATTTCCATGCAGCTGTCTAGTTTTTCTAGTACCTCTTGCTGAAGAGGCAGTCTTCATATGATATATGCATTTGTGGAATCTAAAATATGGCACAGATGCACCTATGTACAGAACAGAGACAGTCTCACAGACATGGACAGCAGACTTGTGGTTGCCAAGGGGGAGGGGGAGGGTGTGAGATCAACTGAGAGCTTGGGGTTAATAGGTGCAAACTATTACATTTAGAATGAGTAGGCAGTAAGGTCCTGCTATGTAGCACAGGGAACTATGTCCAATCACTTTTTATAGAACACGATGGAGGATAATCTGAGAAGAAGAGTATCTATGTATATATATATATATATATATATATATATATATATATATACACACATACATGATTGGGCCACTTTGCTGTATAGCAGAAATTGACAGGAAATTGTAAATTAACTATAAAAAAGCATTTTTTAAAAAGATGTAATATATGTATACCCACATACACAATGGAATACTATTAAGTCATGAAAGAGAATGGAATTTTGCCATTTGCAAAAACATGAATGGACTTGCATTATGCTAAGTGAATAAGTAAGACAGAGAAAGAAAAATACTATATAATATCACTTACATGCAGAATCTAAAAAATACAACAAACTAGTGAATAAAACAAAAAAGAAGCAAACTCGCAGATATAGGTAACAAACTAGTGGTGATCAGGGGGGAGGGGGAGGGGAATACAGGTGTGGGGAAACTACTGGGTATAAGATAGGCTCAATGATGTGTTGCACAACACTGAATATAGCCAATATTTTGTAATAACTCTTACTGGAACACAACCTTTAAAACCATATAAAAATTTTTTTATTTTTTAAATAAAAATACAAAAAGAAATAATAAAAAAGATTACTGATTGCTAGGTTGGTTGAGTGGCCAGTTGATCAGCAGAAAAAAAAAATCAACTAGTCCAAGTTTTTCTCACTCCAGTTATTTTATTTTAGATTGAATTGAGTTATGTTGGTCAAATACCTTGTCCAGTTTGATGCAGATGGATGATAGCAGAGGGGATATCATTGCTCTGTTTCTTTTTTCTGTGCTTATTATGGTAGAAGACTGTTTCTTCTCTGTAGGTATGAGATGTACTTGTATTCATGAGAGGGTGCTATATCTATGTTCTTTGGGCTATTTTTGAAAAAATATATTAATAGTAAGAATAATGCTTGATATGATATTGCTAATTTGAGGCAGAAGTTAGCCAAGAACAATGGGAAAGTTTCCCAAAATATACAGCCTGGAGATTTGCTTTTTTCCTTTAAGGAATTCATTAAAAAAAAAAAAAGGCCGTATAGAAATAATCCTTTATACAAAAGATTTCTTGGATATTTTATGGTTGAATTTTAAGTATGCACATGTGTACTTAATGTCTGGCATGGGTGTCTTTGTTTGCTCTTTATATGGTATATTATTTTCCAATGTGAAAGTGGACTTATCTACTGGAAAGAACACTAAATGAATGTTGCATGGGATTCATCCTTTGCACCAACTGTTTTCATTACACATGAACTTTGAATGCTTTTATGAGCAAGTAGTGATATACTTTGAAAGGAGTTCTTTTGCTCCATTTTTCCAAAAGTGGTGTGCTCTGTAGCCCGAACAATGAGAAAGTTGGATGGGGAGGAATTATTTTGGATTCTTTTGTGAATTGTCAGATGTTTTAAAAATTGTTTTGGCCTCTACCCTAGCTCCTATAAGATAAATGCATCTTTCTTTTTTGCTTTTACTTCAAATCCTGTTGATTCTGTGGCTGTGAATTCTAATACAAGTCTAAGATTAATATTAGTTGACTTACCTATTACATAGTCACCAAAACCAATGGTACTTAAGGAGATGAATGCAAAATATAATCCTTCCCTGTAAGTCCAGCCCTCTGTATGCATGAAAAGTAATGGTGGTAACAGGATGAAAAGGCTAAGTCCAGTTACCAAGAAAAAGAGGATCGTGTAAATTCTGATTCGTCTCTAAAGAAAAGAAGACAAATAAATGTAAGAAAGAAGGAAGGAGAGGAGAGGGAGTGGAAAGGACAAGAGGGATGGGGGAAGAACAGAAGGAGAGAGAGACAAAGGAAGGAGGATGTTAGTATCAACTCTAGGGCAGTCAGAGAGCTATTGTCCACTAAACCACTTTTTCCCCCCTTACAGATCTTTCTCTTACCAAGGGCTTCCTTGGACTAGCCTCCCACTCTCTGACTTTCAGACTTCCTGTGCAACTAGGAGAATATCCCAATGGAATCATCATCTTTCTTGCTAAGCCTTCATTTCTGTTTTTTTTTTTCTTCATGCATTGCCCTTTACATTGTTTTGTTTTGTTTTTGTTTTTGTTTTGTTTTTTTTATTTTCCCACTGTACAGCAAGGGGGTCAGGTTATCCTTACATGTATACATTACAATTACAGTTTTTTAATGTAAAATAATCCCTTTCTTCTGCCCTCCCTAGGACTCAGACTAAAATGTTCTTTTGGTTTGTAACCAATTTACTTCTTCCTCCAGCTCTGGGTCCTAACTGGCTCTGTAAAAGTGCAGGCTAGACCATCATCATCTAGAGGTTCAGGACATTAACTTTTTGAAGCAAATAAAATAATCTTATTTTGTGAAGAGACATTCCAACACTTCAGATTATAAGAGAAAATAGATGCATTTTCCCATCTAAAAGCTGGATAATCCATGTATAATTTATCATATTAATTGATTAAATGCTTTGTATGATGTAATTCAAATTCATCCTAACAAGGCTTTATTGAATGTTTCCTATTGGCTAGCATCAGGGGAGATATTCAAGATATAAAGTAAAAATAAGAATTTGTCCATGTAGAGATTATAGTTTTGACAGAAGAAACAGCATTAGAAAGAACATGTTTTTAGCTTTTTTTTTTAACTTTTGCTGGTAGAATACTTCATATGAGACAGACACTATGCTAAAAACTATACATATTATTTGATTGATTATGGTAAAGAGACATCTCTTAAATATTCCTTAAACTTTAACACTTATGTAATATGCTTAGTGCAATGATTACATTAGATTGTGGGATTTGCAGTACTTCCTAAATTTGGTGGAACATGAAGCTGATGTTATAAAATTCTTATATGTCTTATTTCTCCAAAAAATGGGACACATGCACTCATTATCAACTTTGGAGATACTTTACATAAGATACCCATAGAAGAATAAAGCAGAATTAGAGAAAAGTGAAAGAAATAGATGGCTGACTTTTAGTATGTATTCTAGAACTGTTAAGAGGCTTTGGGAATAAGGGAAAGTTGATACTGAGGGTTTAATTTTCCGTGGAAGTACTGTTAATAACTCCTTTTGTTTAACTTTGTGTCATGGTGACAAGCTCAGAACCTTCAATATCACTAAGAGAATTTTATCTCAGTAATACTATTATCTGGTGTACTGAGTGACTGTCTGATGAGTTTGTTTATAGACATATCTGTAAGCATGTAATAGGTCCAACTTTGGCTTTGTGTAGCTTTTGAAAGGCAATATCCAAGAGATTTTACATCTCTAAAATGATCAAGTCTTTGATCTAAGACATAATTACAAGGATTGATAACATGGCCCCAGGAAAAAATGGGCAAAATTTTTCCAGATGCTGTCTGATCTTCCTTGAAGGGTAAAGCAACTCTTCAGCCTAAACTATTTCAGAGGACTTTTTGATCCCTAAGGAATGCTAAGAGCTCTTGCCTTTTGGTCCACCTCTCCCAGAGTCCACCCCCAAGAGAGGATTACTGATAGAAAAGAGTCAAGTCCAAGGGTATTCACTGACCACCACTATAGGGGTAGGCGGCCAAATAATTTCCCAAGAGTTTATTTCTCTGGACTCCACTTCCTTGAGACTGGGGAAGAAACACCAGCCAGGACCTGCTCTTACTTAGCAGTGCTCTTTCCTAAGAAGACCTGGGAAAGCTGGCCTAGATCAGGCCTGTGTAGACATCAAGCTGGCCTTTTAATTATCACACTTAAGCCATTGGACGTGAGTTCAGAGAGGAAGGGGAAGGAGCTAGCTGCCTCAGTTGTCTGTCATCTTAAACTGGATTCTTTAGGCAGAAGAGATTATTGCTCAAGTGCAGTCTGATTTGTAGGAATGCTTAAGGTAACCCCAAGGCAATACAAGCAAACAATTTACTTGTCCTTGTCTTATCATCATCTCTCTTTCTGGGATAGGTGGAATATCAAGAATGGACTATCCATCCATGTCGCCTCTATCTCGCTTTGCCTCAGCTCAACACAAATTTGACCGACAATTTTCCATAATAGCTTCCTCTAATTGTATATATATATATACATATATATATGTATATATATAATTTATATATACACACACATACATACATGTATATATATATACACCACACACACAGACACACACACACACACACACATATAAAATCATAGCCTAAAATAATTTTTGGCCATTAACAGTGTTGACAAAGGCATTCTGAGAGAAAAGAGCTCAGAACCTATGATCAGAAGAATTTAAGTTGATAATTTCCTCTAGAAAATCCAGATGTTAGATTTTACCATACTTGCCTCAGAGGGTGGTTCAAGGCATCAAATAAAATCAGGATTGTAAAATTGCATTTATACTATATTATTCTACAAGTATTCTTTGAAATATATCTCCTATTTTCTGAAGAAGAAAAATAAACACAATGTAGTGATTTTGGTTTGGATATCCTTTTCTTGATCCAGGAGCTCCATAAAAAAACAGATCAAGCATACACACACACACACACACACACACACACACACACTTAAATACGATAGATAGATAGATAGATAGATAGATAGATAGATAGATAGATTCTTTTAGCATATGTTTAACAAGAATGTAAGTTGTGTTGTGTGCTTGTTCTGCTTAAGGTTATGAACCTATGCATACATAAAAACAAAACAAAACTATCACTTAGTAAACATTACCTCTTCCATTCCCATATTCTGAAGGTATTTCTCAAATCCCGAAAGTGGTCGTAATATGGCATTGCTCACAGCTTTAAGGAATATGATAGTTAGAGGAATCCCAAGCAAAGCATAGAAGACACAGAATATCTGACCCATAGGAGTTCTGGGTGCAATTGACCCATAACCTGATGGATGATAAAAGATAAATTTAATATCTGCTCATTATTACTAGTCCTTGGGACATGCACTTGTGATGTTTTGTTGTTGTTGATGTTGTCTTACCAGAGTCCCAGCAGCACACACAGATTTTAAGAGAAAACATATTACGCAGTCAGTTCATATCCAGGAATTTCTCCTAAGGAAATGACTAGAAAAGTGAGAAGTATGGATTTTTTCCCCAAGATAGAAGCCATGGGCCATGATGACATCCAATCCCAAAACCCTGACCTCATGTGGACCCCTGAAATGCAAGATTCTCCCACTTCTTTTATTGAACTATAATATGCAAGTAATAATGGCTTTTAAACAAATATGATCAGAGTTCCCTTTGTGGCTCAGCAGTTAATGAACCCGACTAGTATCCATGAGGATGCAGGTTCCATCCCTGGCCTCGCTCAGGTGGGTTAAAGATCTGGCATTGCCATGAGCTGTGGTGTAGGTCGCAGACACAGTTCTGATTCCATGTTGCTGTGGCTGTGGTGTAGCCCAGATGCTGTAGCTCCAATTCAACCCCTAGCCTGGGAACCTCCATATGCCTCTGGTGCAGCCCTAAACAACCAAAATAAGTAAATAAATAAATGAATATTATCAATTTGCTAGAAATTTAAAATTTTCCCTTACTAAAACTAAATGCATATTCACAGTTATGGAGAATGATGCATCCTATTTTTAGTAAGGGAAAATAGATTTGAGCATGCCATACTTGAGAATAACAGTTGTCACTTACTAATTTTCTCTATTCTCATGAGAAGGACAATTCCATGGCAATGCCCGACTTAAAGTGCTATTTCCCAGGAATCTCCCAAGGGTTTTGGCTACAGCTATCTTAAGCTGTGCTTATTCTTTTTGTAAATCCTAATGGCTCTTGGTTGATAATAAAATATCTCAGCATTGTCTAAAATTTTAGCAGAAACCTATGGTAATTTTTGTTTTTAAATCTCACAATTCTCCAGCTAAGGTAGATGTGAATTCTAGAGAAACTTGTAAACATATTTTATTAGGGGTCCTAGAAAATCTGACTGGTTCTGGCTTTGCTACTCATCTCATCAGTATGCTGGAAGATTAGGTAGAAATGCCATTGCCAAGACCACCCACTAAAGAAAATAGGCACATAGAGTTTGTTATGGAAGAGACAAATGACTTGAAAACATGAAATGATGGAAAAGCTGTGTATACTAATGAAATACCATTTTCAAAACAAAATCAGGTTGAGTTCGCAGGTTGAAGGGTTATGGCTCATGCAAAGTTCCATGGTATGATAAAAATTTAACTGATTGATATCCTAAATAAAAAGAAACTAAATTAAACTAAAAATAAAGCACCTTACTCACCTATTGTACTTAATGTGGATGCCACAAATGAGAAAGAGTTCCTAAAACTCCAACTAAAATAAACAACTCCAGTTCTTACGGGGATTATTCCATGTTTTATAGACAAAGCCAGCATCTACAAGTTAAACAAAAACAATAAGCATAAATTTGATGAAATGTATGTCTTTCCCTTAAAGCATTTTAGAAAAAAAATACACCTTTATGGAATTTAGATTCTAGCAGAGGGAAAGAAACACAATCAATCATTATATAACATGTTAAGAAGCAATAAGAGATAAGGAGAATAAAGTGGAATAAAAGTACTGGGGGGGGATAGTCAGGGAAAGTCTCATGAGAAAATAAGATTAAACAAGGGTTTAAAGGTAGTGAGAAGGTTAGCCAAAAAATATTTGGGGAAAGAGCATTCCAAGGAGAGGAAACAACTAGATAAACAGTAAGAGCCTTAAGGTAAAATGCTGGAATATTCTAAAAGCATCAAGCAGCATGACTAGCAAAATGTTGAGGGAAGAATAAGAGTAAGAGAATGTAAGAAAGGAAATAAAGTAAGGGCACCAGATCATGTAAGATCAAAGATTTAGCCTTCAATCTGAATGGGAAGGGTTATTGGAAGATGATGAGCAGAGAAAATGACTTACATACCAGAAAGATAATGAAAGGATGATTATGACTGCTGCATTTAAAAGGTAATATGGAGAGCAAAGTCAAAGCTGGAAGATTTGTTAGGAGAATACTGTAGAACCTTGGATTCTCTAGAAGAGACCAACCAAATGGTGCTCAGTGAGACCAAGCAGCAGCAGTGATGGTGATGAGAAGCATGTTTATGACATTCTGAAGCCTGAGCCAACAGAACTTTCTGAGAGATAAAAACTGACTCTAAGAGAAAGAGTGTAGTCAAGGATGACTCTCAGACTTCTCACCTGATGGAGTTGCCATCAGCTGGGGATAAGGAAAGCTGAGGTTGTTGAGGGTGATGGCAAATTTTCCTTTTGAAAGGAAAAAGCAGATGTCCATTTTTGGAAATGATGAGTCTGAGTAGTTTGTTAGATGTCCAAATAGAGATTTCTCATAGGCAGGTAGATATACAATCTGGAATTTATAAGAAAGGCCTCAGCTGGAAATATAAATTTGGGAGTTAATTGGCACGTACATGGTATTTAAGGCTTAGACTAGATGAACCACAAAGGAAATGAGTTTAAATAGAAAAAATGTCTGAGGACTGAATCCAGGAGTCCTTCAACAACAAGAAATTATTCAGATAGAACCAGAAAAGATAAATAATAAGGAACAACTGGTAAAATAGGAGGAAAATCAGGATCAGAATGTGGAGTCTTGGAAGCAGTGAGAGGAAAGTTATCAAGAAGGAGAGAGTGCAAATCAGATTAAGATGGTGGAATAGAAGGACTGGAGCTCAACTTCTCTCCTAAAAACAACAAAATTCACAACTAAAGACTGAGCACTCTTCACCAAAATGGACCAGAAACCTTAAAAAAGATACCCCAGAAGAAAAAGAGGAGGCCACATCAAGAGGTAGGAGGGGTGATTTCACGATATAAACAACCCCATACCTCCCTGGTGGGAAGCTCCACAGACTGGAAACTAACTGGTTCACAGAGACTCACCTACACGAGTGAGAGTTCTGAGCCACACATCAAACTCTCACGTGTGGGGATCTGGCACAGGGAGAAAGAGCCCCGGAGCATCTGGCATTGAAGGCCAGTGGGGCTTGTGTGCAAGAGCTCCACGGGACTGGGGGAAACAGAGACCCCATTCTTAAAAGGCACACACAGACTTTCACGTGCACTGAGTCCCAGGGCAAAGCAAAGTCTCCAAGGGAATCTGGGTCAAACCTGACCACAGTTCTTGGAGGACATCCTGGGAAAACAGGGGTGAATGTGGCTTGTTGTGAGGGAAGGACATTGAAAGCAAAGCTCTCAGGAATATTCAGCAGCAGTGCCTTTCTCTGGAGGTGGCCATTTTGGGAAAATCTGGCCCCACCTGTCAGTCAGTGCTGAGAAGCCCCAGGGCAAACAACAACCCAGGTGGGATCACAGCCCCACCCCTCAGTAAACAGGCTACCTAAAGACCCCTCAGGCACACAGCTGCCTCTAATCCCATCCAGAGACTAAGCCCCACCCACCAGAGGAATTAGAATCCGCTCCTCCTACCAGGGGGCAGTCATCAGCCCCTCCCATCAGGAAGCCTACACCGAGCCCCCATACCGACTCCAGCCACAGGGGGGCAGACATCAGAAGTAAGAGAGGCTACAACTCTATTATCCCTAAGAAGGTCACCACACCAAAAACCTATAAAAATAAAAAGACAGAGGACTATAACTCAGATGAGGGAGAAAGGAAAAACCCCAGAAAAACAGCTAAGCCATGAGGAGATTCTCAGCCTCCAGGAAAAACACTTTAGACTGTTGATGCTGAAGAAGATGCAAGACATTGGAAATAAACTGGAGGAAAAGATGGATAACTTACAGGAAACACTGAGCAAAGAGATACAAGATATAAAACTTAAACAAGAAGATATGAAATGTAATTGTAATGTATACATGTAAGGATAACCTGACCCCCTTGCTGTACAGTGGGAAAAGAAAAAAAAAAGAAAAAAAAGGGAAAAAAAAGAAGATATGCAAAATACAATAACTGAAATAAAAAACTCACCAGAAGCAGCTAACAGCAGAATACAGGAGGCAGAAGAACGAATAAGCGAGGTGGAGGACAGATTAGAAGAAATTATGGATGCAGAACAGAAAAGAGAAAAAAGATTGAAAACAAATGAAGAGAGTCTCAGAGAACTCTGGGACAACGTGAAACACACCAACATCCGTATTATAGGGGTGCCAGAAGGAGAAGAGAGAGAGAAGGAGACAGAAAAAATATTCCAAAAGAAAATAGCCAAAAACTTCCCTAACATGGGAAAGGAACCACTCACTCAAATCCAGGAAGCACAACGAGTACCATACAAAATAAACCCAAGGAGGAACACCCCAAGACACATACTAATCAAACTGACCAAAATTAAAGACAAAGAGAAAATCTTGAAAGCAGCTAGAGAATAGAAACAAATAACATACAAGGGAACCCTGATAAGCTATCGGCAGATTTTTCAACAGAAACTCTGCAGGCCAGAGAGGAGTGGCATGATATACTCAACGTGATGAAAGGAAAACACTGCCAACCAAGATTACTCTACCCAGCAAGGCTCTCATGCAGATTTGAAGGAGAAATCAAAACCTTCACAGATAAACAAAAGCTGAGAGAATTTAGCAACACTAAACCAGCTTTACAACAAATACTAAAGGAACATCTCTAGGCAGAAAAGAACAACAGAAGAAGGAAAGGAAAAAGAGCAGCAAAAACAAATCCAAAGTAATTAATAAAATGGCAATAAGAACATACATATCAATAATTACCTTAAATGTGAATGGACTAAACGCCCCAACCAAAAGACATAGACTGGCTGAATGGATTCAAAAACAAGACCCATATATATGCTGTCTTCAAGAGACCCACTTCACTTCTAGGGACACATACAAATTGAAAGTGAGAGGATGGAAGAAAATATTTCATGCAAACGGGGTTCAAAAGAAAGCTGGAGTAGCAATACTCATATCGGACAAAATAGATTTTAAAATGAAGAATATTTTCAGGGACAAGGAAGGACATTACATAACGATCAAAGGATCAATCCAAGAAGATGATATAACAATTTTAAATATCTACACACCCAACACGGGTTCACCACAATATATAAGGCAACTGCTAACAACCTTCAAAGGAGAAATCGACAATAACACAATCATAGTGGGGGACATTAACACCCCACTTACAGCAATGGACAGATCAACCAGACAGAAAATCAATAAGGAAACACTGGCCCTGAATGAAGCATTAAACCAGATGGACTTAATAGATATTTATAGGACATTTCATCCAAAAGCAACAGAATACACATTCTTCTCAAGTGCACATGGAACATTCTCTAAGATGGATCACATCCTGGGCTACAAATCCAACCTCAGTAACTTTAAGAAAGTTGAAATCATATCAAGCATCTTTTCCAACCACAATGCTATATGACTGGAAATCAACAGCAAGAAAAAAACTACAAAAAACACAAACACGTGGAGACTCAACAACATGCTACTAAACAACCAATGGATCACTGAAGAAATCAAAGAGGAAATTAAAAAATACCTAGCAGCAAATGTCAACGAAGATACGACACTCCAAAACCTATGGGATTCAGCAAAAGCCATTCTAAGAGGGAAGTTTATAGCAATACAAGCCCACCTCAGGAAACAAGAAAAAGCCCAAATAAACAAGCTAACTTTACATCTAAAGCAGCTAGAGAGAGAAAAAGTTAGTAGAAGGAAAGAAATCATAAAGATAGGGCAGAAATCAATGAACTAGAAAACAGAAAACCATAGAAAAGATCAATGAAACGAAAAGCTGGTTCTTTGAAAAGATCAACAAAATTGATAAACCCTTAGCCAGACTTATCAAGAAAAAGAGAGAGAGGACTCAAATCAATAAAATTAGAAATGAAAAAGGAGAAGTAACAACAGACATCACAGAAATACAAAGGATCATAAGAGACTACCATATGCAACTACATGCCAATAAAATGGAAAACGTAGAAGAAATGGTCAAATTCTTAGAAAAGTACAATCTTCCAAGACTAAACCAAGATGAAATAGAAAAGATGAATGGACCAACCACAAGAACTGAAATTGAAACTGTGATTTAAAAACTTCCAACAAACAAAAGTCCAGGACCAGATGGCTTCACAGGCGAATTCTATCAAACATTTAGAGAAGAGCTAACACCTCTCCTTCTGAAACTATTTCCAAAAATTGCAGAGGAAGGGATACTCCCAAACTCATTTTATGAGGCCACCATCGCCCTGACACCAAAACCAGACAAAAATACCACAAAAAAAGAAAACTACAGGCCAATTTCACTGATGAACATAGATGCAAAAATCCTCAACAAAATACTAGCAAACCATATCCAACAATACATTAAAAGGATTGTACATCATGATCAAGTGGGATTTATCCCAGGGATGCAAGGGTTCTTCAATATCCGCAAATCCATCGATGTGATACATCACATTAACACACTGAAAAATAAAAACCATATGATCCTCTCAATAGATGCAGAAAAAGCCTTTGACAAAATCCAACACCCATTTCTGATAAAAACCCTTCAGAAAGTGGACATAACGGGAACCTACCTCAACATGATAAAGGCCATATACGACAAACCCACAGCAAACATCATTCTCAATGGTGAAAAGCTGAAAGAATTCCCCCTGAGATCAGGAACAAGACAAGGATATCCACTCTCACCACTACTCTTCAACATAGTTCTGGAAGTCCTAGCCACAGCAATCAGAGAAGTAAAAGAAATAAAAGGAATCCAAATTGGAAAGGAAGAAGTAAAACTATCACTATATGCAGATGACATGATACTATACCTAGAGAATCCTAAAGACTCAACCAGAAAACTCTTAGAGCTCATCCACGAATTTGGCAAAGTCGCAGGATACAAAATCAATACACAGAAATTGATGGCATTTCTATACACTAACAATGAAAAAGCAGAAAAGGAAATTAGGGAAGCAATCCCATTTACCATCACATCAAAAAGAATAAAATACCTAGGAATAAACCTACCTAAAGAAACAAAAGACCTGTACTCTGAAAACTACAAGCCACTGATGAAAGAAATCAAAGACGACACAAATAGATGTAAAGATACACCATGTTCGTCAATTGGAAGAGTTAATATCATCAAAATGACTATACTACCCAAGGCAATCTACAGATTCAATGCAATCCCTATCAAATTACCAAAGACATTTTTCACAGAACTTGAACAAAATATCTTAAAGTTTATTTGGAAGCACAAAAGACCCAGAATAGCCAAAGACATCCTGAAAAAGAAAAATGGAGCTGGAGGAATCAGGCTCCTGGATTTCAGACTATACTACAAAGCAACAGTCGTCAAAACTGCATGGTACTAGAACAAAGACAGAAATATAGATCAGTGGAACAGGATAGAAAGCCCAGAATTAAACCCATGTACCTACAGCCAACTAATCTATGACAAAGGGGGCAAGAATATACAATGGAGAAAGGACAGCTTGTTCAATAAGTGGTGCTGGGAAAACTGGACAGCCACATGGAAAAGAATGAAATTAGAACACTCCCTAACACCATACGCAAAAATAAACTCCAAATGGATTAAAGACCTAGATATAAGACCAGATAATATCAAACTCCTAGAGGAAAACATAGGCCAAACACTCTCTGACATAAACGACAGCAACATCTTCCCAGATCCACCTATCAGAGTATTGACAATAAAAAGAAAAATAAACAAAGGGGACCCACTCAAACTTCAAAGTTTCTGCACAGCAAAGGAAATCTTAAACAACACAAAAAGACAACCCACAGAATGGGAGAAAATCTTTGCAAGTGATTCAACTGACAAGGGATTCATCTCCAAAATTTATAAACACCTTCTGCAGCTCCATACCAAAAAAACAAACAACCCCATCAAAAAATGGGCAGAAGATCTAAACAGACAAGTCTCCAAAGAAGACACACAGAGGGCCAAGAAACACATTAAAAGATATTCAACATCACTCATTATTAGAGAAATGCAAATCAAAACCACTCTGAGGTACCACCTTACACCACCCAGAATGGCTATCATCCAAAAGTCTACAACAATAAGTGCTGGAGAGGTTGTGGAGAAAAAGGAACACTAGTACACTGTTGGTGAGATTGTAAATTAGTGCAACCACTGTGGAAAGCAGTATGGAGACTCCTCAGAAAACTAAACATAGAACTACCATTTGATCCAGCAATCCCACTCCTGGGCATCTATCCAGGGAAAACCACGACTCACAAAGACACATGTACTCCAATGTTCATTGCAGCACTGTTTGCAACAGCCAAGACATGGAAACAACCTAAATGTCCATCAACAGAGGCATGGATCAAGAAGAAGTGGTACATATACACAATGGAATATTACTCAGCCATTAAAAAGAACGAAATACCAGCATTTTTTGCAACATGGATGGACCTAGAAACTATCATGCTAAATGAAGTCAGCCATACAATGAGACACCAACATCAAATGCTTTCACTGACATGTGGAAACTGAAAAAAAGGACAGACTGAATTTCTTTGCAGAATAGATGCTGACTCACAGACATTGAAAAACTTATGGTCTCCGGAGGAGACAGTTTTGGGGGTGGGGGGATATGCTTGGGCTGTGGGATGGAAATCCTGTGAAATCAGATTGTTATGATCATTATACAACTACAGATGTGATAAATTCATTTGAGTAATGAAAAAAAATGAAAAAAGAAAAGAAAAGAAGAGAAAAGAAGGAGAGAGTGATAAACTGTGACAAAAGCTTATGTCAGGTGAGGACAGATTGTCAATTTTTTTTTCAGGTGATGTCACATTTTAAATTTGAAGTATAGTTGGGTTACAATGTTGTGTTATTTTCTGGTGTAGAGTAAAGAGATTCAACTATATGTTTTTATCATATTCTTTTCCATTGTGGTTTTTTACATAATACTGAATATAGTTTCCTGTGCTATACAGTAGGTCCTTGCTGTTTATCTATATATAGTAGTTTGTGCCTACTAATCCCAAACTCCTAATTTATCCTTTCCCCACACTTTCCCTTTTGATAACCATAAATTTGTTTTCTATGACTGTAAGTCTATTTTAGCTTTGTAAATAAGTTCACTTGTATCTTTTTTTAGATTCCATATATGAGCAATATCCTATGATATTTGCCTTTGCTTACTTCACTTAGTATAGTAATCTCTAGGTCCATCTATGTTGCTGTAAATGGCATTATTTCATTCTTTTTATAGCTGAGTAATATTCCATTGTATATATACTTATATGTGCACACACACACACACACACACACACACACACATATCTTCTTTATTCATTTTTCACTGGACATTTAGAGTGCTTCCATTTCTTGGCTATTGTAAATAGTGCTGCTATGAACATAAGGGTGCATTATCTTTTTGAATTAGACTTTTCTCAAGATATACACCTAAGAGTGGGATTACTGGGTCATATGGTAACTCTACTTTTAGTTTTTTAAGGAACCTCCATACTATTTTCCATAGTGGCTGTACAAACTTACATTCCCACTAACAGAGTAAGAAGGCTCCCTTTTCTACACACCTTTTCCAGCATTTATTATTTATAGACTTTTAATGATGGTCAGTCTGCCTGGTGCAAGGTGATACCTCATTGTAGTTTTGCTTTGCATTTCTTTAATAGTTAGCAATGTTGAGCATCGTTTCATGTGCCTATTGGCCATCTGTATGTCTTTGGAGAAATGTTTGTTTAGGTCTTTTGCCTTTTTTTTTTTTTTTGCAGAGTACTATTTATGATTTTATTTTTATAGGGAGAGAAAAAATTACCTTATATATGTATATATACGTATATATTTGTGTTTATGTTACATTTAGAGAAAGAAAAATAAATAATCTAAGAAATGAGGAGAGACAATGGAAGCAATGAACTTAACTTTTTCTCTCTCTTTTTTTTTTTTGGCCACGCGCATGACACATGGAAATTCCTGGGCCAGGGAATGAACTTATGTCACAAGTGACAACACCAGATCCATTAGCCACCAGGGAATGCCAATGACCAGCCTTTTCTATATTTGCCTTTATATTGTTTGAAACATTTTAATAATCATGTATTGTCATGTAATTTTTAATTATTATTATTTTTAATAGTTATTTCCCTAGTACAATTTTTTTTACTGTACAGCATGGTGACCCAGTTACACATACATGTACACAGTCTATTTTCTCACATTATCATGCTCCATCATAAGTGGCTAGACATAGTTTCCAGTGCTACATAGCAGTCTTGTGCCCATTTTTAATTGGGCTGTTCTTTTGTCATTGAGTTGTATGAGTTGTTTGTATATTTTGGAAATTAAGCCCTTGTCAGATGCATCATTTACAAATATTTTCAGTCCATAGGTTGCCTTTTTATTCTGTTTATGGTTTCCCTTGTTGTGCAAAATCTCATAAGTTTGATTAGGTCCCATTTGTTTATTTTTGCTTTTTTTTTTTTTTTTTTTTTTTGTCTTTTTGCCATTTCTTGGGCTGCTCTTGCAGCATATGGAGGTTCTCAGGCTAGGGGTCGAATCGGAGCCAGAGCCTCCAGCCTACGCCAGAGCCACAGCAACACAGGATCCGAGCAGCGTCTGCAACCTACACCACAGCTCACGGCAACGCCAGATCCTTAACCACTTAGCAAGGCCAGGGATTGAACCCACAACCTCATGATTCCTAGTCAGATTCGTTAACCACTGCGCCACGACGGGAACTCCCTATTTTTGCTTTTATCCTTATTGCGTTGAGAGACTGCATATTGTCAAATCTGAATTATGGCCATGTTCTTAAGTGACTCCATAGGAGGGGGTATGTGGATTTCTGATGGAAATGGTGGACACCATAGTCATGTGCACACAGTAGGCAAAGAAAGACATAAAGACCACATTAGGGCTACCTGTGATTTATATAGAAGTGGAACGGACTCTTGTTTTCTTGCCTTCTCACATAAAATTCTATTCAAATAACACTAAACATATCCAAAACAAAATTATAAAGGACACTATTGAAAAGAAAGAAGCATAGGTAAATCTGACTTGTGAAGACTTCCTAAAACACATGAAAGAGATGAAATTGGTTGCTAAAGGCACAGAGACAAAAATGCCCAAAACACAAAAGAAAAAATAAGGGCAGTCTGTCAGGGGGAGGAATGCTGCTTTTCACATAAATATCCCAAATGTACTTCAAACTCAGCATCACTGATGACACATGAGCCAGACAGACACGCATAAAGTTATTGAAGGAAGAATGGGAGGATGGGAGGAGAAAGGAAGGAAAGAGGGAGGGGAGAGGAGGAAGGGTTTTTTTTTTCAGTGTTTTCTATAAACCCCCTATAACTCTGCTAGCAGAAACAGACAAAAATAGCATGAAATAATGCCTGCACAACTCTGAATATATTAAAAACCAATGAATCTTAAACCTTAAATAAGTGAATTGCATAGTATAAGATCTCAATAAAGCTATTATTTTTAAAAAGCACATAGTGATTTACATAATCATCACCACAATCAAGATTTATAGCTATTGTTTCAACAGAGCACAAAGATCTCCCTCATTCTACCCATTTTTAGTCACATCTACAACCATTACCCTCTATCCTTAATCTCTGGTGACCTATCTCTATAATACTGGTTTGATGCTTTTTAAAGGATTCCAGATATTTTCTAAAATTCTTGATTCTTTGCTAGATTTTCTTAAACTATTAACTACATTTATTTTAAAGACTTTACATCATAACTTCATATCAAATTATTGGTGAGTCACTTTCTAACCTCTGTAGTTTCACTTAGTTTCCAGTCAATAGCTTCGACTTGTAATTATACTTCCTAATTTTCAATTGGGTTCTGGACATTGTATACGAAAATTTGTAGAGACTCTGGATGATGTTCTCATCCTAAAAAGAGGGTTTGGTGTTTCATTTGGCAGGCAGATGGAATCCAGCAGATCACCTTGATCTGTTGAGAGTTAATTGTATACTTTGTTAAGGCTTATCCTGTTTTCAATTTGACTCCTGGAGTGTGATTTTTCTGGGATCTCAACAGGAGGTCTAAGGCATTTATTAAATCTCTCTAATTTGGTTAAATTTGACCTCTGATTTCTGTCTCCCCAGCAACAGACCACTGCTAACATCTCTGCATAGTTCTTGAGAATCACAGGTGCTGCTAGAATTTTTCTGAGGCCCTGATCTGCACATGCACAATTAAGGAGTAGGCCAGCAGCTTGAGAAGAATTTGAAGCAGATTTAGAATTTGGGGGTGTGGGTTTCATTCTGAGGATTTCTCCTCTTTGGGATTTTCTCCTCAAATTATTACAACCACTGCTGGAACCCCAGTTCTGACATCCTGATGCTTTAGCCTGGTAAAAGCTCTGCTTTCCACTAGGGCTTATTGCCAATCAGCAAGCTGGGTTAAAGGGAACATGCCACAGAATCAAGGACAAGTAAATTGGAGCTCAGCTCATATGCTTTCTCTAAATAGCCATCCCCCTTTCTGCCTCCTTTGCTTATTATACCTCTGGGTTTTCCATTCTTTTTCTAATATGTGTTTGACTTTATAATTGTTATAAATGGTAGTGTTAATCCAATACTAGTTTTTCTGTCCTGAAGCTCAGGATATCTTCTACCATTCCAATAACCTTGTGATGTCTGCTCTGTAATTTTTCCTCTTACCTGTATTTGTTTTACCCCTTTGCATACTTTCATTGTTGTCTTTATATCTCCTATCACTATAAGGGCTTGTCTTTTTTTCCCCCTATTTCTCTTCAGATGACAGGAAACTTGTGCTATTAGGTAAAATACACAGAAAGGCATTCTATCAAATCTATCTATAGCTATCTTCCACACAATTGGCAAATGTGTAATTCTCAAAATGAAACCCCTTCATCTCTTACCTGCAAAAAGATTTCAAGTTCTTCTGGAGTTATATTGACATAGTTCTTCATTAAAGCTGTTTCGGCATCCAGAAAGGAATTCTTCAACTTTTCCTGAATGTCTGTCTCCAAAGTTTGAAATACCTTTGCTCCCATCAAGCAGTAGCTCATAAAACCAATCAATAGCACGTACCTAGAGACTTGAGAAGCAACCAACTCTATTAAAAAAAAATCTAAAGACCAGAGATCTTCCTCCATGGCTCAGCAGTAACGAGCCCAACTAGTATCCCTGAGGACTCAGGTTCAATACCTGGCCTCACTCAGTGGGTTAAAGATCTAGC